>NC_143014.1:370371062-370689414 GCF_055824585.1 Amblyomma mixtum | reverse complement strand
CATGATAAAGTTTACCTAAAAAAGTTGCGAGCGGCGTTCCCTGTATTGAAGTGTTAACCGTGTTACAACCGCGTTAACGGTAGTAATATTTTTTCGGTGAAAAAAGCTTGAACATGAACCTGAGTAATTTCTGAACTCGCAAAAAAAAGAGGAAAATTCACATATAAGACGCACCCTTGTATAGGAAGCACCAGCAAGATTTTTTTTTAAAAAACCGCGTCTTATACACCGGAAAATATGGTACATGGAAGCAAAAGTTTTCAAAGCAGTTTTCTGATATTTCAAACTGAACCTATGATGTTGTCCTTTTGTGAAGAGCAACCAAGTTCATTCTAGAACAGATTCTGAAAGTATGACACACGATTTCAAAAGTGGTGCATTTTTAACGGACCACAGAGCATGCACAGTGGAGTTGCCCACCAATAGAGGTACGAGGTGGTTGAACGACCATAGAAACACATGTAAGCAAAACTTACCAAATTATATTTCTTAATTGGCAGAGCACTCATGGAGGCCGCCGATCATTAATAGTTGGCGAGTGCTTTGAAGAAAAGTGTGATAAAGTATGTTATGTCATTTCAAAGCTACCTTTTTTTTCAAAAATTGCATACGCTTCTCACGTACGCTGACATTTCTGCCACGCATGCTACATTCCTCCACAAATACTGCTGTTCAATCAATGGCAAGGTTTGCACTAAAGACAGTCCTCAAACAGCACGATAAACGAACCGCGTACTGTAGCTGATGACTAATACAGTGATTACACATAGGTGGCGCTGACGGACACTAGAGCCAGAGACAGTCGTGAGTATCGTTTGCACTATTGTCTGCTACAGTGCTTAGTTGTGTGTTGTGTTTTGTTTAATGGCACATAGGCAGCTAAGGCCATCATACGCCAAAGACAAAATATAGGAAAGGTTTTCTTCAGAATTTTATAAACTGTGAAAACTGATCAGTGGTGTAGAGGGCCTAAAACTTCAGTTCGTACTTGTTAGTAATGAGAAAGGAAAGGAATATTAAAAATGACAACTAGTAGAAGCTTTAAAGAGGGTCAGGTAACCTCAGCAACCATCCTTGCCTGGGCAAGGATCTCAAGACTCCCAACCAATCAAATAAAAAAAAAACCTCACCCTTCTTCCCAGGAACGAGAAGGTGGCTAGGTGTATCACCACATGTAGCAAGGCACAGGGTCGAAATTCAGAGCTTTTCAAGGAGACCTGCTTCCCTAAAAAAAGCTAAAAACACCTGGTTAAAATAAACGCTGGGTGATGAGGAATGAGTTCTTTGCAGCATGGAGTAAAATACTTTTTCCTCTGCGATTCAAGTTCTGTACATGAGAATATGATGTGGTTTACTGTAATTTCAACTCCGCAATTCTCACAAACAGGTTTGTCTTCTTTTGTTAATAGGACGTTGTGTGTAAGGTGTGTATGTCCAATACGGAGGCAGCATAAAATTCCTTCTATGAAACGCTCCTGGTGACTGCAAGTTTTCCATTCACCGAGTACGGGCTTTACCAAATGGAGTTTGTTATTTACTTCATTGTCCCAAGTTTCGTGCCATTTAGCCTTGAGATTAGTGTGTAATAATTTTGTACAGTCTCTATGAGGTATGTCAACTTTCTTGATTTCATGCCTGCGAGCTTGCGCAGCACATTTGTTGGCTCTTTCATTGCCGTCTATCCCAACATGGCTTGGCACCCAGCAAAATTTTATTATATGTCCCTGTGTTCTGATTTTTTCTATGTTGTGTACTATGTTTCCTATAAGGGTTTGACTGCATTTCTGCAGTGTAATGCCATGAACACGCTAAGTGAGCCCACGTAGATTATGCTGTTTTGAATGTTGTTATTTATTACTCTGCCTACAGCTGTAGAGACTGCATAACATTCGGCAGTAAAAATGTTAGGGTGCCTTACTACTTTTTGCCAGTTTCCTTGTACAACTGTGCTCCCGGCATATTCAGCTATTTTTGAGCCATCAGAATAACACTCTGTGTAGTTCACATATTTTTCTTGTAGTGCCCGGTATTCCTGTAATATGTGTTTTGTGGTGTTTTTTTTTTTCGGAAGTTCGTTAACGTGAAATCACGTACAGTGGGAAGGCTGTACCATGGGGGCAGTGGGGCGTGCCCTGAGGCGACGTCAGGAAGGCTGTCCAGTATTTCCAAATTTTGGCAACTATCCTCGAAACGGAGAAGCACGGCTGCGGTTGATTGTTGAGCAGTGTGCTGGAGGTGCACTTCATAACAATCGGATAACAAATATGTTTCGGCAGAGATCTTGTTTTCAGGACGTATGCGCTAGTGAGCATTGGTCTTCTCTCTGTTAAGGATGGTTCATATGTTTCTACATAGAGACTATTTAGAGGGCATGTCCTGTATGTTTCGATTGAAAGACGAGGACCTAAGTTGTGAACTGAGTCCAGTCGTCTAAAGTATGACGGCCTGGCTGAACCATACACTACGGATCCACAATCTAAACAGGAGCGCATTAGAGAGCGATAAATGTGAAAAGGGCAAGTTCTATCGAAACCCCAGCATTTTCATAAAAGTACCTTGAGTGCGTTGAGGCCCCGAGAGGCTTTCTTCTTTACGTTGTTTATGTGAGGTAGGAATGTGAGCTTTTTGTCAAATGCCAAAAACTTGCCAAACTTTTGCCAAACTTTGCCAAAAACTTGTTTTCCTGTTTTACTGGTAACACAAATTCATTCTGGTATAGGGGGGGTCTGTGTGTAAGCCTCGCTGCAGCGAGAACAGCACAGTTGCTGATTTTTTGGGGGAAAAACTTTAATCCATTTTTATCTGCTCAGTTAGCCAATTTATTGACAGTCATCTGTATCTGTCTCTCACATGTTAATAAGCTGGAGGACGTGCATGCTAATTGCAGGTCCCCTACCTAGACTGAATTACGTGATCAACTTTGCGACTGTTTTTGCTATGGAGTTCATTTATACTATGAAAAGTATAGTACTTCAAATGGCCCCCTGGGGTACACCGTTCTCCTGGATGGAAGTAACTGATAGGGTGGTACGTTTGGTTTGGTTTGGTTTATGGGGTTTAACGTCCCAAAGCGACTAAGGCTATGAGAGACGCCGTAGTGGAGGGCTCCGGAAATTTCGACCACCTGGGGTTCTTTAACGTGCACTGACATCGCACAGTACACGGGCCTCTAGAATTTCTCCTCCAAAGAAATTCCAGCCGCCGCGGCCGGGATCGAACCCGCGTCTTTCGGGTCAGCAGCCGAGCACCGTAACCGCTGAGCCACCGCGGCGGCTGATAGGGTGGTACCTAGACGTACTTGGAATGAACGGCCTGCTAGAAAGTTGCCCAAACAGTTCAGCATCCTGCCATGGATACCTAGATCTGCTAGATCGCAGAGTATGCCAAGCCTCCAGGTGGTGCCATACGCCTTATCCATGTCAAAGAAGACCGCAAGACAATGTTGCTTGCGTATGAACGCCTCCCAAACCCTGTTTTCAGGAGGGACAAGATGATCTATGGTCGAGCATGTCTTTCTGAAACCACACTGACGCATGCCGAGAAGCAACGTATGCCGAGAAGAGGTTAGGCGGATGTTCAAAACACTTTCAAATGATTTTGCTAGGCAGCTGGTAAGTGCTATAGGTCTACAACTACTGGGACTTGATGACGATTTTCCAGGTTTCAAGAAAGGTACTATGATTGCTTTTATCCATGCTTTAGGCACCTTTCCTGAAAGCCGGATTTTGTTAAAGAATTTTAGGAGAGACTCTACAGCAGCCTCAGAAAGATGTACTAGCATATTGTAGTTTATCTGGGCCTTCAGCTGTCTGTTTACCTGCAGATAGCACTTTATTTGGTTCTTAGTTTATAATTTGCTTGTTATAGTCTTCATACATGCCTGCTCCTATAGGAAGTTCTTGATTTTTTGCTATGGTTTTGTATTTCTGGAATGTATCTGTGTACTTGGAGGAACTGGGAACAGCAGCGAAATGTTTGTGTAATATATTGGCGTATTCTTCTAGGGTTGTTTGAGCACCTCGGGTTGACAACAGTGGGGACAAAAGTGAACGGCAAGTAGTCGCAATGAAATTTGTGGACCTGCTCCCACAATTTCTTTGAACAGACCGAACTGTTGATAGAAGAAACATACTTTTGCCCATGAACTTTTCTCAGCGCTTCGACAGATGTAGCGTGCTTTGGCTCTAGCTTTCTTAAAAATGAGCAGGTTCTCTGCCGAGGGGTACTTAGGAAAAGCACCCCATGCTTTGTTTTGTTCCTTTTTTGCAGTTGTACATTCCTGAGCCGGCCTTACCTTCTGTTTTTTTCGTACCAGCCCTGAAGTTTGATGGATAGCTATTGTTGCGGCAGAGATTATGCAAGTAGTGAATTTTTCATTTACTTTATCTGTGCTGAGATCTCCACAGAACTTTCTGTCTAGCCTGGCATGGGTTGCGAACAGCGACCAGTCGGCTAGGTGGAATTTCCAACGGCATGGTCTGGTTGGGATGATAGGTGCTGAGGATGATAACTTTACGACTACAGGCAGATGATCACTTGCCTGGGAGTCACCTAAAATATCCCATATAAAATAACTAAAAACTGAAGCTGATGTGAATGCTAAATCAAGACAGCTCATTTTTCCCGAGCTGGGATTATTGTATGTGGCTTTTCCTGTGTTCAATAAGAATGTATTATTCCCAAAAAAGAAGAGAGAGCATTAAAATACCTGACTACCAGGTATGGTTCCGGTAGTCGCTCAAAGAGGTCGTCTAATCTTAAATTTTTGTTGTGATGTTTGATGGAACGTACACAGAGCATATTGTTATCGTTTTGTGGCTGACGATTCTGACTGGCACGGCCTCAAATTTTGTTTTTCAGTAGTATTTCTTACGCTGGAACATCACTTTGTGTAATGATTACGGTGTCGCGTGAAAGCCTATCAGCTTCCTCTCAGTCTTGACAGAAGGTTTTGTATTTTTTCAGGATCTTCTTGTGTTGTGGACCTAGACTGGTTTCTTGGAGACACAAAGCTAGGTAGCATTGATCCTATTTCTGTTATGTCGGTGTAGTTTTTCAACCTCTACAATTCCATTGAACTAGTGAGGTCATATCTGTGTTTTTCAGGATTTCAATGAAAAAGTTATTTATTGTCTGGGCCCGTTATCCAGCCTTTATCCTGTTTGCATGCTCCAGGGAGCTGTGCCGCCCCTGCAGCGCGGGTCTGCTGGGCCTCGCATCCATCCCCTCGAACGAGGCACCGGATGCCTGCAAGGAGGTTCTGGGGGTACACAATTCAGGCCTCCTCCGACGTTGTTGCTGCCTCAAGGGGCGGAGGGACCTCTTTCGGAGATGACAGGGCAGCCTTCGCTGTCCCTGCCAGAGGCTTTACCTGAGCAGTGGCCGAAGCCAGGTGTGAATGAGAGAGTGTTCTTTGTCAGCGCTATTTGTCTTCTTGCCTCTTTAAATGATATGCCTTCTTTGGTCTTCAGAGTTACGAATTCTTTCTCAGTCTTCTACGTAGGGCAAGACCTTGAATATGCCGGGTGTTCCCCACCGCAGTTAGCACAGCACATTGGGGCTTCACAGTTTTCAGACTGATGATCTTTAGAGGCCATTTTGCACAAGTTTTGTGGCCGCGACAGCTCTGCGAACCATGGCCGAACCTTTGGCATTGAAACATCGGTGAGGATTAGATATGTTATGTCCCACATTGATTTTGAGCTGATCGACTTTAATTGAGTCACTGACAGTACTTTGTGCAAAAGTCAGGACTATGTGTTTTGTAGGGATTTTTTTGCCTTTTTTTTCATATTTTGATTCTGTCAACACCAATGACGTTTAGCTCAGCAAGCCCTTCTTTGATTTCTGTTTCAATGAGGTGGAGGAAATCATTTTCTGAAATCACACCATGGACAGTGTTCTGTGATCGGTGGGCAGTAATGGAGACAGGTACTTCCCCCATGGACACAATGTTGGAAAGTTTTGAATGCTGGACGTTATCTCGGAGTCCGAGCAAGAGGTCTCCACTGGCAATTTTTGTGACTTTGTTGCCTAAGCCCTAGGTACCAGTAACACATTTCTCAATGATAAGTGGGGAGATAATTCTAGTGGACTTTTCTGTTTCTTCACTATGTATGACATGGAACTTTGGGAAACTTTGCTTGTTTTTCTGCACGAACTGTTGGGTGACATCGGTCTGCCCCCAGGCCCTCTCATTTTATAAAGGAGGGTGAGCCATGGAATATGTATGTTTTTCAGCTACGGTGCCAACCACCCACCATGGAGCCCAAATAGGGGACAGGACAGGAACTTGCAAGCAAGCCCTGCCTACGTCAGCTGTACATCCTAACTGTAACCAAATATGACGCAACTCAGGGTAGTTGGTCCATACATTAAACACAAATCTACACAGTGTAATCAGAACGTTAATGAGTGAGGCAGCAGAGCACAGCAATGGAACATCCCGCCAGTAACGAAAGAGGAAGTAAAGAAAGCCTTAGGACAACGTAAAGGGGGAAAGCAGCTGGTGAGTATCAGGTAACTGCAGATTTGTTGAAGGACGCAGGAGAGATTGTGCTAGAAAAACTAGCCACCCTGTATACGCAATGCCTTGTGACCTAGAGTGTACCAGAGGCTTGGAAGAATGCTAACATTATCATAATTCATAAGAAAAAAGACGTCGAGGACTTGAAAAATTACAGACCGACCAGATTACTGTCTTTTGCCTACAAAGTATTAACTAAGGCAATCGCAAATAGAATCAGGACAACCTTAGACTTCAGTCTGCCAAATGTACAAGCAGGCTTTCGTAAAGGATACTCGACAGTAGACCACATTCACGCTATCAATCAGCTGATAGAGAAATGCGCAGGATGTAACCTACCCGTAAATATAGACTTCATTGATTACGAGAAAGCATTTGGCTCAGTGCAAACCTCAGCTGTCATGCAGGCATTGTGGAATCCGGATGTAGGAGACTAAAATACTGAAAGATATCTTTAATGACTGCATAGCTACCACAGTCCTTTACAAAGTCAGCAATAAAATTCCAATAAGGAAGGGTGTCAGGCAGGGAGACATGATCTCGACAATTCTACTCATCGCCTGCTTACAGGAGGCATTCGGGGCCTGCCTGAAATGGGAACAGTTGGGGATAAGAGTTAATCGAAACTACTTAAGTAATTTGCAATTCGCTGATGACGATGCCTTGCTAAGTCACATCATGAGATAAACTGCAAAGCATGATCATTGAGTTAGACAGGCACAGCAGAACGGTGGGTCTCAAAATTAACATGCAGAAAATCAAAGTAATGTTGAACAGTCTAGCAAGGGAACAGCAGTTCGCGATTGGTAGCGAGGTGCTGAAAGTAGTAAGAGAATATGTCTATTTAGGGCAGGTAGTGACCACAGATCCGGATCATGAGAGGGAAATAACTAGAAGAATACGAATGGGGTGGAGCGCATATGGCCGGTTCTCTCAGATCATGAATGGTAGCTTACCAATATCCCTGAAGAGAAAAGTATACAACAGCTGTATCTTACCGGTACTCACCTATGGGGCAGAAACATGGAGGCTAATAAAAAAGGCTCAGCTTAAGTTAAGGACAACACAGCGAGCAATGGAAAGGAAAATGTTAGATGTAAGGTAAAGAGACCGCAAATGGGCAGAGTGGGTGGGGGAACTATAGAGGATTAATGACATCCTGGTCGAAATCAAGGGCATGTAATGCGAAGGCAAGATAACCGCTGGTCCTTAAGGGTAATGGAGTAGATGTCAAGAGAAGGCAAGCATACCAGGGGTCGGCAGAAAGTTTGGTGGGCGGATGAGATTAAGAAGTTTGCGGGGATACAGTGGCTGCAGCTGGCGAAGGACAGGATAAATTGAAGAGACATGGGAGAGGCCTTTGCCCTGCAGTGGGCTTAGTCAGGCTGATGATGGTGATGATGAGGGTAGTTGATCACACAAAGTTAACCATCGCTGCCAGGAAAAAGGAAAATCAAAGAAGTGAATAGGTGACAGGAGAGTTGTGAGAAAGATACGAAAGTGAAAGATACAGGGGAGCATAGGAAAAGGAGACTGCCGATTTCCCCCGGTCAGGTCAGGCCGGAGGTACCGTCTACAGGAAGCTGGGGCCAAAGTGGCGTGCTGGGCCTTCAAGGCCCAAACGCTCGGCATCAGCTCAACCACCAGGATCCCCTTTTCCCCAGACACAGCGATGACATGAATGGCTAAGCTCGGGTGCTCAGGTCCGTGGTGACGCACTGCTCACCATCATCCCCCCACGGGGATGTCCCTGCGGATGCTCAGGAATCCATTTTGTCGCAACTCACCACAATCTGCATGATGCAGTGCCCCTACAGGGCTACAGTGCGTGGTTCTATTTCGTGTGCTTTCAACTGCTTTTGAAAACTGCCTTTCCAGGTAATGCTAACTAGGCTGCCTAGTTTGAACAACTGTGTGTGAGAAAATGCAGCACATGCGGCAGTGTATCGAACTACACAAGAAGCTTGCGTGATTTGGGGAAACCCCCAGTGGGCAGAGCGCCTTTTGGGGGTACATCCGGCTTCACAACACACGTTTACCCTTTACATGTTGGAAGGGTAACTTCGAAATGACGTAGGATACTTTGTCACACCCTTCTCCAAAGCACTCGCCAACTGTTAACAAACAACTGCCTTCATGGGTACTCTGTGAAACGAGAATTATTTCTGAAAGTACTGCTCACATGTGTTTCAATGGGCTGCGCTGATGTTCCATACCCCCAGTCGGGAATCACTCCCACATGCACGCAACATGATGTTTTAAAAATTTAAAAATGCATCGCTTTCGAAACGGCACTTCATACTTTCAGAATCTGTTTTAGGATGAATTTGGTTGTTCTTCATAAAGGAACGACATCATAGGTGCACTGTAAAATCAGAAAGCTACTTTGAAAACTTTTACTTTCATGTATTTCTATACGGGCTATGCCTACATTTCACCCCCCATTTTATCCCAGCTGGCAACAGCAGCACCACCGTAGCTTGCTTACGTCACAGATCGGTGCTGGTCTGTACTGGCGTAGGTTGTCTTTCTGTTGCAGAGGCACAGTGTTGGCAACATTCTCGCAATACTCCATTTGTGCACTTGCCTTCAATAAGGGGTGCACAAATTACGTGAGTAAATATGGTATACGCCTAGTTCAATGCAACACTGCAGCTTGGTGCTACTGGAACAGAATTCCTGCTAACAAACCTGCAACTCAGCATCACAGCAATTTGGAGTTACTTCAGCAGGTTGCTTCAGACTCACCTCTCTGGAAGAATGGCTAGGGTCCAGCCAGGTGGACACGGCCTCTTCTCCATCAAGTATCACCTGAACAGGCCCAAACCAGGACACAATTTCATAACCTTGCCAACCCTACTTGACATTCCACACAAGGCATTGGCATAAGTGCCTCACAAGCACAAGGAGCCCACTTTGGGTGGGTGCTGCGCAGCTAAAAATGCCTGCAACCAAACGTTTACGCTTTGTTCTCAGGTGCTTCCCTTGTTATTTACTTATTATTAGTAGTTACTAGTTCATAATTATTATAGTAAAGTCAGTAGCTTTTCGAGAAAACCATGCTGATAAATACGCAACCCATTGGTATTACACAAGTTATCTTTACTGGTTCTGAATATTCATACAAGTACCTGAACACACCTGAGCACAATACCGGAACAAAAAATAAAAATGCCAAATTATTTCTTGACCACCATAGAAACTAACTGCACAGTGTTTTCTTACAGTTTTTGAAGCATTTTTTCTTCATCTGTAAAATATATCTCAATGAACTTAATATCACTTAAGTGATATTTAACTTTTCGTAGAACGCAGCAAAACATTTTAGCTGTTCTAGACTATTTCATTTTGCGCAGTTAAATGCCGGTAAAGTGAGTGCAAGATTTTCTGCACGTCGTTAGAGAAATTTTGGAAAAACAAATAAATTTTATAAATAGAAAAGAACAGCTATGTGCACCATGAGACTTTTCAGACACCTCACCACAATAAATATTTTAATTATTTATGAACAGCACTTTGGGCACACACAAGCGTGGATGCATACCCCTTTGCAATCAATTTTTTTCTTCAACTCTCATGGTTATTTCAAGAATAAAACCATTTATTACCCTTTAATTATACTTATCAAGCAACAAAATGGATCTGTTGCACGAATCCACGCAACGTACCCTGTAAGTACATTTTGTACTTGATCCGTCTGACACACCATTAGCCACGGCCTTTCCCAGATTCAGGAATTATCACGGGGCTTTCTCGTGGCTCTTCCAAAGCCGCATCGCAAATGTCACTCCCACAGCGGGAGCATCCAAGAGTGAAGATTAAAGTGTTTTTACTGGGCTTATTGTTTTTAAATCTTTGTATGCAGCCCCACCCCAACGGTACCTAGTGCTAGGTCACAAACCAGAAAAATGACTCCAGATTGGGACCATGATGAAATGAGGAGAAAACGAGCCACAACTGACCATCGAGAAAAACTGTTCATTATTCACACTGTGGTTGCCTGAAAGGGACGGAGGTCCACTTGCCATTCTTGCATTTGTTGGCATCGAGCCATAGCCACGGGAGGCCACATAAGTTCCTTGAGCAATTAGAAGCTGCAAGTTGACCCTCATCGTTGCTCATTAAGTGAGCATTACTCTACAAGGGCCGGAGGCGGTCCTTGACCTTTGTGTCCCATGCTGCTCGGAGCTCAACTTAGCTAAGGTTTTAATAACCCTGGAACTACTCGGGCTGCGATGTATCCCGGTAACCTCTGTCTTCCAGTTAAGTAACAGAAGACACATACGGTATAATATATCAACCAACAGTCTAACCAAGGGCATCCTCATGGACCCAGTCGTCCTAAGGGCCAGTCTCAGGACTGATCTGAGGTTTGCCCCAACACGTCATTGGGTCCAATCCCGGTCAAACAATTGCTTTGCTAGTCCCCACAAAGTGCCCGGTCTTCCTCCCCAACCTTCACCACTGTCTAGAAGTAGCTGTGGTTAAATATTGCAAAAATCCAAAAAGAAAAGAAGCTGCCAGCTGCAGCAATTGCTTTCTAATATATTAAGCACCCGAGTTGCGGTCAGAAGAAATAAAGGGACAGGGTGAGGATAGCAAAGGGAGGCACAGAGGGGAGCGATATAGAGAAAGGACAGGGAAGAGCCTTATATACTGTTCACAATATTTACAAAGATATAAAAAAGGTGAACAACTTTGCACCGCTGGCATGCAAGTGTCCAGGCACTGTCCGAATTATTTCATACCATTGACTACCCTGCGGGAGAACGCATGTTGTTAAAAGCTCCCATGGAAACCGAATGCCGGGATCATTGCACTCAGTCCCTGTGCCACATACAGGAAGTCGTGCACCATGCGCTTTCATTCGACAGGACCGTGGAGAGATGGCAATTGAGCGGAGTGGATGCCCCACCGCTTGTACATAAAAGAAACGCCTTTGGCAAGGGACAAAGCCTCCTTCGTGGCCCGACAGGCCGGCTTTCCATTATTTTGTCCCCACCGAGCACGGTCATCACTCACAGAACAGGTGCCACCATCATTCCTGTTTGAGTGCTTACGTGCTTGTTACCGACGTCGTAGTGTGCACCAACTTGGAATGGCAGGAACACTAATTTTCTGCGGAGTAAACGACCGCTTTGTGTTAACCAGGCTGCTTTATTCCCCAAAGCAGCCCTTTGGGAAGCCTGTGATGGGTGCTGCTGTCATCTGGATGACCTAGCAATATGCTGCATGCACTCACATGATCACAGTGGGCCCTTCATTATCCTTCATTTCCACCACTCTAATTATGTCAGAAAGGACCAAGAAGCCCAGCAAAAAGTTCTATTTGGATACCTTTCTTATACAGTGGGCCCTTCGTTATCCTTCATTTGCGCTGCTTTACTTATGTCACAATGGACCGACTAGCCCGGCAAAAAGTTCTACCTAAAATCTTTCTCATAGAGCACCTTTTTCATATGTGCTGCTCTACTTATGTCAGAATGGACCAACTAGCCCGGCAAAAAGTTCTACTTGAATACCTTTTCATAAATGGGCCCTTCATTATCCTTCATTCGCGCTGCTCTACTTATGTCAGAATGGACCAACTAGCCCAGCAAAAAGTTCTACTTGAATACCTTTTTCATAAATGGGCCCTTCATTATCCTTCATTCGTGCTGCTCTACTTATGTCAGAATGGACCAACTAGCCCAGCAAAAAGTTCTACTTGAATACCTTTTCATAAATGGGCCCTTCGTTATCCTTCATTCGTGCTGCTCTACTTATGTCAGAATGGACCAACTAGCCCAGCAAAAAGTACTACTTGAATACCTTTCTTATACAGTAGGCCCTTCGTTATCCTTCGTTCACACTGCTTTAATTGCGTCAGAATGAACCAACTAGCCCAGCAAAAAGTTCTACTTGAATACCTTTTCATAAATGGGCCCTTCATTATCCTTCATTCGTGCTGCTCTACTTATGTCAGAATGGACCAACTAGCCCAGCAAAAAGTACTACTTGAATACCTTTCTTATACAGTAGTCCCTTCGTTATCCTTCGTTCACACTGCTTTACTTGCGTCAGAATGAACCAACTAGCCCAGCAAAAAGTTCTACTTGAATACGTTTTCATAAATGGGCCCTTCATTATCCTTCATTCGTGCTGCTCTACTTATGTCAGAATGGACCAACTAGCCCAGCAAAAAGTACTACTTGAATACCTTTCTTGTACAGTAGGCCCTTCGTTATCCTTCGTTCACACTGCTTTACTTGCGTCAGAATGGACCAACTAGCCCAGCAAAAAGTTCTACTTGAATACCTTTTCATAAATGGGCCCTTCATTATCCTTCATTCGTGCTGCTCTACTTATGTCAGAATGGACCAACTAGTCCAGCAAAAAGTACTACTTGAATACCTTTCTTATACAGTAGGCCCTTCGTTATCCTTCGTTCACACTGCTTTACTTGCGTCAGAATGGACCAACTAGCCCAGCAAAAAGTTCTACTTGAATACCTTTTCATAAATGGGCCCTTCATTATCCTTCATTCGTGCTGCTCTACTTATGTCAGAATGGACCAACTAGCCCAGCAAAAAGTACTACTTGAATACCTTTCTTATACAGTAGGCCCTTCGTTATCCTTCGTTCACACTGCTTTACTTGCGTCAGAATGAACCAACTAGCCCAGCAAAAAGTTCTACTTGAATACCTTTTCATAAATGGGCCCTTCATTATCCTTCATTCGTGCTGCTCTACTTATGTCAGAATGGACCAACTAGTCCAGCAAAAAGTACTACTTGAATACCTTTCTTATACAGTAGGCCCTTCGTTATCCTTCATTCACACTGCTTTACTTGCGTCAGAATGGACCAACTAGCCCAGCAAAAAGTTCTACTTGAATACCTTTTCATAAATGGGCCCTTCATTATCCTTCATTCGTGCTGCTCTACTTATGTCAGAATGGACCAACTAGCCCAGCAAAAAGTACTACTTGAATACCTTTCTTATACAGTAGGCCCTTCATTATCCTTCGTTCACACTGCTTTACTTGCGTCAGAATGAACCAACTAGCCCAGCAAAAAGTTCTACTTGAATACCTTTTCATAAATGGGCCCTTCATTATCCTTCATTCGTGCTGCTCTACTTATGTCAGAATGGACCAACTATCCCAGCAAAAAGTACTACTTGAATACCTTTCTTATACAGTAGGCCCTTCGTTATCCTTCGTTCACACTGCTTTACTTGCGTCAGAATGAACCAACTAGCCCAGCAAAAAGTTCTACTTGAATACCTTTTCATAAATGGGCCCTTCATTATCCTTCATTCGTGCTGCTCTACTTATGTCAGAATGGACCAACTAGCCCAGCAAAAAGTACTACTTGAATACCTTTCTTATACAGTAGGCCCTTCGTTATCCTTCGTTCACACTGCTTTACTTGCGTCAGAATGAACCAACTAGCCCAGCAAAAAGTTCTACTTGAATACCTTTTCATAAATGGGCCCTTCATTATCCTTCATTCGTGCTGCTCTACTTATGTCAGAATGGACCAACTAGCCCAGCAAAAAGTACTACTTGAATACCTTTCTTATACAGTAGGCCCTTCGTTATCCTTCGTTCACACTGCTTTACTTGCGTCAGAATGAACCAACTAGCCCAGCAAAAAGTTCTACTTGAATACCTTTTCATAAATGGGCCCTTCATTATCCTTCATTCGTGCTGCTCTACTTATGTCAGAATGGACCAACTAGCCCAGCAAAAAGTACTACTTGAATACCTTTCTTATACAGTAGGCCCTTCGTTATCCTTCATTCACACTGCTTTACTTGCGTCAGAATGGACCAACTAGCCCAGCAAAAAGTTCTACTTGAATACCTTTTCATAAATGGGCCCTTCATTATCCTTCATTCGTGCTGCTCTACTTATGTCAGAATGGACCAACTAGCCCAGCAAAAAGTACTACTTGAATACCTTTCTTATACAGTAGGCCCTTCGTTATCCTTCATTCACACTGCTTTACTTGCGTCAGAATGGACCAACTAGCCCAGCAAAAAGTTCTACTTGAATACCTTTTCATAAATGGGCCCTTTATTATCCTTCATTCGTGCTGCTCTACTTATGTCAGAATGGACCAACTAGCCCAGCAAAAAGTACTACTTGAATACCTTTCTTATACAGTAGGCCCTTCGTTATCCTTCATTCACACTGCTTTACTTGCGTCAGAATGGACCAACTAGCCCAGCAAAAAGTACTACTTGAATACCTTTCTTATACAGTAGGCCCTTTGTTATCCTTCATTCACACTGCTTTACTTGCGTCAGAATGAACCAACTAGCCCAGCAAAAAGTTCTACTTGAAACAATGACAAGCCACATAATTATAACAAATTCACAAAAACCATTCAAGAAACGATGTCTGCCTTCAAGAGCTCGACAGATGTATCATTAAAGCATCTGTATCCCCTCTTCCTAATGCAAAAAGCTTCTAACAGTTCACATGCTGCCTTATCGTGACCTCTACCCAGGATCCTTATCCCATTCAGCAGCGGCTCACACGCACTGCAGTTCGCACAATGTTCTGCCAAATTTGTGCCTTTGCCCCAGAACACCCGCAAATGATCCCACACACAGTCATGAACGCACCACCATGTCTGGCCTATGTAGGCCCTCCCGCAGGTCAACAGAATTAATGGGTTGTGGAATCTGTTCAAAACAAAAATTTTTTCGTTAGCCCCTTTAGGGCATGCAGCTTTCAAATCACGAAAATCTTGAAATTGAATTCAAATTTTAGAAAGCACAAGATATTGTGAAACAAGTTTTTGGGCAAGTTGCTTACTTTCTTGAGACATACATAACTGCAGCACGGAAACGACAAACACATAAAAAGAAGCATGTATAGATGTTTGTGTGTAGGCGTTTTTTAGGACGAAACACATTTTTAGGTGCTTCTTCCTTATGTGTTCGTGGTTTCCGCGCTGTAGGCAAGTCTCGGGAACCAGATTTCGCATCTATGAGGCCTTTTAAGCGCATCCCTAAAAATTGTCCCTTTAGATAGTTGAGAAGTGACTTAAAAATATGTTTTTGTTACCATTGGCAGCAAAAAACGAGCTGAAATCTCCATGAAAATGTCAGTTTTCTCTAAAGTGTTTTTTGACCTGACTGCCCTGCTTGCAGAAAGAGTAGTAGGGCAATGGCTTCCCAGATTTTCATGCCACTTGTTACATTGTATTTTGAGGTAAATTTTCTATGTAGTGACATTCCTACATTTTTTAATTACTTCATAATTTTTTTATTCCGCTCCTAAATTGACATGATAATGAGTGCGTTATGCATGCGTGCATATAAATTCTGTGTAGAAAACTATCAAGCTGCTAAAAATATTTCGAGAATGTCACTGCATCAACCATTCCTTTGAGCAAAACTAGCATGACTGCATACTCCTACTGT
The DNA here is from genome assembly GCF_055824585.1 of Amblyomma mixtum. NCBI lineage: Eukaryota > Metazoa > Arthropoda > Arachnida > Ixodida > Ixodidae > Amblyomma > Amblyomma mixtum. The sequence continues at coordinate 370,673,468 of NC_143014.1, read as the reverse complement.
GAATTGTAGTTGCACAAGGCTTTCTGGAAGCTCGGTATAACAATGAAGTATATAAAACTACATAACATCATCACCATCATCATCAGCCTGACTACGCCCACTACAGAGCAAAGCCTCTCCCATGTCTTTCCAATTAACCCTGTCCTTTGCCAGTTGTGGCCACCATATCCCCGGAAACTAGTTAATCTCATCCGCCCACCTAACTTTCTGCCGTCCCCTGCTACGCTTGCCTTCTCTTGGAATCCACTCCGTTACCCTTAAGGACCAGCGGTTATCTTGCCTTCGCATTACATGCCCTGCCCAAGCCCATTTCTTCTCACGTCATGGCTAGGCGGTGTGAGCCGCCGCCTGATTTCACGAATTCTGCACCCACCCGCCCGCTTACCAACTGCCCGCCCGCCCGCCCGCCGTTTGCCTGTCCGTCCATCCATTTGAGAACGAGGGGGGGACTGTGGCATGGAGGAAGGTGCCACGTGGGGTGCACGTCTGCCACAATCGAGGATGGTTCAATGCTCATTTGCAGCTCAACGAACGTGGTACCATGTGCTTTAATGGCATGTTTCGCTGGTTTGTCAATGTGAAGGAAGCAGTTCCTCCGATGAGTGCCGAGGTAAGAGCGGCTTGGCGAGCCAAGCAACGGTAGTGGAGAGTGGCAAAGAGCCAGGTCGAGGCTCATGCCAATGTTGCATCCAAGAAGCACCAACAAGAGTCATGCAATCCAGTCAAGCTTATGCATTCCTGTTGGATCAACCCATCGATCGCCGCGCAGTTTTTCCACTCGCTTCGCTTTCAAAGGTATGGCAGAAATCAGTTGTAGGTTCATATCACTGTTGTGTTTTTCTGGTGATGGTGGCTAGTTCCAAAGCCCTTTTGCTGCGGCGGGCTGCACGTACAGAGGTGTCAGCACACTCTAACTGTTCTGCTTCAGGCGAGTATCGTGACCCCTTCTGGTGCAGATAGTACAGTGCTGCCTGAATGGCAGAGTCTCTACAGAATGACATGTCGCCAGTATGTTTGTACCGCACAAAATGTCTTGAAAAATCGAGGCATTTCTGCCATGTTGTCCAAAGCATAGGTCACTCTGAGCATGCCTCATTCCTTCAGGCAACACGGTCTCAGTGCGAACCCTTGCAAAATGAAAACAGCTACACTTTTATAACATGTGCGGGGGAAAAAAAAAATTATGCCTTTTGATAGCCACATAGCGGATACGCTTAATATGAGAAGATGTCAATTGTTCGAGATTGCTGGAGATAATGAAAATTGCGCCACGGCGCTGATCGCAACAGCGAAAGCCCAAAGCTGACAGATTTCTACAAAATAAACCTCTTCACAAACTATTCAGTATGCTCTGTCAGTGTTCTGTTCGATTTTGCGACAACGAAATTTCCAGTTCAGCAAAATTTTTTCATGGGTGCCGCAAATTGCGTCACTACAGGATTCGAATGTAACACTTCGATAATTAGACCACCTGGTCTACTATGCGGAGCACACACTTGTCGACTGGCGTGGCCTGCCCACTAGCACTCGTGCACTTCTGCAGGCACGAGAATTGCTACGTAAATACAAAGGTTAACAAAATGTGTGGGTATCTGTGTGCATGTGCACACATATGTGTAATGAAAATTGAAAATGTGGTTTTTGGGGAAAGGAAATGGTGCAGTAACTGTCTGACGCCGTAAGGGAAGGGATAAAGGAGGAAGTGAAAGAAGAAAGCAAGGAAGGTGCCATAGAGTGAGTAATTTCGACCACCTGGGTATCTCTAACGTGCACTGACATCGCACAGCACACGGGCGCCTCTTGCGTTTCGCCTCCATCGAAACGTGGCCGCCACGGTCGGGTGCGAACCCGGGAACTACGGCTCAGCAGCCAAACGCCCTAACCACTCCAATCCCGATTTCGTCACAAACCGAGTGAAGTGATGTAGATGCTTGATAGGCATAGCCCACCAGCCCGAGCACAAAGAGCTATGATGACTCAAGGCATCACAGGCTCTGTCAGATGCAGCGAAAGTCCGGAGCGCCACTCGCAAAATGTGTATTCACTCACAGGCACTCTGGAGTGCAGCCAGCTGATGTATGGCGGGGCCTCCATGGTCAGGATGCTGAAGCCAAGTCTGCCAGTCTGGAAAATTGGAAATAAAGAAAAAGAAGAAAATATCAACATGGGCATCGAAATGTGATGAACATTGCAGTCAAGAAGTGGCCAACACATGATACAATGTTCAGAATGGGTAAAACACTTCCCTGTAAGTCCCATAGCTAATGACAATTACTAAGCATTTGTGAATAGTAGTTTTTTGGTTCAAAGTGAATATTTCGAATACTTCTGGCAGACAAAAAAGGTTGTGCGACACAATTGGCATTTTCCAAATCAAGAATTTTTCTAACAGGCATAGCCATTACATGAAAAAAAGAGAGAATGCATTAAAGCTTTGTCACACTCACTGAATCTGTGTCGATGCCCTGCAAAAAGGCCATTGCAAATTGAGGGAGCCGACCTACGTGCAGTGCCAGTGTATCTGTGGGGTGTGAGACCTACAAGTGGGGCCACCACCTAGGTCATTGCGCAGCTGTTGCTTTTAAGCAGCGACTCCATGATACCTGCTATGGCCAGCACCACCCCGCACAAGGTGTTTGAAAGGGAGACCGATCTCCATGTGTCTCACGCTAGCTCGAGCCATCGCGCTTGTTTAGCAAATTCCACGCACAGAGGAGCAGCTGTGGCAGCTGAAGTCTGCTCCGACCTCTTCTGCGGTATTCAAGGAAGCTGCGTGTCCTCCGATTAGAGAGATTTAGCACAGTGTGATCCGTTCCCACGGGGAGCCACTGCACGCACACAGATCGCCCTGAGGATGCCACAAGGGAGCTTTACCAGGCGCTTGCACATCAGCGTACACACTGGTGGCATGCGGGAGCTGATCACACTATGCTAAACCTCTCCATTAATGCACTGTGGTTACAGTGCGTGCACACCACAGGTAACCTGGCAAGTACAGATCTGGGCGCCACGCTTCTGCCAGCTCACGTCTGTGTGCGCGAACTCCAAGTATACTTCTCGAGAAAATAACGTCTTTATTCGTTCGAGACGAATACTTGGAATACCAAACATTAGGACTGAATCGAATATTGAATACTTCACTGTTCAACCACACATTCGAAATTACTGAATATTCGCACATGCCCACTAATTCTACAACAAGACAACTGATTCGGCCCCTTTAAATGATGCAACATGTGTCAGAAAATTCACCCCCCATGAGTACCCTCCACTCAGCTTCCACCTGGGCCTCTCTGGGATTCCAGCCCCCAATTCAATTTTCTCGTGCCTGAAAACGTTCTTCGCCCCTAGGGCTGCCAAGCCAAGATGCTCACTCTGTGTGCAGTTTCTGTGCACTTTTCGCCTCCCCACCAGACAATATTGGAGCTTTCACAAGAGCTTCATTGATCCTTCTGCAGCCATACGTCACCTATCATGTGCCATATTCTTGCATCTTCAGGCAATTTCTTCATTACAGTACAGTCAATCCTCCATTTTGAGAATAGCCAACAGCATTTTGGGGCACGTTTTGTACTCCAAATTTAGGGTGCAATCATTAGTGATAATGCATTATTGTACACATGCTACTCACCAACCCAACAGCTCTTGAAAAGTACTTCCAGAAAATCAAATCAAATTCGAATAGTGGAGCTTTGCTACCAAACCCACAATTGAATTGAATTTATTTCCACGTGACATGGTAGGGACGAAGTAAAAAGACACATTTCACAGCTTTACTGGACTTCACTCCTAAAAACAACACTGGGTCATGTGACAAGTAGAGTATAACCTCATTAATTCGAAATCACAGGGACATTGCAATATATCTGAATTAACCAGGTTTTCGAATTAACCAACCACAGCAAAAAAAATGAACCCAGGCAAAAAATTTAGTCATGGGAACGCTCTACCTTTACACTGGACGGACTCTACGATTAGCACTTACTGGCATGTAAAAAGTTGAGTGTCCATCTCGTAGTTATTGCGGTCAAAAACAAGGGCGACGCATACCCTCTCCACCTTGCCCCATTCAACAACTCAAAGTAACAAATGCGTAACAATGCAATCACAAGGTCAGCAATCTGAAGCCGAAGGGGATAAAAAAAAAGTGGCGTTCTACCCAGCCTGCACACTTGCAAGCAGCCCAACTCACTAGCAGCAAATTGAACAGTGAATGGTGTCGGAGTTTTGGATTCAACTGTGACGCACGCCCTGGAGATTATCGAAAGTTTGCCCTTGCAGTACCTACCACTCGTCCGAGGAAGCAACACCAGTGTGAAGGAGCCTGGTAAAACGGCGCACAATTCCAATTTTCTGCAGCAGAACTGATTTGGATAAGAATCAGCAGCTTTCTTTGTGACACAAGGAGCCCCTTGTGTCTTACCGGGATTGGGCACCGGCATAGGGCGCGTATTATCTGGCGCTCACCCAAAACTACCTTAGACTTCCCAAATAGGCTGGCTGTGTGTATAGGTCATGGGAAACGTGCTGACGGTGTTCGGGGTGAGAGGTGCTTCAATGCCAGTGCCTCCGCTAGCCACTGTCTTGATGAAACGCTGAGAGCATGTTACTTTGAAACTGGTATCCACGCCTGTGTTGCACTAAAGCACATATTTTCCTTTGCAGGTGCGTGCTTTGGCGGTTTACAAGCCATACCAGATTGGTTTTTGTGCTGAGAGTACTAGGCCTGGGGCGCTTTGCATATTGAGCATTGGCATTAAAGGTGCACTGAAGAGGAATCTGAACTCGTCTTTTTGCCGCAGGAACTCTACCTACGCGTTCCGAGCATTCGTAGAAACATCGATTTATTGCCCTGTGTGGCCGATTTCCCTCATTAAATCGAATTAACGTCCGGCTCCCGCCTTTTTTTTTTAATTCTGCCTCGTACGGTGGGCGGAGTCGACCGATGCGGGGAGTGCCTTTCAGCCAGCTCCGTGGAGGCTTTGCTTTCGCTTCATTTTGTTTTTTAGGTTTCCATGAATAAATAGTTTCATTTGCAGATAATATAACCGAAAAATAAGCCCGCAGAAATAAAAATACGCGCGGACTATTTGCTTCTACGGACTACTACGTATTACTCCGCCGATGGCAGGGCGGCAAGCCGCCACGGGACTGGGTGAAAGGCACTGCCCGCGTCGGTCGACTCCGCCCATCGTACGAGGCAGAATTAAAAAAATAAAGGCGGGAGCCGGACGTTAATTCGATTTCATTAGGGAAATCGGCCACACCGGGCAATAAGTCGCAGTTTCTAAGAATGCTGGGAGTGTGTAGATTGAGTTCCCGTGGCAAAAAGACGAGTTCAGATTCCTCTTCAGTGCACCTTTAATAATCGGCATCACTCTGCAAAGCTGCCTCGTGGCTCCAAGAAGCTGTCACTTGATCAGTTTGTGGCAAAATCGGGACCAGACATCCTTGCATAGAGCCTGGGATCTTTGAATTAAATGGGCTGGCGTGCGTCACCAGTTCGAATTATCTGGCTGAATTTACATTAGAAATTACGGGACCGTAGAAATTCTTCGAATTATCCGGAATTTCACACTATCCGAGTTCGAATTATCAAGGTTTTATTGTACTTAACCACAACCTAAGCAGCACAAAATAGGTGGACATAATACAGCAAAACATTTTTTCATTTGGCAACAATAACTCAAGTATAATGCACAGATACAAAGTAAAAAAGAGCATTCTACTCATGTACAGATTTGGTTTAGTTTATGAGGTTTACGTCCCAAAGTGGCTCAGGCTATATAAGGGACGCCGTAGTGGAGGGCTCCAGGTAATTTCGACCACCTGGGGTTCTTTAACATGCACTGACATCGCACAGTACACCGGCCTCTAGCATACTGGCGCCGTCGAAATGCGACCGCCGCGGCCAGGATCGAACCCACGTCTTTTAGGTAAGCAGTCGAGCACAATAACACTGAACCGTTGCGGCAGCTCTACAGAGGAGCAAAAAGGCAGTAAGCTGTCCTTCAGTGCACCTGCCTTCAGGGGCAAGCGACCATGTTGCAATATGCAGCTCTCTCCACTGCAGTACACACAGAAGCAAAAAAATACCAAGAAAGCTCTAACATACTATGATAAAGGTGATTATGTAGGTATGAATACTGAGCTAGCATCTTTTTATGACACTTTTGCAACCAGTTATGAGGAGCGTCCTGTTGAAACTAAGTGGCAACTTCTTAAACTGAAATGCTATGTCTAACAGAGGATATTCAAAATTCCCCAAGTGTGCTTTCCCACACTACAATGTTGCCCAATACAAGATGGCTGACCATGCCTTTCCGGCTGAAACAAAGCAAGAAGGGCTAGATTTTTGTTTGATTCTTCCAAAATATGGTTCTTACATTCTATCCACACTCTTAGCGCATGTCCTGTAGCCCTAGCAGCTTTTTAAAGAGAAGTCAGCCATCTTGACTTTGGCAACATAGTTATGTGGGAAAACGCACTTGCAGAATTGTGAATATCCCCTCTTAGTTCATTTCCACTAATGCAATAACAGAGTGTGTGCAGTCCCATGGTTCAACTCAGTACTAAAACGTTTGAACAAGAAAAACAGGCTTTTTCGTACTGCTAAGCATTCAGACAATCACACACTGCATGGGATAACTATTTTTTGCCGCTAACGAGTACAAAAAATCGTTACATACCGCTAAACTCAACACAACTTCTTCAAACGCACTTTTTCTAATAACAACCCAAAAAAGTTTTGGAAAATGATCAACCCTTCTGTTTCAACCAATATTTCATTGTTACATAGCGACGGCTGCAATGTACTTCAACATGAAATTGCTGATGTGCTAAATGATGCATTTTGCAATGTCTTCACTAATGAGGCCCTTTGTAAACCTCCCACAGCCACCGGTATATGCTCATCCTCAAATGTATCCTAAAACCTTTGACCCAAACTGTATCTAATGTCACTGATAAACTAAAGAATTCATCCTCGGCAGGAACAGACAGCATTAACGCCAAAGCACTTAGAGAGAGAGAGAGAGACTTTAATGAATAAAAGAGAGGTCTGCTTGGTTATGAGCCCAGCATGCTACTCCAGCTGAAGGTGAAAGAAGAGGGTGAAAAAGAGAGAAAAAGGGAAAAAAGAAAGATGGAATCAGGCATACTCAACACTCACCCACTCACAAACATACATGATTATCAAAGTATGTCCACTAAGCCTGTGTCCGTAAGAAAAACTAAGAATGCTTTTGTTCCTCGTGCAGGCGAAGTCGCATCACTCCAGAGTCCAAGGATGTGTTTCAGGTGCACGGGGCTGTCCTGACAAAGTCCTAAAGCACTTCACAGTGCCTTGTGATGGGGATTAAAGACTATGCAGCAGCAGATCAAGTGTTGAAGGTCCTCGCGCACACCACATGTCGTGCATAGAGGGCTACTTGCTACTCCAACTTTATGAAGATAGAATTTAGTGAAGGCAACGACCAGGCAAATTCGTTGCAGGCAATTGCGATGACTCTACCTAGATTGCATGGGATGTGGAATTCACAAGTAGGGGGCTCTACCTAAATTGCGTGGGATGTGGAATTCCCAAGTAAGGTCGATGCGAAGAAGGGGTCTATATTGACGCTGCGGATCCCACCACAAAGAGCGCTGCGTCTGCCAGGATTTAGACGCCAGAAGTCTCGCGCCATCAGTAAAGGAAAAGGGTATGGGTGGGAGCCAGGAGGTGACGCCATGCACCAACCTCGCTGCACCATCAGCATGATCGTTGTCTGTGAGGCCGCAGTGAGTGGGTAAACACTGAAGCACAACACAGTGACGTAGCTCACAGGCCTTTGTGTGTAATCTGTTCAAGTCAACGACGATCTGCTCCTGACTTCCTGATGGCTTTATCAATTGTAGTGCATAGCGAGAGTCACTGAAGATAACCCACGCTCTTGGTGGTTGTTGCAGAATGTAATTAAATGCTGCTTGCATAGCAGCCAGCTCAGTAGCAGTAGTCGAGGTGCGGTGACTGAGTGTTGCTGAAATTGTGCTGCGCGTTGACGGAATCCAGTCGCCAATCACTGATAAGACGGATGTGACAGAGCCATCAGTATAGATGTGGCGATAAGCATTGTAGCAACCACAAATGTGCTCAAGAGCGAAGTATTTAAGTGCAGGATCGGGGGTGTTTGTTTTTCTTTTAATGCCAGGGATTGTGGTCTTGATTTGCCATGCTGTGTACCTCCAAGGTGCAGAGGAGGTTGTGGCAGGGTGCTGGTCAGTAGCTTGTCAGAAGCATGTCAGTAGCTTTGTTCTGTCGCTCCTATTTCAGCAGTCGCTAACTTCTGGTACAATTCCCACTGACTCGAGCATTGGGAAGGTCATTCCTGTCTTCAAAAAAGGTAACTGCTCGTGCCCCAGTAACTACTGACTGATATCTATCACAAGTGTTCGTTCAAAGATTGTGGAGCATATTATTTATTCTCAGGTTGCAACTTTCCATCATCCGTAAACTTTTCACCCCAACCAGCATGGCTTCCAACAAGGCCACTCTTGTGAATCTCAGCTTGCTCTTTTCCTTCCCGCTATTCACACCAACCTTGACCTTAATATACCTACCAACACCATTTTTTTAGATTTTGAAAAAGCCTTTGACAAAATTCCGCATCGTCACCTGCTACTCAAACTGTCAAGTCTTTACTTATACTCTTGTGTGCACACCTGGAGCAGAAATTTCCCAACCAACCGTCTCCAGTTTGTTGTTGCCAACATCCATCCATCCACTATCTCTCATGCCCGGTCAGGTGTTTCCCAAGATACTGTACTAGGCCCCCTACTTTGCCTCATTTATATTAATAACCTACCAAACAACATAACATCTAGAATACGCCTGTTTGCTGACAATTGTGTGATACACTATTCCGTAAATAGCCTATCAGATGGTATTACTCTACAGAACGATCTCCTGAAAGTGCAAGGGTGGTGCGACACCTGGCTCATAAAACTAAATGTCAATAAAAACTTTCTAGTCTCTTTCCACTGCCAACGTAACAATTCATCTCCCAACTAACACCTTAACGGTTGTCCTATAACTCGAACCAACACTACCAAGTGCCTACGTATTCATATCTCCAGTGGCCTATCCTGGTCCAGTCATATTACTTGTATACCTAACCCTGCCAATCGCATCCTTGGCTACTTACGGCATAATGTTGCCAAGAAACCCCTTCTGTCAAACTAATTGCGTATGTATTGCTTGTCAGACCTGAACTAGAGTATGCACGTTCTATATTAGATCCTCCCCAAACTAACCTGTCTAATTTACTGAAATGTAATCGAAATCATGCTTCACGATTGATTCTTTCAAATCACTGTTATCAGACTAGTGTGACACAAATAAAATTCCAACTTGAACTTCGTACTCTAGCGTCCCGCCGCAAATTAACTCGCCTTTCTGTTTATCGCAAGATTTTTCCACAGCTTGCCACCTGACAACGAGTTCATCTGTCCAGCCCATTGTTTATCCCGTCACAGCCACCCCAAAGCTGTCCACCTCCAGCGTGCCCACACCACAACAATTCAAAAATAATTTTTTTCTCCGTACTGCCCTGGACTGGAACGACCTTCCCAGCCAGATCCCTTCCTTAACAGGTCTTCAACAATTCAAGACTGCCGTCGAAAATTATTTTTTGTCATATATGAAACCCTCTTCGCCCACCCCTCATGTAATACCCCTTAAATTGGGCCTTTGAGGACCTAATAAACAAATCAATAAAAAATTGGTAGGAGTTTAACATAGTTAAACAGAGTAGAAGTGCGAAAGCAGGTGTTCATTCTTCAATTGGAGGAGGCACTTACTAAGCTCCGCCCTAAGAGTATGACATGATATCTTTCGTGGGTTAATGCCCATATATGCAGAGATACTCTACTTAACATTCACTGATCCCTGGGAGTCCTCACAGCTCTCCTGGCGCAGTGGTACAACAGTTAAGTAATGCCAGCTGTGCGACGCTCTTCCGAACTTACCTGAATAAGCTCGGATAGTAACTCGGATTGCTAGGCAATGGCACAAGATTGTACGTATGCATGGTGACAAGGTTCTTAGTCAATGTTGGTGAGCATATGAGTGCTTTTGCACTAATAAATAAATAAATCTAGGCCCTTAGCATTCTTAGCTTGTTGGGCATTCTCAGGCCACTAGCATTCTCGGCTTCTTCCATCCACACTAACTATCCTCCATTTAAGCTTCCCTATACTCTCGCCACACCGTCGTCCTGCTACGCTTACCATCCTCCGGTTGGTTTCTCCACCACTCTCGCCGCATCCTCCTCATTCCGCAGTAACCACCTTCAAAATAGTTGCCATGGTAACCACCTTCTGGTTACACCTTCCTATGCTCTCGCCATACCCGTCTCCTTCCATGGTAACCCTCTTCTACATTCCAGGGTAACTACCCACCAAGTGGTACCCATCAAATACCCACCAGTTGCTTCTTCTTACGTTCTTGCCACATCCTTGTTGGAGCTAAGGCGAGGAAAAACTAGGTCCGACAGTGTTGGGCTTTGAACTGGTTATTTACTGCACTGCGGCGGCCTAGTGCCAACTTCTTCCGTGTCTGGCACTGCACATGGCCTGAGTTCTGGCCTGCAACCAGAGCACAGCCCTCGCCGAAGAGACACTTGTTCGGCGTCGCTACAACAGAGTACCTAGGTCATCTTTTCACTCCACAAGGCCTCTCAACAGCAAAGTCAAGGCAATTCAAGATTTTCAACCCCCCACGTCACTTAAAAAGCTGAGAGAAATCTTGGGCCTTCTGAACTTTCATCGCCACTTTCTCCCAAAGTGTGACCATTTCCTGAAGCCTCTGGCCGACCATTTATCTACCAAAAAGGACCTGAATGCTCCACTTGAGTGGAGTGACAAAGCTGCAGCTGCATTCGCTGCTGCTAAGAAGGCGTTCACAGATGCCACCATGCTCATACATCACGTTCCTGACGCTCCACTTAGTCTCATCACTAATGCACTTAGCATTGCAGTCGGCGCAGTTCTTCAGCCGCATATCTCTGGTTGGCAGCCTCTCGGTTTTTTTCTCACAAAATTTGAAGCCACCTGAGGCTAAATGCAGCATTTTTGGTTGAGAACTGCTAGTGGTGTACCTTGCCATTAGGCATTTTCGCCCCTTCCTGGAGGGCTGGGACTTTCACGTCGTCACAAAACATAAGCCCTTGATGTTTGCTTCCAGCGGAATCACAGCACCTACACTGTACGTGAGATCAGCCAACTGTGTTTTATCTCCCGAATTTACAGAGGACCTACGTCACATCCATGGGCCGGTAAATACTACTGCTGATGCACCCTCCTGTGTCGGTGCCCTGGCAGGCATCCCAATCACCAGTGGACATGGAGGAACTAGCAGCAGTCCAGTGCAACGACCCAGAGCTGCATCAGCTTCGTTCCTTATCCACATCACTGTCCTTCGCCGTCCGTCCACTGCTGTTTTCCTCCACGCTGATTACATATGAGACATCCACTGGTGTCCCGCGTACCTTTGGCTTTTTGTCACGCCATTTACGACCAACTGCACCACCTGAGCAATACCGGTATTTGTGCAATGCAGAAGCTGGTCACATTTTGCTTTCTTTGGCCAAGCGCCAATGCCAATGTCCATTGCTGGGCACGAACCTGCCTTCAAAGTCAGCGCGCCAAAGTTCACCGGCATACCATCATGACCGCCTCTCCCTTTCAGCCTCCCGAAGTCAGGTTTTCTCATGAAGGCTTTCCCATGTCCATATAGAACTTGTTGGTCCCCTACCGTCATCACTTGGGGTCTCTTACCTGCCCATTGTTGAAACTATGGCAGAGACAGTTGCTGCGGCCGTCATGGCCGGCTGGATGTCTTGTTTTGGCTGCCCTCTGTCGTCACCACTGACCAAGGCCGCAGTTTCAATTGGCCCTGTTCACCACCCTTGCCAACATACTGGGCGTCCATCACATCCATACGACCGCCTACCATTCTTCAGCAAATGACATGGTGGAATGTCTTCATCGACAAATGAAGGCTGTCCTTACCGCTTACCAGCCAAGGAAACACTGGTCCAACTACCTTCCCCTCGCCCTTCTGGGCATCCGCTCAGCAATGAAGACTGAGCAGGGCTCCTCTTCTGCTGAAGCAGTCTACAGTGTTCCCCTGCGCCTCCCTGAAGAATTCTCGCCTTCGTATCCTCCGTTTATCCATGATGCTTCCACTACCTCCGTGACCTGTGCAACCGATTTCAACACATTACTCTTGTAATCCCTGCTGACCGTCACTCTCAGTCCATGTCTGTCAGCCAGGATCTGGACTTCCACAGCCACACCTTTGTCTGCCATGACCACAACCGTCCACCATTAATGCTGGCCTATGATGGACCATTCTGCAAGCTCCATCGTACGACTAAGACCTTCACATCAATGGTGATGAAGACCTCGTGTTTGCTGACGGACTCAAAGCCACCTATGTTGCCACTCCTTCGCCCATGGTCCCTCCAGTCACTCTCACTTTGACTCTGCCACCATTCTGTTCGACCTCATCCAAACATGTCCACTAGGGAGATCGTGTGGCTTCTGCTCTACAGGGAAGAGCCCTGTAGCGCCCCTCTTGCAGCGCTCTGGTCACAGGCCAGAACTCGAGCAGTGCGCGGCGCCAGACAAGGAAGAAGAAGCTGGCACTAGACCACCACTGCGCGAGCATCGTAATAAAAACCAGTTCGAAGCCCAACGCTGTCAGAGCTAGTTCTTCCTCGCCTTAGCTCTGACACCCTCCTACTTCCATGGTAACCATCCTTCGGCTGGGGATTTTTCCGTGATACCCTCCTCCTTCCACGGTGACAATTTTTTGGACGGTTCCCATGGTAAGCATCCTCCGGTTATGGCTTCCTATGGTCTCACGACACCCTCCTCCTTCCACAACAAACACCCATCGGTTACAGATTCCTCCACCCACAGGTTACGCCGACAGCTACGACATAATACTACTACCACCACAACCACCACCACCACCACTACTACTACTCCTGCTGCTGCTGCTGCTGCTGCTGCTGCTGCTACTACTACTACTACTACTACTACTACTACTACTACCACCACCACCACGACCACTACTACTGCAACTACTACTACTACTACTACCACCATCACCACCACCACCACTACTCCTACTGCTGCTGCTACTACTACTAGCTGCTGCTACTACTACTACTACTACTACTGCCACCACCACTACTACTACTGCAACTACTACTACTACTACTACTACTACTACTACTACTACTACTACTACTACTACCACCACCACCACCACTACTACTCCTGCTGCTGCTGCTACTACTACTACTACTACTACTACTACTACTACTACTACTACTACTACTACTACTGCTACTACTACTACTAGCACCACCACTACTACTACTACCACCACCACCACTACTACTCCTGCTGCTGCTGCTATTACTACTAGCTGCTACTACTACTACTACTACTACTACTACTACTACTACTACTACTACTACTACTACTACATGAAACCTAGGAATGGGCACTTAAGAGCTGTCACTGTAAAACATACACCAAAGTGTTTTCAACGAGCAGTACACCCTCAGAAATGCTAATAATGGACTGCTCCACCAAAAGGGACTTCCTACGTTTTTCTCCTCTATGTTGCCACAGTAGCCTCGCCATGGATTGGCTCTGGCCACGGCATACATGCATCCCAGGAGTGCCCAGTGTCTATGCATGCGTGGTCATATGCTCTTTTTGCTTTTGTGCGCCAACTCGATCTATCAATTGACACCGTGTGTTTTTTAAGCTGCAAGTGTGGTGTGGCTGCCGCATTTCCCTGTCTATTCAGGTTGGCTCTCAGTGACCAGATCTAATTACGTATTGTAATAATGAACCACACCATGTGTTCTATTGTAAAATTACACATTAATACTAATGCTGGCATAGCATATTATTGGTTATATTTGATATATTGTTCTATATGGAAAAGCATGAACAGAGCCATGCTCCTTCCATTATCAGACCAGATGCTGGTGCTCCCTCACAAAATGCACACAGTACCCACAAGTGGCACTGGTTCTGGTTCCCTTTTTTCGAATGAGCTACTTAGCATAGCCGATTCAACATACCTTTGAAACATCAAAGATAGCAGCCATCGTCAGAAGACGCACGCCAGTCCAACGACCCTCCTGGTACAGGCTCTCTACGTTGCAGTCTTCCCACCCTCGGTCCACCAAAGAGATGCCTGCAGGCTGCTGGTTGTACACAAAGTACGGCTGCTTGCCAGACTTGGGCTCGTGCTTCCACTCGTAGTAGCTGCACAGCCACAAGAAAATGTCCAGGAATGGTGCCAACATGAAGAATGGCTCAAGCTACTGCCTCGCACTACGAGGCAGCACTGAGAGCACACTGACTCGCACTGAAAGGGCCCCGTTCATAAGCTTTCTATCAGAAGTACATCACAAAGCCAGCTTTTCTTGCACTGCTACAATTCAAGACAGCAGATGCACATTTTGCTCTTGATACATCCCAACAGGCTTCACAAGATACAAGTGATGGACCGATATCATTTTCCTATACCTTGAACAAAGGCCCGTTTCGGACAAGCTAACCTAATCACAACAAAGAGACCAATTCTCTGCTACAGACCCCCATTTCTTCTTCAAACTAAGCAAGCAGCAGCAACTGATGCACAGTATGCAGTTTACCAATACAGCTGATCCTGCATAGATCGAACTCGAAGGGGATCCCGAAATAGTTTGATATTTCAAAAATTTGACATATAAAACATCATCATCATTAGTCTGACTACGCCCGCTGCAGGGCGAAGGCCCTCTCTCATATCTCTCCAAAGAACCCCGTCTTTTGCCAGTTGTGGCCACCGTATCTCCACAAACTTCTTACTCTCATCCGCCCACCTAACTTTCTTCTGCCCCCTGCTACGCTTGCCTTCTCTTGGAATCCACTCCATTACCCTTAAAGATTAGCAGTTATCTTGCCTTCGCATTACATGCCCTGCCCAAGCCTAATTCTTCTTCTTGATTCTGACTAGAATGTCATGAACCCGCCTTTGTTCCCTCACCCACTCTGAACATTTAATTTCTCTTTACGTTACACCTATCATATTTATTTCCATGGCTTGCTCGTTGTCCTTAACTTAAACTGAACCCTCTTCGTTAGCCTTCATGTTTCTGCCCCATAGGTGAGTACCCGTAACATACTGCTATTGTATACATTTCTCTTGAGGGATATGGGTAAACTGCCATTCATGATCTGAGAGAACCTGCCATATGCACTCCATCCCATTCTTATTCTTATAGTCATTTCTCTCTCATGATCCAGATCAGCGGCCACTACCTGCCCTAAGTAGACATATTCCATTACCACTTCCAGCAGCTCGCTACCAATTATGAACTGCTGTTCCCTTGTGAGACTGTTGAACATTACTTTGGTTTTCTGCATGTTAATTTTAAAACCTACCATTCTACTTTGCCTGTCTAAACACATTCATCATGCTTTGTAGCCCATCTCATGAGTGACTTAGCAAGGCAATGTCATCGGCGAATCACTAATTGCTTAGGTATTCGTCGTTAACTCTTATCCCCAACCGTTCCCAATCCGGGCCTTGGAACACCTCCTGTAAACAGGCTGTGAATAGCATTGGCGAGATCGTGTCTCCCTGCCTGACACCTTCCTTACTGGAATTTTATTGCTGACTTTATGAAGTACTATGATAGCTGTGTGGTCGTTATAAATATCTTCCAGTATTTTAGTCTCCTACACCCCGATTCCACAATGCCTGTATGACTGCTGAGGTTTCTACTGAGCCAAATGCTTTCTCGTAATCAATGAAGTCTATATTTAGGGGTAGGTTATATTCTGCACATTTCTCTATCAGCTGATTGACAGTGTGAATATGGTCTACTGCCGAGTATCCTCTATGAAAGCCTGCCTGTAAATTTGGCAGACTGAAGTCTAAGGTCGTCCTGATTATATTTGCGATTACCTTAGGAAATACCTTGTAGGCAAAAGACAGTAATCTGGTCAGTATGTAATTTTTCAAGTCCTCGACGTCTCCTCTCTAATGAATTAAGATAATGTTGGCATTCTTCCAAGCTTCTGGTAAGCTCAAGGTCACAAAGCATTGCATATACAGGATGGCAAGTTTTCTAGCACGTTCTCCCCTCCATCCCTTAACAAATCTGCAGTTACCTGATACTCACCAGCTGCTTTCCCCCTTTACGTTGTCCTAAGGCCTTCTTTACTTCCTCCTTCGTTACTGGCGGGATGTCCCGTTGCTGTGTTCTACTGCGTCTTTCATTAACGCTGATTACATTGGCTACTGTATAGATTTTTGTAGAACTCTTTGGCTACTTCACTATCTTATCCATATTGATAATGACACTGTCCTCTTTGTTGCTTAGCGCATACATCTGGTTTTGACCAATGCTTAGTTTTCTCTTCACTGCATTTAGACTACCTCCGTTCATTAGAGCACGCTTGATTTTCTCCATGTTAAACTTCCTTATGTTGGCTACCTTGCACTTATTTATCAACTTTGATAGCTCTGCCAAATCTATTCTGTCCGTAAGGATAGACGCTTTCCTGCTTTGGAGTTTGTTAATCAAATTTTTTGCTTCCTGAGATAGCTTGCCGGTATCCTGTCGAACCACGAACCATCCTACCGATTACTTCTACTGCACACCCCGTAATGACTGCTGTGAGATTATCGTTAATTCTTTCAGCATTAAGACAGACTGTCTTCCCCAGTTAGAGCCGAATATCTGTTCTGCAGCGATATCCTGAACTCCTCTACTTCCCTCTTACCACTAACTCGTTAACTCTTTTGCTACCGCACGATAGGCCATTGGACACATTTGTACGATTCAAATTGCCCGCACAAAAAGCGCGACCTGGAGTTTTCTGGACGTGCTGTGTTATCTAGCTTGTGTGCTTAACAACTAATTTTTTTATTGCAGTTTTGGTGCTTTGATATGAGGGGGAGCCGTGAAAATTAAACTTAGAATGGCTGCAGCAGCATCAGCCGCGAGCGTGGCGGTCGCACCATCGTGCGCTCCTCAAAAGCAAAAGCTGACACCGAGCACTTTGGCTGGTTTCGATTTTGTTTTTTGCAACGAAAGCAGCGGTGAAGAGTCAGACGATGTACAAACGTCGGATATCAGTTCCAACAGCGAGGCTTCATCTCAGATGCCTGGAACATCAGCGCGCACACGCAAGTAAGTTTTGTTTGCACCCCATGTTTTCTGCGGTGCATGCAGTTTGTAATTGATAACAGTGGTCTATTTTTGTGCTTCAGGGTCTTCACAACGTATGGCTAAGACAGTTTGCCAAATGCTCAATGTTGCATCACGTTTTTCAACCAAGACGACAGCCAGGTGTCCATATTGGTGCATCGGTGCAGAACGGCACTCGGATATTCACACGGCCTTTCAACATCTTGATGTTCTTGATGGCGGAGGTGATGAAGACTCTGTGCAAAAACACTAATAAGTATGCATGGATGAAGATTTTGGACAGGCAAACATACTCTCATTTTGACAGCTCATGGGAAGACATGAATCCGTTCGAAATGCTGAAGTTCATTGCAATCATCGTATACATAGAAACTGTTGACAGGAATCATCTATTCTGGCCTTCTGCCATCAAACATCATTCCAAAATCGCTATTTCGCTTTGCTTGTTTCTTCCGCACGTAACAGACCCGGAGGATACAGTGGCAGCAGCATCTTTTGGTAAAACTTGGAAAACGTCCTGGCTTTTGAACCACATCAATAAAACTTCATTCATACTAATGCTCCAGAGCTTGCCCAAAACACCAAATTTGATCAGCTGGCTTTCAGGGAGCAGCTCATTGAACAAATCTTTGGGTATGATTAGGTAAAAGAAGTCCACGCCCCAAATCCTCCCACAGAATCCATTGGTCACCAACCGAAAAAAAATGGAAAAAGCAGGAACTGCAAGCTCTCCTATCAGAAAACAAAACAAGAACAAAGATCAAATGTTATGTGCAGCACCTGTCAAGTTTACCTCTGCTTCACATCTTCACCTGGGTGCTTTTCACAGTGGCACCACAGTCATGACCACTGACTTGACCGGTCATAGAAAGTGCAATAATTTTTCAACAGCTGAAACTGGGAAGAATGATAGCTATAAACATGTGCAGCAGCTTGTATATTAAATTTTTTCTCTAACCAAGTTCTGGCTTAGTGCACCTGGTAATTTTTGTTTTTGCTGTATATACCGTATTTACTCGCATAATAGGCGCACTCGCATAATAGGCGCACCCCTAGTTTGGGCGCAAAAAATCAGATTTTTTTTATTTCCGCGCATAAAAGGCGCACCCCGAACTTGGAACTGTGATCAATACTGTATTTACACGATTGCAAGCCGACACCTTGCCACCCCCTGCTCCCCAATCTTTATTTTAACAAAGTTTTTGCTGAACTGACTACTAGTCCTGCTGCGGACCCACAGCACGTACAACGACATCGCGTAGAACAGCCGCACACAGTTTTAAGGGATGCTCACTTTAAATGTCTGTTTGGAAAGCTTCATCTCCAGCCGGAAACGTTCCCGTCTTAGGCCCGCGAAAACCTCGGCGCTTGGAGTTGCGTACGAAAATTTAGGGACGCCACAGTCGCAACTGCCGCACTTCTCGGCCACGTCGTATTTTCCGACCTGCCGCCCGCTAGCCGTGTTCGAGAGCAAACTCCCTGCCGTGTAGCTGTTAAGGTGCTTGGCCGTCGAGCTAAAACAGCAACGCTCAGCGGCAAAGCCATAAACCACGATGAACTATCGCGCTACCGCAGATCCCGGCACTTGACAGCAACAAAAAAAAAAAACGAGCTGGAGATCCTGATGGCGATACAGATAGCGAAAGCTCGCGGCGGAGGAAAACGATGATGATGATGATAAGCTCTACCTCGGGCGCCCTCCGTGGGTGGCGTCTAGAAGCTCTTGTGCGCGCGTGTGGCCTCCATGATCAAGCGCCCGTTGCGCGCAGCCGGAGCCGATCGCAGAGGCCTCGATGCGTGCATTCCGAAGGCTATTCCCGCGTGGGTCGTGGAAAGTTTCGGTGCGGCCCTTACACGGATCTTTTTTTTTTAATATTTTCTTCGGGAAAACGGGGTGCGGCCCGTACACGAGTTCGTTTACGCGGTGTGTACAATTTTGAGAGTCGAAAAATTTCCGGAAATTTTACCCCGCGTAATAGGTGCACCCCGAACTTTGAGCCGGATTTTCTGGAAAAAAAGTGTGCCTATTATGCGAGTAAATACGGTACTTTTTTGTCAGCTCAATTGTCAGCTGTTGTCAGCTCAATTTAAAGCTGACAACAAACTTTCGAAATACGGCGCGGAAAGTAACCACAACAGTATGGAACAATGTCGAATCGGCTCTGCTTGGGTGCGATCATTCGAGATAAATCTGGTCGCATCTTGCATCACAAAGCAATAAAGCCATGTGATGACAGCTTTGAAGTATAAACAAACAACCATTACAAAGCTTTGTGTCACTATTCACCACCCGTTTGCAGGAGGTATTCAGAGATATCGATTAGGAACAGTTGGGGATAATAGGTAATGGACAGTACATATTGGAATCGATTCAAAACAACGCTGCACATTTCATTCTTTCACAATACACTCGGTATCAAAGTTTAACCGCAGTAAAATATACCGTTAACTCTCTCGCCACTAGTTAAGCAAAGAAAATTCAGACCTTTATCATTTTTTCATGCACTTGACCGTAGTAACACACTATTTGCATGTTCATACTATCCTTCCGATGCCACACATCAGGGCTCTTGTTGACCATATCAAGATTAAACCTATTTTTGCTCGAACAGAACAACACAAGTACTCAAGCTTTGGTCTTGACTATTAAAGAGAAGAGCTCGCTTCCTTCTGGTACTGCGGTCATTGCTGAACCATCATCCTTTCAAGCAGCTCTTCTGTCATATTTAGAATCTTGCAACCTGGAGTAATGTGTGTTATATCTCTTCTTTTAGTTTGCTATTTGTTTTTATTTGTGTGTGCTGGCTGTTATGTGCTGAGAAACATTACAGTGATGCTATGTTTCGTAAGTTCCAAAGGTAGTATATTTGTTAGCTTTTTCTAACTACTTCATTTGCCTATTTTGCTATGTGTGTATTTTCGCATAATCTTCAGAAAGCTTTTCCAGGCATTTTTCACTTATTAATTAGTACCTAGCTTGTTAGCTTGCTTATTCCTGCTTTCAGACCTTTGTGCTTTGTATGGCAAATAAGCTGTGTTTTCTTTGATGAATGTAATGCCCGCAAGGGCCCTTAGGGTATCTGAAAGAAATGAAATAAAAATGCTGTCTGTGCTTTTATACGTTGAGAGGCAAGACATCCCTAACCCCAGACTTTCTCCCATTATTTTTAGTATTACCTCAATTCAGGCCCAAGAAAATGGCTGATCAATGACTGAAGCATGCGCAAGTAAAACTACAGCAAAGTCATCCATTATGAGATGACAGCTGCCTCAATTACATACCCTTCAGCAAGTGCGACGCATCGACGCCTTGCCTCAAGGGCACCGCGATAAAACGGTCGAGTAAAGCAGCTCTCAATGCGGCAGTTGAAGGTGCTGACAGCCACATCCCCGCCACAGGAAGGGTCCGTCCAGGAAGGCACCAGGGTCCAGAACATGGCAGTCATCACGCGTTCAATCGCCACAGCTGCCCTGCTCTCGCCACTCGGGCGCACTCTTGGCAGCTGACAGTTGTGGACCAGGACTGCCCTGTGGGACAGGCAAACATTTTCACTTAATCCCACAGCTTCCACTGCCTCCACACTCAACCCCTCAGCTACTGTTCGAACAAGTGACGACTGTTGAGCCTCAGAGAAACACAGCTGCAGGATGTCCAGCAGCAAACATTTCAGCTCAAGGGGAAAGTGAACCAGCATATCTTTGTGAGAGCAAATGCATGAAAACCAGAACATCCTGTAGGAGTGCATCAATAGCCAAGGTTAATAATAATAATAAAAATTATTTATTTGAAAAATTACATTGTACAAATAAGAGCCTGCCCAAGCCAACAAAGAATGGAGCAAGCCAGAGAATGGCACAGTCAATCAATACTGCACAAGAATCAGAATAAAACTAAGGAAAGGCAGTAAGAAAGGACGAAAAAAAAGAAACAAAATTACACATAAAAATCAAAGATAGCAGATTTCACTTCTTTCCGAGTGCTGAAAGATAAAACATTATCTGGCAGGCCGTTCAACACATCTGGTACATAAAAGGCACGGACACATTTACCATATCTTGTCCGTACTCTGGGCACGGTAAAGCGGTCGCGTGGACGTAATGCTCTGGCGGGGACATACGGGAGGCAGAACTCATTGCTCCATATGTGCATAAGGATTAAAGTTTCTTTGAATAATAGCCTGAACGAAGGCATGTGCGAGCATGAAAAAAGATTGGAATTATTAGTAATGTGCACACCATACATCACAACCCGAATTATAGATTTTAGTAAAGAATTAACTTTGTTGCGCCAAAACACTGAACAGAAATAAAAAGAACAGATTCCATATCGCAGCACACTGTACGCCAATGCATGTGCTATTGTTTTCCTTGTGTAAATTGGGCATAGTGCTTTAATAGAATATAGCAGGCAGGCTATTTTGCGCAGCCTTTCACAAACGCTAGCCAAATGAGTGTTCCAGGACATGTTAGAATCGAAATGGACACCGAGATAACTGACACTTGAGAGGTATGGAATAGGAGAGCAAGAGCAATTGTTACACAGAGCAGAATGAAGAAACACTGGAGTGATGACAGAAACAGATTTCAGCGGATCATGAAAACAGACTAATTTAGTTTTGTTTTGGTTAATAGTTTTATTTAGGTTGATGTCCCTTTATTAAAGAGCAGCTCTGAAAAAACAGGGGAGGCCCATGTTCCATTTGCTTACACGTACTAATGCATAAGTTCTAAAAACTAAAACCACACACAGGCCTACAATTATTTGATGGAGAAAAAATGGCAGATTTCTTTTCAGGCTCCACTTGACTCAAGTTTATCATGAGGTCCAGTTCTACCCTTGTTCGGTTGTTTTTACTCTACACCTATCCCTGTCCTTGTAATCACTTGCTCTGTTGTCCCCAAAGTTCAAATCCAGCATTTTCAGTGGCATATAAATTTTGGCAGGTTAGCCTAGTTAGTTACACACTTTGCTCTGAAGGGACTTTAGGTGTAAATAACTTGCAAAAGTGTGCCAAATGCACTCTGACCCATCATTGCTAACAAGCTAGCTTCTCTCATGTAACCTGCGTGACAATGATTAAAGGTGAAGTTGTGTCCAAGAGTTGAGTATCTGATGTCGGTTATGACATTTGCTATGGTTGGCCAGGACAGCAGCTTGGTCATGTTGGTTACTCATTTGTGACAGAACAGCGCAAAACACTGGGACAAGAGACAAGCGCTGACTTACAACTGATTATTCGTTGCCAGTGACATGTAGGAAACAATACATAGGGCAGACTGGCAGGTGAATGAATGAAAGGCTACTAGAGCACAAAACTAATTTCGAGCAAGCTTGCAGGAACCTAGGAATTCATTGCAGAGACTGCCCTTCAACAACTTGTACACCTGATTTCCGAAAATGTAGAGCTCTGGCTAATCACAAAGAGCATTAGTCCGTGAAATAATCGAGGCAGCTTTGATAGCGAGGCTGCGCGATGATTGCGTCAGCAAGCCGTCTGTTGCTTTAACAAGAAAGAATTGGAGATGTTAAAAATGTGATTACAAATCTCTCTGATTATAAGTATTATGTTGTCATTTTAGAACGCTCGAACGATATGGTTGTGACGCATGTGTTTCTTGAAAGGGTGAAGAAAGTATAGGAAGCAGTGTTTCTTCGAAATAAAAATCAGTTGTAAGTCAGCGCTTGTCTCTTGTCCCGGTGTTTTCCACTGTTCTGTCCCAAATTCCTATTGTTGAGGTTATTTTTAAACAAATTCTCGTTAGTACCACTACCGATTATTGATACAGAGCAGAAAAGGGTATAGCAACATGAGAGGTTCATAATGTAGGAAGCAAACTTGGTTTCGCTGAATGTTGGCTTCCTTCAGATCACTAACGACAACCTACTGTTTGCATCAGACCTATGCCACATCACTGTATGGTAATGACTGCTTGTGGTAACTAGTGAGGTCAAATGGCAATGTTGAAAAACACTGGCTCGTAAACATTTAGAGCATAAAGATACATAGTAATTGGCAAGAGGGTGAACTTCAGCACAGGAAATAAGCGAAAAAGTACATCAGTGGGCATATGCCAAGAAACATTCGCAATGAGATAGATGTTTGCTTGAGTGCAAGAAGCAACCTGCTTCTATTTTGTTTATTCAGTTCCCTGACAAGGGGACTGCACACTCCATACACTAGAACAAATGGCGTGACAAATTTCCACCAGCTACAAGTTGCTGCAGAAAAGAGCTGTGCGCTACACAACCACTGCACATTCAGTTCAGTTCATCTTTATCTGCAACATTTCACAATGCTGACGGACTCCCTGACAAAAGAGCTGTGAGGACAGTTTGTCGAGGCCCACAAGACCTCTTTTTTTCTAAATACGATATCCTTCCTACATTTTATTTGTACAATTATAGGTTGGCGTTGTGCAATAACGCTTTCGTTAAATTTGGTATTGGTAATCATACTTTGGCACCATGACAGATCGCTCACTCACATCCACACTCATGTCCACTCACACTAATATCCACTCTCTCACATTCACGTTCACTCACTATGAAGTTTGCAGCGCATGCTTTAGTGTACGGCGTCCGTCTAGAGTTTTATTTTTCACAACAGGGGAAATGAAAGATTTACTGTCATAGCCAACGATGCTCGTGGCTCCCCTAGTATAGCCAGGACCCCACAGATGTGGTGATGAGCCACCCCAGGCTTTGTCGGGCTGTTTGGCCAATTTTCACAGTTTCGTTGCCCCAAAAGCAATGCTACACACGTGTTTCTGCGCTTACAACTAAGATGATGAGTGCCTGTTTAGCATCAGCAATGATGCTTAGACAGGTTTTTGAACAGTGTCTATGCAACAGTAATGAGTTTGCCTTGACAATGGTTTTGGATGATGTATAAGTACCAATAACGACTACTCCTTCAAAAGGATGTGTCCACGAATCTGAACGAACACACTGGACATAAGTGGCAACTATGAATACTTTTTGCGACGTGAGAAATTGAGTGTGCTCCTGAAAAAATCAAGTGCCTTCCTCCACAAAAAGGGAAATTACTGAAATGGGCCGCAAGTACAGACTTGCCCTGTGGAAAAAGGGTGCAAGAGGGTGTGGTCACTGTAAACCCCTTTAAAACAGCCTCTTGGGCTTACTCTGGGGCATATTTAAGAGCAAGGCTGCCTTCGTCTAGCCCAGTCTGAAGGAGGCTTGAGAAAGCAGCGCGGTGTTCTCACTTGAGCCCTGTGCATGCGGTGAGCCCGTGCGCGTCTGCGTGGACATAGGAGGTACTACCAATACACCTAACAACTGTTGCATAGTCCGCCGCATCATTGGTCGAGGAAATGTTGTTCGTGGAAGAGCTCATACGCAGCTAACTTATCATATTTACTCATGCAATTTGCACACCCCTAATTTATTACTCGGATATATTGCGCTCCTTGGTGCGTCACCGCATGCAGTTGCGAAAGGTGGGTAAGTGGTGCCAAAAAAAGGCTGCAATTACTAGTTTGTAAATTGGTTCTGGTAAAGAAAGGTCAATTGGGCACCGTTTACCCACGTCGCTTTCCTGTTCTAATGGTTTGAACCATGCTATCACCGCCATTTTTTTCTAAAGAATGTCAATTTATGATTGGAACATAGTCTCCCTATGCAAGATAGCATAATGTTAATCACTGACCTTTCCTTTTCTTTGATTTTCTTTTTTTTTTGTTGGCACTGCCTGCTCACGTGCATGTGTGCCCTGCTCTGCTCGATTCTTTGATCAAGTAAAAATTTTCAGTTGTGTCTCAAGCGTTGTCCGTGTGAATTCCTTCTCTTGTGTACGCGTCCTGTTTCTGCTGCTTTCTCTACCCGGTACCACTATTTCTTTTTTGTCCGATTAATACTTGCACATCTGCAAAGGCTTTTCAGTCTTTTTAGGCACAGTAAACACCAGCTTTTTGACCAAATCTTTTTAGGCAGTAAGACAGGTTATGAATATACAGTATTGCCACTACCTCCCTCCTTTCTTACCTTTCCTTTGGAGTGTCTTGCTGCTCAGGCGTAGTCCACCTCAAGTGCTTTTTTTATCTGCTTGGCTACAGATGCCAGAAAGTGCAGGGGTAACCTGCACTGCGAAACTGGGGTGTCTGGCAAACAACACTAACTTCCATTTTGTGGACATACGACTCCCTAATGGCATTTGTCAGGCACAAGTTCACAATGTCAGCTTTGGGCAAGCTGACTGGAACGGGAGTGGCCGCTTCTCCCCTCTAGACTCATATGCCTAACATGCATGCCATCTGACAGAAGCCAACAGCCACAGAAACCAAGGGGCACAGGGGATTTTTTTATTATAATTAATATATTTATTTCGTGGTGTTGATCAATTTAGAATATTGCATATTATGTCATCGATTAAAGCTAATTGATTAGAAAAGCAGAAGAAAAAACAACCACGTGCCGCCGGTGGGATCCGAACCCACGACCTCCGAATTACGCGTCCGGTGCTCTACCTCTGAGCTACGGCGACGGCTGTAAACCTTCTGCTTTCGGGGGTATTTATGTTTACAAGTAACCTAACCTTGAGAGTATTCACCAGCGCCACCCACATTCATAAGTGGCGGACGTAGAACGTCCTGAGTTACCGCACGTGTGACGTAGAACGTCATCGAACTGAGAGTGGAAGCTGCGTGAGAACCCTCTTATGCATGCCATCTGGCAAACTAAAGCCTCAGTTCCAAAAACCCCAGACACCCTAGAACAGGAAGTTCATGAGTTACATTAAGTGGCTGCAAAGCCGTAGCCAAGCACATAAGAAAGCACCTGAGGTGGGCTAGACCTGAGCAACAAGACAAGCCAAAGGAAACAAAAGAAAGAAGGGAGGTAGAGCCAGTACCGTACTACATCCATAACGTTTCTCATCGCCAAAAAAGAACTGGTCAAAAAGCTGGCATGAACGTGGTGTTTACTGCGCCCTAAAAAAACTGAAAAGCCTTTGCAGACATACGAATGTTAATACAACGAAAAAGAAACAGGGCTGCACGATAAAGCACCAAATGGAATGCACCCAAGGCCTGGTGTTTTCGTTGCCAGCGACTTGTGGGAAAGAATACAGAGGGCAGACTGGCAGATGAATGAACAAAAGACTATTTGAACACAAAACGAATTTTAAGCAAACACGCAGAAATCTAGGGATTCATTGCAGGGAATGCCCTTCAAAAAACTGTGCGCCCGAACTCAGCAGATGCAAAGTACTTGTGAAGCCTAATGAGCAATTGGTCTGCGAAATCACTGAGGCAGCTTCGATAGCAAGGCTGCATGACCACTGTATCAGTACGCTGTCCATCGCGTTAACAAAGAAGGATCTTGGTGAGCTAAACTTTGATGCACCTTTGTGATTGCAAAACTTCTTTTGTCATTTTAGAGTGCATGAGTGACTTGGGCGTGACGCATGTGGTTGTGCAGATTTGTGTTTCTTTGAAATAAACTGAGTTGCAAGTCAGCGCCCGTCTCCTGTCCTGCCTCGTCACTCTGCGCTGTTCCATCAGAAATGAATCACCAACATGCCCAAGCTGCTGTCCTAGTACATTTATTATTGTTTTTTTTTCTCTGTCGATGGAATAAAACTGCTACACATGAATTCTTTTTTTTTTAGTCACAAAAACAGACATGAACTTAGGCTATTGATTCTGGTAGAGAAGAACCCCTCTATAGTAAAGTGATTCAGACCAACAAAATCTTCACTATATCAGTTGTTGGCGATGGCATGGATGTGAGGACGCTCTCTGGTAATTATTTGACTGCTTACTAAAAACAGGGTTTATAAAATAAACACTCACAAATACCGTCCATCCTGCTCTTATTGTCCCTTTATGTGATAATTACTTATTTTCAGTCATCACATTTCACGCTGTCACGTTACTGACTTTTTTTAAGTCCTCAGGAAGTACCGCACTTAGACGAACAGAATGTGACTAAGAATATAACGCGTTTGATTTCATGCAACAACAAAAGTTTCACGTGAATACAGTTGCCATTTTTCCGGCATCGTTTAAGAGGCAACAGTTAAACGTGCGACACAGCTGAGGCATGGCGGTACCGCTCACGCAGTGCTGCCGCACCTCCGTTTCTTGCCACCGCTTCCCTCTGCTTCGAGCTGCCATGCTGCGAATGTTCGCCCTTTTCTTCCCTTCCCTACTCTTCACTGCATGCTTACAGTCTTTCCTTTCTCAGTGACCCATGCCTCCTTCTTTCTGCATTCATAGCCAGCTTCACTTCATTTTTTTTTTTGCCATACGCGCCGCGTGATTTGCATGGCACCTCAAAGGACTTTAAAAGGTTGGCTTCTCCTCACTGCTTTTGAGCCTGACGGTGAAGCTATCACAACAGCCCCATTGTATCGTCTTTGGTACGCATTTACTTTTGAATGTCGGCCTTGAGTGTGCGTGGGAGGTACGTCATCACGACCAGATACTCTTTACTATAGTTGTTTTTTTTTTTAATCTTTACTGTAACCGAAAAAAATGTACAGTCATATATGAGAGGCAAAATGGGACCAGAGTTTCACTTTACTATATCTGAGTTTACTGTAGCGGGGTTCGATTGCACCAGCTAGGAAATGGCATTTATTAACATCAGCAAAAAATTATGTTTGCTTATGCTTCATAGTTCTTGAGAAAAAGGCACACAAACGTCCAAAAAGTTACTTTGAGAGAAATGCCAATAAGGCCTCTGAAAACAGTTTTATTCATCAAAGCATCCCTTGAAATAAGAGCTACAAGAGAAGTCTTAGTGGCTGAAAAATTTACTTCGAACAGGGCCAAATCCCAAACAGGAGCTAAAACTTGTGTTTCTGATGAAAAACTTCAGAGCAATGACCTGTTTTGCAAGTATCCTAAACAGAGAACACGCTGAGAAGCACCCACTTTTCCAATCGATGTGACGGTGAAAAAGAACCAAAAAATATTTTTAAAACCACAGATACCAAATGTAATACATTTACTACAAGATAAAGAAATTGCCTGTCAGATGACAAAATTTCAAAATTGTATTTCTTTAGAAAACACCTTAATGATGCACTAAAGAGGAATCTGAAATCGTCTTTTTACCATAGGAACTCCATCTACACTCTGCAAGCATTCTTAGAAACTTCAAATTATTGTCCTGTGCAGCTGATTTCCCTATCAAATCAAATTAAACATCCCGGCCCCCACATTTTTTTTTTAATTCACCTTCAAAAAGAGGAGGAGTCAACCAACGCAAGGAGTTCCTTGCAGCCAGTCACGTGGTGGCTTCGCTTTCGATCTTATTTTGTTTTTTAGGCTTCCGTGAGTAAATAGTTTCAGTCGCAAACTACATAGCCGCAAATTAGGCAGAAATTAAAATACGCAGGGACTCTTTGCTTTCGCCGATCGCTATGTGTCGCTCTGCCGATGGCAGAGCAGCAAGCTGCCACGCGGCTGGCTGACTCCGCCTCATTTCGGAGGCGAGTTGAAAAAAAAAGGCGGGAGCCGGGACGTTCAGTTTGATTTGATAGAAAAATCAGCTGCACAGGTCAATAATTCGTAGCTTCTAAGAATGCTCGGAGTGTGCAGATCGAGTTCCAGTGGTAAAACGACGAGCTTAGAATCCTCTTTAGTGCCCCTTCAAGAGATGACAAGAAAGCATGGTTAAATTGTGCAAGAAACAATGACTAGTGTCAAGAGAACATAATTGAGGCGTCCTAAGTTTCTTTCCGCAAAAATAAGCCTCTGTATTGCACTCCCGACTACAACCACAGCCTTAAGTTTCAACACAGTATGGTAAAACCACTGACTTTGGCTTTCTGCGCAAATTAAAAACATGAGTTCTTCCAAGACTGAGAATTGTGCCCTCATCATAGAAAAATATCTTTAAAAATGTGGCAACATATTGATACTCATTGTCTGGCAGTCCCTTTAAAGAAAGGTCTACAGTAAGCCAACAGGCACCTTACGATGCATGTGCCTGAAAAATGGTACAATTAAAGACCTACACAAAATGTGCGCAGTGCTGCATATTTAGTTTTCTTTTTTTACCTCAACGCAGTTATCTGCACTTTCAA
Source organism: Amblyomma mixtum (assembly GCF_055824585.1). Taxonomy (NCBI): domain Eukaryota; kingdom Metazoa; phylum Arthropoda; class Arachnida; order Ixodida; family Ixodidae; genus Amblyomma; species Amblyomma mixtum. The sequence continues at coordinate 370,644,142 of NC_143014.1, read as the reverse complement.
TTCACTTTAAATGCACAAAGCATGGACGAGTCACCAGTTAGTTCTGTCTGAGTTTAGCTTGAAATAAAGACTTCTAAACTCACTCTCGACACTGTCAGATGCCAAAAAGACCAGGGGCATATATACAAGCCGTTATGAAACCAAAGTTCCACAGTTTTTCACCCTACACATCCACATCTACACGTCCACAAATTCATCATGAAAGCAACATATTGAACAAGTCCTTACGAGTAGGTGCGAGGTGGGATGTTGTAGGAGGGCTGGTACTGCGCGTTCGGGTCGAGGTCCTTCCATTCAGGGCACTCATATTTCCCGCCCTTGTTCTGGTACTGGCAGGCCCGCAAAAGGTGGTCCTTCTTAAGGGCACTGGAACACAAAAGAGAAAAACCCAAGAAGGATCTATCAGAGTTCATTTTTCAAGAACTAAAACAACACGCACATCCCCTTCTCGGAAATTACCAGCTGGGTTTAAGTAGGCCTGCCAGCAGCAAGGAGTCTTCCCTACACGGTCACTGATCCCAGTGCTTGGCATACAGGTCGAACTGGCACTCAGACTGATGGCAAGGAATTCGTGGTGTGCAGTCGACCAAATAAAATTCAATATATTTCAGAACTACCAGGAGGTAGAAAGCAAGACAGCATTGGGAAAAGGTGCAAGTGGACAAGGATGGAGGAACGAGCAAAGTGAAAGGCACACTAGACCCATTTCTGGAGCACAAAATATAGAAAACACAACCCAGTTTTTTCAAGATACCATGATTGAAATTCGAAAATACCGTAACTCATTTGCTTTTTCTCCCTTTGAGAGAGACATAAATGGATGGCTCTTGAGCAGGCATCGGCCAAAGCAAGCAAAATGAGAGCCTGTACGCACGTTTCCAGGATGCTGGTTCATCTATGTCGCTGGCATTCCCACCATCGCTTGCTACAAGACCATTGTGTTCAAAGGAACAGCCATCTCTGCACAACTAGCCTGCAGCCGCCTAGAACAGCCAACACTCTTACAAAAAAGCTTCTCGTCAATTCCCCAACTCAACATCCCAGAAATGCTCCTGCAGTGAAGGCCCGACACTGGCTCACCAAACACCTGCACCGCTCGATAAGGCTCCTGCTGTGTGATTGGCTTAATTTCTCTACAGAAACTGCAGGTGGACTCGATGGTTGGTTTAAAAGGTGGCAAAGTCAGAGCAAAAGCATGACAAAAGAGCCTGTCTCTTGCCCTCCTCCCATTGTATTAGTGCATTACCTCACTTTACAACCTTTCAAAGCCTGATTTAAATCTCCTGACACACCAATTAAACACTGAAAACAGCTTCTGTCAGCAGAACATCAATTTCTTTGCTTTACTACCAAGCAATGCTGACATAAAAAAGGCAATGCCTATCCATTCTGATTCCATTAGTGGAAATAAACACTTAATTTCACATCCTCTTAGGGCATCAGCTGAGATGGCTTTCACAACCTTCATGTTTACAACCCTAGAGTGTTTAGCAGGAAACTGTTCAGCAGTGCATAGACATTCCACGTGAGATGGCACTATGCTGGAGAGCTATCATACAACTCCTAGTGGCACTCTTTATACTGCCGTACATTATCATGATCCACATTTTTTGCACACGTGTGCATTTGAGTGATTACATACATGCAACACAATCAATAGACGATGAAAGCATGTTTGTAAGCAGAGGCTGACAGTGTTCCAAACCAAGCAGTCACGTTTCCTCACTTTGAAGAGTAAGGGCACAAGAAACATTTCATGCTTGAGAACTAAACAGCCTCAGTGAACACTTTCACAGTGTGTGTCTGGGCTAGGCACTGCATATGAATTTATTTTTTAAATATGGAGAAGAGCACCACAACTACTCTGACAGACACAATTATCGTCAGCTCTGGTTACATCATTAGCAAGGCTACCCTTACTCAACATTTTCATATCTGCCGCCCTTTCACTGAAATCCTCCACTGAAATCACCCACCTTTAGATCACAAGCAATTAATCACCTGCAGCCTATCCTCAAGAATTAATGGCAGCATCACGCATGCACAGCAATAGTAAATTACCTAAGGAAACTGAAGCTGCACGAGCTAGCACACATTAATGTCCTAAATTTCACCCAGGCAAATGATTTCACCTACATGAGCAGGTATCAGGCAAGGGCGCCAAAGTCTCACGACCTCAGAAACATTGGCACCAAAGTGCGCTCCTCTGCCACCAAGAACTAACACGCCAGCACGCGAATGAGGAGGTTGAAAACAAAACAAAATGCTCGCACTGCACACACTGCTGGACCAGCCAGCGAACAATCACCGCAAGGAAAATTTTGCATGAGACAAACAGGGCACAGCTTGCAGTCGTTGCAGACGACTGCCAGAACATGGCAGTCGTCTGCCATCTGTCTATTTGCTCACAGCATGTTGCAGGGAAACTTATTTCTACCTTGGTCTTACATATCATCGCATATTGATCAGAACTGAAGGTGGTGATCCCGCACTGCCAAATTTGCTATTACATTGCTTCCTTTGCTCCTCGTACTGCGGATGGCCTCGGTCGCTACCACCAGCAATGCCACACATTTCAAGAAAGTATCCACCAATTTTATGTGCCCCTCCTCTCCCCAGGCAGAGGAGAAATAAAGCATTCACGTATGGGTGCTCAGGTGTCATCACAAATGCACAGGCAGTGCCCCCTGCATTTTAGAATGCCACAAACACCGAGAGGGAGATGACGGAACAACTTGAGGGCAATTTTCATCAGAAAGGCAAGCTGCATCCACCTTTGGCGAGATACTTTTGACCCCCTGGGGTTCTTCAACGTGCACGACCCACACAGGCCTCTAGAATTTCACCTCCATCGAACTGCAACGGTCGAACCTGCACCTTTCAGGTCAGCAGCTGAGCCACCACAGTGGCTTGCACTAATGCTACACTGGACAAATGCTTGCTCATTTACATGGCTGCTGTGGATGTAGTGCTCTCTTCCATGGCATAACTGTCGTAAGTAAAAGAGACCCCACAGGGGCCCGCTTCATTTTAGAACACGCACAAAAGGTAGCATATGTCAGCATGCTTTGCATTTCCTCGGCATAGAAAAGTCATTTCCCCAATGCACAGGTAGGCCTGTGAAGCACTCCCATTTCTTAAGGGTGGGTGATGCGTAGTTGGCTCTGTACTGATAATTCGTGTCCCTCGGTCTTCCAATTCACATTGCATGACCAGACCCAGTTAGAATTGGGGACCTTGGCTTCACACAGCCCATCGTTTTTGCGCCCAAACTGCCATTAGAAGAGCTTCATGATGAACTTCATTCCCCACTATGCTTACAGGTACTGGCAGCTTTGTTTCTGCGCCCAGGCTAATAAAACATGAGGGCTACAAATTGGCTGCCTCCTCTCCACAGACGAACACTGAATTGAGAGATTCCAACGGGTTTTGTGACTGACAGCGGCGCGCATCAACACAGCAGACGAAAAAAGATCGCACACAAGCGCACAGTGCGCCTGTCAGATGCAATCGTTTCTCGCATCATCGCATGCGCATTACGCTGCCCATTACGCACCAAGAAGCCCCCTTTTTCAGTCCTACTGATATGCTTGAAAATTTGAAGCGGCACACTGCCCTTATCATGCATTGCATACTTTTCGCCGCCGATATTTTAAGATCGGGGTACCAGAGGCGCTGTCAAACGCAACGGCCAAGCAAGGGAGAAAACGCCAAGTTTGTCGTTTCGCTGGCTTAATATACGGGAAGGGAAGCTCCAAGACACCAAAATGTATCGAAAAACTGATCGCACTCAAAGCTCCTAAATGTTGAAACATCTACAAACCAACTCGTCCTGCCACACATCTTGACACGGTGGGAGCCGCGAGTGAAATACCCGCGTAAAGGTAGCAGAAGGCGAAGACGCTTCGCGCGATCGTCTGCGAAATGAAACAAATTATTACATGCACCTGAATTACTTTCTTGTCCATTATTTTATTTCTTGATTTAAAAAAAAAACCCTCTCCAACATTCTTTCCGAAAGTTTTCCGAGAACTTTGAACCTTGAGGTTGTGTTTCAGCGATGAAAGCTCACGGTGGCACGAGAGGGCGCTGCGTGTAAAACCATTGTACTTCTCTGAACAGAAAATAAACGTGAGAGACAAATAACGTGGGAATTCCCATAGAAATTACATAACAGGCCATTTAGATCGGAGCAGTTGGAAAACAGCGCCGGTACAGTGGCGCCGGTGAGCGAAGTATGGCCTCCGAGATAACCAAAGAGAATAGATTATCTCAGAGGCTAGAAACGGACCCATCGCCGCCTAGGCAGTGGCGCTGCGGTCGCTTTAGGATGGGCGCGTCCATGCTTGACGAGCGACAGCAGACGGTGGCTCATGTGCGAATAAAGGCGAATTTAAGGAATACGAACGTAGTTTTCGCCTTGATCTATTTTGTATTAATTAAATAAGACGGTTTAGTATCGTTTATAAACATAACTTTAGCCGGGCACGTTAAAGACGCGTTGGCAAAACGGCTGCTCGCCTCGTTGTGACTTCCTAGCTGGACAAACTTTCAGGGAGCTGATATAGTGAGGGAGTGCTGTGTTCGGTCCTGGAAGCTTAAAAGTGTTCGGGTTTCTTTAACCGCATCTGCATGCATGCCGGGGCGCGTATTGCCAAACCATATCCCGTAGACGCACTCGAGCAGACGACGCCCAGAAGTGCGATCACTTGAGATGACGTCACTTGTCAACAGTCAAAATGGCCGCTTTAAAGTTTGCGGCGGCCCATGGAGGAAGGGGCCCTTCCTCCAAGGCGGCGGCAGTCTCGATGTTTTCGGGCCGTTGTTAAGCAAGTGGTTCCAAGACCAAGGCGCCATGCAAGCCGCCTAGTTGGATCCAGGATACTTGCCTCTGAATGGCTAAAATGCGTCGATTCCAAGGTGCTACGTAGGCCGCGCGGTTGGATGCTAGATATGCGTATTGCATTGCTCTTCAAACCGAGGTACGACCTACGCGGTGGCGATGTCACGAAGCGTTTGTTTGGAGCCGTTTGTGGCCGTTGCAAGCGTTTCTAATTCCTGAGAGGATCACCACGGACAGCGAAGAGTAACATCACACAATGACAGTGTCCGAGAAGTGAAAGTGATTGCGGTCGGAGCAAGTGCTTCTCCATCGAGGCAGAGAAATGTGCACGTGCGAAGGCTCACTACGCACGCAGTGTTTCCCGAATGCTGAAATGAACTTGGCGTTGTGCAGCTAGTCGTACTGGTTGCAGTGATCGCGACCGAAGCGAGCGTTTTTATACTACGTTTCTGCTACGTATCCATCACCGATTTTGATCGCGCTTCGTGTAGGTACTGTGCTTCGAAACTGCTGTGTGCGCGACGTGACACGATCTTGGCTGCACGGCCGTCGAACTGTTTTCTTCCCGCGACAACAGCAGCGTCGCCATCCTTCTGCGGCTTTGTGCTTCATATTGTATATTTTGTGGTGTTGGATGCTTGGGTTACAACGTGCGAAAACATCGATGTGTAGTTCAGTGGTCTCTTCTGGAGTGTCGTTTTTTTTTTTTTTTTCCTGCCGGCTTTGCGGACCTATGTCTGAAAAAATATTTGCATGAAGAATTTGGTGACAACACAAACTTCTGTATATCATGGTGGGCTGAGCCAGAGTAGTAGTTCTCGGTTTAGGTTGTGACAACATGGTGTACTTCGTTTAAAAAGTGCTATAGCACTGTGGGCTGCATCTGTGAGGTTATTATGTAAGCTTGCGGCTCTGTTCTTTATTGTTAAGCAGCTTAATTCATTTTGTGCAATGAGCACTCTGCGCCAGGATGTGAGTCGCCGAGCACTGACAATGCTTTTGACACCAGAAAAAAAAGTGCTTTGGCATTCAAAAAGTGTGTGAGCAGGAGGAGTCGCTGGGCCTCGCAGTTCATGGGTTAACACAAAACTCTCTGCATATAGTGCGACAAGCAGTATGATGGCAATTACAGTGTGTAGCAATGGTATATGATTCAGGCGGTGCTTGACTTATCTACTCAAATCCAAGAAGTTTTAACAGTCTTTGCACTCTGCACAATTACGCGGCAACGGGCTGTATTCATTTTCACTCGGTCCACTGTGTCGTGAGCGAGTTTCCATGTTATTGAGGTTTAAGTGCATTCAAAAGTTTTGCCTCCAGAAATATGGTCCATAATTTGAATCCATAATAATAGTCTGTATTAACGAGGCATGACCGTATAAATGAAATTATGTTTACTTTTAGTCCTGATGATGACAAGTTATTGAGCTGTGTTATTTACCTAGACGACTTACGAAGTAAATTTGCCATTGCGAATTATGAAAGCTGATTAAAAGAACGTTGTATGGCACAGCAGTTGTAGAATAACAGTTGGCTTTACCTGACACCACTCTGAAACAGCGGATAGGAAAACAAAGCCTGTGGAGCTAGTAAAACTACAAGGAACAAAGACGACAGGAAAGAACAACACCACCACCGCACCCAGTAGCCATTCTTGTTCTGTCATTCTCATCCTTAGTACAGTGTCAACATGCCGTCTTTCCAGCAGTTCACCCGACAGCACACTCAAGCCCTGTGAAACTCAGAGAATGCAACAGCAGGACGGGGCACAGTGTGTACATGCATCTTGTGCGTGCCATGAAGATAGCCTCGTGTCTCATCATAGCTTGGCCCCGGTATGTTTCTTGCCAGTCATCACCCAGCACCTATGACCCTATTTGTGCCATTGGCATGTGCTGCCCAATTGTATTTTATACTCTCGTGGTTCTATAATGTTTTGGCTGATTAAGTTGTTTCATCGAAACTGTCAAGGCTTCAGAAAGCATTCCTGCGATAGCCAACTTGTTCTCATTCTCCCTCAACGCTTTTTTTCTTGGCTTTGAAAGAGCGTGTGATAAAATCCCTCATTTATATAAGACTGATTTTCTCATGCTATAACTTGCATCCAATTGCTCTAAACTGGATCCAAGCTTTAACAGCCAGCCGTCGACAGAATTGTCATGCTAATTCTTACGCGTCCTGCTTTTTTCCTGCAATCTCGGGTGTCCCCAAGGTGTTGCCCTTGGGCCGGAGGTTTTATTAAATACATTATGACCTTCCATTCAGTGTTTCCTAACAAGCCTTCATTGACGACTATGGAGTCTGCCATCTGCAGTCAGTAACAGTATTTCAGTTCTCAGAACAATATTTCGGATGCTCTCGACTAGCCAGTTTGCTAATGTTATTAAGAATGCACTAATATTTTTTACTTTCAGGATAACTACATCTTGCCTACTTATAAGGCCTTACTGGGAAAGGCATATTCACTGCATACTGAAAAAAATATTGGTGTTTGAGGAAAGGAAATGACGCAGTAACTGCGACATATCTCGGTGGATACCTGAACTGCGCCCTAAGGCAAGGGATGAAGGAGGAAGTGATAGAAGAAAGAGGTGCCAAAATGGAGGTCTCCGGGATAATTTCAACCACCTGGGGATCTTTAACGTGCACTGATATTGTGCAGCACACGGGCGCCTTCTGCGTTTCGCCTCCATCGAAACGTGACCGCCGCGGTCGGTGCATACTGGTTCAAATTCTCAACTAAATATGGCTGAAAATGTAACATGGCCTCACCTAACAATCCTTATACAACTACCTACTACCCTGGATATTTACATCATAGTATGTCCTTAGTGTCACCGTCTTCCATGTTGCTTGCATTCAAAACTCCTGTGCGGCATCAGCAGAATATTCTTATGCCACATGGCACAAATCTAATTTTTCTGAGATCCTGAGATGCATTCAGAACTGAGCTGCTTGTTTTATTCTCTGAGACTATATTTGAAGCTCCAGCGTAACAGCCCTAAAGGTGAATCTTCAAATTTTTACATGTCATGCAGAAACTGCAGGTTTTTTTGCTCTACCGTCACATAACCAACTAATCTTTTGCTGCTCATGGTTCCTTCGGCACTAGTTGCACAAGCACTGTGCCTCCCTTAGCTTATGCCACAGCATTTCAAGGTTCAGTTTTGTTTTTGCCATGAAAGGCTGGAATGGTCTTCCATCTCGCAAGGCTAAGCTTACTAACCTCTTGTCCTTCAAACTGGTAACTGCAGAAATCCATGCAGTAAATGACAATGTTAGTCTACTGTTTTAGAGGAATCCCCCAGTCTGGAGAACGTTTGTAATAAGGGAGTAATTACTCATTATCATCCACCCAAGAGTAGCCATATGGCTACAAAAGAAAGCTACTCAGGTTTCACAGAAACTTTGTAGTTAAAGGAAAAGTTACCATAGTCTGGGGTTCGAACCTGGGACCACTACCTCACCGGGGGTTGCTCTACCAAGTGCGCGAACCAGGATGGGTAGCATATGATGGGGCGAGCTCGAAATGGGAGCGGTGTTGGTCCAATATTTTAGGCGAATACCTTAAGGTTGAAATGATTTCTAATAAGGTAGTAATTACTCATTGGCATCCACCCAAGCACGGCCATACGGCTACAAAAAGAGCTACAAAGCTTTCCCTTGCAGCCGTATGACGCAGGTCCCTTGCAGGTATAATAAATATTAAAATAAATTGATCTAATAAAGTGCCTACTCACTTGTCACTTGAGCAAACCAATAAAATGCTCTCATGCGTAATGTGGTCATCGAGAACTTTCCTCTACCTATTTCAAGTAATATCACGGCATATGCGCACAGTAGTTGCATTTAGGCTAACTTGCACACTATGCACAAGCTAGCTAGCTGAATTCGTGCTCTGCAAAGCTAAAAATGCATTATTATGCCTATCTTTGTCAGTCTTTCCTTTGTGCTTGTCTCGGGGGAGAAATCAACGTGTGTGCTTATGCATGTTACTTTTAAATATTCAGGATATTTATTTATTTATTCAGAATACCTTACAGGGCCCAGAAGGGCATTGAGTAAGGAGAGCAAAGTAACAGATTAAGTACGGTAGGAACAATTAGGTAAATACAACACGCAATACAAGGCAAAAAGTAAAAACAATTATAAATATACAGGGCAAAACGTAACTACAAGACATCACCACGAGCAACAAAAAAGTAAAATAGTAGCAAGAATGCATCGCATGTGCCCAGTACACATTCAGAGAAAAAGCGGTAGCCATGATAAAAAACACGAACAGTTGAAATAGGTGGTGTCCAATCTGAACGAGCCGCAAGGCATGCTGGGTACTCCGACTTCCGGGTCTTTCGGCGAGATGCGTGTGTACGGCGCTCTGCTTGAAATGCGGATTTACCAAGCTTAAATTAGCTCTTAATAAGTTAATACGCGCGAATGAAGTCATAAAAAAGGTCAGCATGCTCTACGTGCATTATCATGCCCACGCTCGACGTTCCGTATTGGAATTAAGGGCGGAAAAGCGTAAGTGCGAACGTTTCGGCATGCGTCGTCTGTTCGCGCTGAAGTTTAGGACGCTTCATTCACTCGCTGAAAAGTCCGCTTCTTGTTGCGGTTATCATATGGCTGCTACATAGTTCTCTAATATATATTAGAGTACATATTTCCTAGAGGTTTCGCGCTTCCAGGCGCTGAATATACGGACTACCAGCAACCGCAGCCTAGCATTACGTACGAGCGCAATGGTGCGCACATTGTAGCAGGGTGGCTACGACGGCAAGGAGCTTGAACCGTGTAAATCCGCGGGGGACTTTCGGTACTTTTTCTATACACGCCGCGGTGGCCTAGCGGTTAGGGCGCTCGGCTACAAAGTCGATCCGGGACGCGGCCGCCGCGTTTCCGATGGAGGCGAAGCGCGAAAGGCTCCCGTGCGCTGCGCGATGTCAGCGCACGTTAATGAACTCCCGGTGGTTCCAATTAATATGGAGGCCTCTACTACGGCGTCCCTGATTGCCCACGTGTCGCTCCTCCTCTCAAAAGTCTGTGAACTTGTCAATGTTTTACAACCTTAGCAAGGGGCACAATCTGTTTTATTGTTGGTTCCTGTACTTGTCAGCTTAATTGCTTTCGTCGAATATTTGCTATACTTTATGGAATAATTACTGCAGAAGCTGGCATTCTTAACAACTCTGTCATGTGATTAAATTTTAGTTGAGCTGTAATGCAAAAATGCAACTGCATTACAAATGTGTTGAATTTTCAGCACTACTGTAGTCTTTCTGCATGTATGAATTATGCCCCGACAAGCATGCACCGAGACTTTGTGGCTGAGAACCTCGACTTATGTGCGCCAAGAGCCCAGATGGGAAGTTACATGGCAGCTATTCCAGCAATGAGAGGCGTCCACTTACTGCAGCTTTGGTGGATGCACAAGAACTTTTCGCACGAACAAAATTAACTATGCATAGTTATGCACTGCAACTGCACTGCATTTCACACCCTGCATGGTGGTGTGGGACATTACAAGCTATTTACATTTAACTTGCACCTCTGAATGTTAAGAATTTCTGTACTCGATTTCCCAATGCTGGTTGCTGCATTAGGTAGATGAAAAAAATGTACAAAAATAAATGCTTTGTTTTGTGTCATCTCTTGAACGTTCACTAGCTTCAAGGATGTAAAATCAATGTTGCTTCCCATGAAAGCAGAGGAGAGCCTGTAGCCATTTTGCTGTCGTGTACTTCGTGCTCTGAGCCTAGTTGAAGGAGAACCACCAGCCTGTGTACAGACAGATGTCACCAATGATTGGCACCTCAGCTGTTGATGCCTAGCTATGTATAGAAATGTGGAAATCTATAACTTACGCACTGTACGCACAGTGTTCAAGGTAAGGTAGGTAAGTAACAACACTAGCAGCTAGGCAAAAGATGAGCTTGCCTTCTGTTTTTCCTAATAAAAACCTAAAGCCAAAACAAGGCATCAAAGCCTGCTACAGAGCTTCACTACAGGCACCACAACACGCACTACAGCGCTTGTCTGTTCTCCTTTCTTTGTTTGTGTTTGCATGCTTTGGTGCTGCTCCTTTTCTTAGATTCAAAATGCACCAACTAGCCCCAAAAGAAGTTTTATTGAACGTAAACAAAGTCAGGCACAAAGACAAAACAGTAAGCAGCAGGAGCCAAAAGCAGAACAAGCTCTTGACGTGGGCATTTTTACTGTTGAACTGCAAGATGAGCAAGTTTCTCAGCTATTAACGAGAAACTCTTCTTGTCCTGTAGGTATAACATCATATCTTTGTCTTGCAAAACCTTTTGCAGCGCATTTTCTACAGCATGTAATGAATGAGTTTAATGCAGGAGATCTTTGTGACAAATAGTAAATTATAATAAATAGTATGGTCGAGCATAAAAAAAATATCATGCTTTAGCTTTTACAGCACACACACAAGCTTGACACGAGTTGTTTTCAGAATCTTCTACAAGTTCCTGTAACAAAGTCTTGTGCAATGTTGAACAAAAGGCATTTGCATCCAGTTTTAGCTTTGGCGTTAACAATGCGGCACAGCTTGCACATTGATAAACCATCCCTAAGACACTAGTGATACCAAAAAGTCTGGAATGACTGAACACAATGCATTCCTTGGCTTTTTAATAAAAAAACGTAATTTTATAGCATGATTATTACTCTTGATCATTAATTATGAACCCAACGACCACTAGACCAGCCTCTGCCTTCCTTGTAGCATCTTGCACTTCTTGAAATCACCAATGTACCTCTCAATTAGTCAATCATTAAGTGCAACACTACTACATGCAAGCATGCAATGCAACACATGTAAGCTATAGACGTAGACATTTATTTACTTCATATGCATGCTCAGCACATAAACAGTGTGCGAATGACACTTTGCTGCACAGTGATAGTTCAGTATTATAGCATTTGTCTCAGATGTCAATTCTACTAGGTTCTGTACAATGAAAGGTGAAAAACAGCTAGGCTAAGTTGGCTGCCATTTTTTTTAAATTGTGTTATCCTGAAGTGAAGCTTTTCCCAACTTACTGACTCAGAGTATGAAAAGAAAGGCGGTAAATAATTCTTATCACTTTCTAATGCGATCACCTCGTCTGTCAGCCTCCTTCTCCGCACACAGGAAACGAAGAAACATTGCTGCAACATGCGGGTCCACACAAACAGGGAACTTATGTGTAACAGGTTGCTTAATTATAATTTTCCACACTTGCTGCGTGCTCATGTCGACTAGTGTTCTAGGGAAAACGTGTTTCAGTCTGAGCATGAAATTAGCGAAAATGGCCTCATAGAATAATTTATAATTATTACAAGTGCTCGTAAACATGCCTTAACACTGCGACCAGAGCAGTGCCAGCGAACGAGATGCCGCTGTACGTGGCCGCGGTGTCGCCGTTTCGACAGCTGACGGCAGTGACCACACACGCCTTAAGTATCAACTATGGATTCGAGCTACTCGCATTCAGCGCAAATGTCTGAGGAATAATCGTCCTCTCCTTTAACATCTTAAGTTGTCACGCTGTACTGACGGAGGCCGAACAGCACATAGTATTTGCAAACAGCCCGAGCGGTGCTGCCGCCGTCATGTGAGAACGGTTGTGGCACATAGCCGAAGTCTTCCGAGCGAGAAATTGGTGCTCCTCAAGGAGATAAACAACCTACTTTACCGAATTCTTCAACTTCCACAACGCTCTCAAACTATGCCGCCAACAAAATGCTCGAAGCATAGCATAGGGTTGACCGTCGCAGGCAGTCTGCCAGCGGATCGCAACAGTGCACTGTTTTTGCCGTTCCCTGTACTTGATGACACTCGGAACATGTTGCATTCCGTTGCAATGAAGTTTCTGCAGGTTGAGGCAGCGCACAACATCCTTTTTCCAGCTATGTGAGCACCAGTATTAAGAAAAGAAAGACCGAAACCGCACGTCTGCAAGCAATGCCCATACAAACCAAACGACAGAAAAGACCCGGAAGTTCAAATTCACGTGACAAAGCTGCGCCGTGACGCAATGTCCGCCGTCAGTTGGACACCACCTATTGCACAAGAAACCAAAACTTCATACATTACCAACCAGAAGAAAAGAGAACTTACGAAACCACAACCTGTAACAAGACACAATGTCATTAAAGAAAAGAAACTGTTAACTGAGCTGAGAGCTGTTAATATTGTTAACTGAGCTGTTGCCTCATCTTCAACCAAGAAGCTATCACCTTCCATTTGCAGCAAAGTGATGCCAGTAAAAGACACAAGCCATCACTGCATTTCTGTTATTCTTCAGCGTTCTTCGGCCTAACTTCAACTTTCCAAGTTTCTAATGCCTAGCGATGTCTCACTTAATTTCTTTCCTTGAAAATCAGACTAGCCATTAAATAGATATATTCTGCTGAAGATGTTGATTAACAGCAACTCCAAGATTCTACGTATATTAAGTGGTACAAGCATCTGTTAACGGTTAGCAATACTCACTTTTTCTTGCTACTTTGGGAGGTGGGGGTGCATCCACGAGATGATTCGCCACGTAACATCAGCCGGTTTGACATCACGTAGCGAAGCGGGGAATCGCGAGAGACGGAATGTGGAGAAACGAGCTGGTTCCAAAACAAACTATTTCGTGGATATACTCCCTAGTCACCGTAACAATCAGCCATAAAACATTTCCATGATCAGTGAAAACAACTGTCAAATGTTGCTTTGAAGTTTTATCAGAGAATACGGGTGCATACCTATCACCTACTTAAATGGCTAATTTTTAATTTCATTTTATTCTGCGACATCATAGCTCTCATAATGTAAATTCAGTTTTACGAATTCTGCTTGAAATTATAGGGTTTGCTTGAGATAACCAGAAAATATGGCCATCATATCCTGTTTCCTTGATGACACGAAGTATACTTTCCCAGCCTAAGCTGGGAGCCATTACTAGGCAAGCCCTCCAAATCATTTCTTGCATTTCCTCTACCTGTAATCATGATTACTGGCTCCTAAATCTCATTATGTTTACAATAATGAGGATGGCATGTGTAGATTTTTGTGCAATACTAGGCACCCACTTCGTTTTGCATGCACAGAGACATTTGAGAATGCTTTGGAGCTGCACAGATTATAACCAGCTTATTCTATACATGTCAGCAATTAACGACCTTTAGCAGAATGTCCCACATTTGTTTTCAATGCTGCACTCTGGCTTGTGCAACTGCAATGCGAGCTCAGGAAAGGCCGATAGAAGAGAACTGGTATTCCCGCTGTCATTGTGGAGAACAAAGCTGTTCACTTTAGCCGAATTATGATCTAGGCCCCTTTCCAACCACAGAGTTCTATTTCTAGTTTGGCTTTTATGACCTGAAAAACAACAAAAATAAATTAGTCTTGTTGCATTGTCACACTTCTGTGAAATGCAGAACTGCTTTAGTTGCTACTGATTGTACATGTTCCCAATATTTGGAAGCGTCATAATTTTCTCATGCATTTGCAATTGGGATCGACAGGAGTGTGCAAAAATGTGAATTTTTAATGCATGTACACTTCAGGTGCACACAAACCTTATACATTGAATAGATACGCATATGTCTTTTGCAATAACTGTCAGCAGGGACAACCACTGTGCACTGCTAGGGAAACACTGCAAGTGCAATATTTTTCTTTATGTCAAAAAAGTAAAGCCACTGCTGTGTGCTATTTTGAATAACTGACTAATAATTTATAGTATATAACCTTAGCTATTTGAAAAATATGATTTTGTAATTATGACGGTTGTTAGCAGCTTGTACTGCAGCCTAGCTTGTTCCAGTCAGTGTGTTCGGCCCGATAGAGAATTCGCGATAAGAATCACGTAGTCATTCTGAAATCGTTATTGCACGCTTAGGGGCAGCGTAGCTTTCAGTGAGGCAGTGTAACTTCCAGTAAATTTTCAAGCACAGTATCAAAATCGACGATGGATATGCAGCAGAAACAACATCGTGTCCGTGCGCTTTTGTCGTGATCACTGCAACCATTGCAACAAGTGCGACTAGCTGCACAACACGAAGTTCATTTCGGCATTCGGAAAACACGGCGTGCGTAGTGAGCCTTCGCAGGCGCACATCTCTGCCTGGACGGAAAAGCACTCGCTCCGATCACAATCACTTTCACTACGCGGAACACTTGTCACTGTGCTGTGCTGCTGATACACGCACACGAAATTCACTGTGAACAGCCTCCTTTCTCAATGGCTAGTAGGTATACGCTCGCAACGACCACAAACAACTCCAAATAAAGCTTCGTGACATTGCCACCGCATAAGTTTTGCGTTGGTTTGAGGACCGTTGGTCCACGCATATCGAGCATCCAATGGTGCAGCTTGCATAGGTCCTTGGAATCGAAGCAGTTTAAGCATTCAGAGGCAATTATTCAGGATCTAGCAAGGCGGCTGGCATAGCCCCTTGGAAACCACTTGTTTACAACTGCGTGAAAGCACCGCAAGCGCCACAGAGGAAGTGATGTCATGTCACGTGATCACATTCCTGGGTGTCATCTGCTAGAGTGCGTCTACGGGATATGATTTGGCATTACGCTGCCGGGGCTATATAGTTAGTTTCTTTATCCTCCTTGAAGCCGGTTTTGGCAGGTTCTAAACGTCAGATTTAGGTGAATTTAAGAAGTAAATGGGCATCCTGGCCAAGGATGCGAAATTCTGTAGGTGTTCCAGTTACTGCAGTCGGTACTGTAAGGTGACCACTAATTCAGAGGCCCACATTTCGCGAAATTTAGTGCGATAACTGTAACATTAGCCGCAGTTTTAGAGGTGTTCTAAGTGAAGTGTAAGAGTTGTTGCGCTTGACATCGCCAGTAAGACTACGAAGGTCAGCACTACCCACTGGACCACAAAAGGCCGTCGAACATCCAACGGATGCCTGGCAGTGGATGTTTGAACATCTGCTGGACATCTGTAGAGGTTCGCAAATCTGCGATGGACGTGCGGCGCAAAAAAAATGGCAGTCCAATAAGAGTCCGATGGACGCCAAAATCGAATATTCGGACGTCCGTACATCCGGAAACTGACGTTCTTTTTAAACGGCCACAGGACACCCAATGGAAAATTTTCGTTAGAGCGAGGGACATTCTGAGGATGTCAGAACCGGGCCATCGTATGCAGGACGTCGAAACACTACCCTCGAACCAAACTTTCTGACTGGCGGACGTCCGCAGGACATTTCTGTTTGATCAAAAGAGGCGCATTGATGCAGTCTGTAGTGTTTCAGCATTACTTACTATTGGCCCCTTGGTCAAGAAAGCTAATTACTGAGTGTGTAAACTTAATGACTCACATCCCACCGGCTGTCAGTTTGTGCTTTGTTGAATGCCACTGGCACTTTTCCAGCAGACTCTGAAACATATGCCATGCACACACAGAATGTTTCCGCATCTGCTATCTGATGGAAAAGTGCCAGTGGCATTCAACAAAGCACAAACTGACAGCCGGTGGGACGTGAGTCATTAAGTTTACACACTCAGTAATTAGCTTTCTTGACCAAGGGGCCAATAGTAAGTAATGCTGAAACACTACAGACTGCATCAATGCGCCTCTTTTGATCAAAAAGAAATGTCCTGTACATGTCACTGACACGCAATGAACCATGGCACTCTGGAAAATTGTCTTGATCTGAACATAAAAAACTGGCTTCCATCTACAGCAGGAGTTAAATATGCAGTAACTGCAGTGAGTAAGCCGTTCTTGAAATATTGTCCTTTCGTGGTAAGGCAGCTTTCATACACACTGGCATCAACATATACTTAGTGAAAATTGGGCAGTTCATTTCATACTACAAAATTATCATCTTAGATGTGACTGCACACTGTATCAAGTGTTGATAGCTATTAACATAAAAAAAGTGTACTGAAAAATGCCAAATGATGGGCGCATAAGCACGTGCATGTTTCACTAGTACACAGATTTTAGTGAAACGAGTATTCAAAATTGCACTTTATTTCAAAGTATCACAGCGAAGAACACTGCAACTGAAGTTCCAGTTCAATGATATAGATATTGCCACTAATGACCAGTAAACTTCCATTTAGGAAAAGGCACAAAACATTTCACAGTGCAAACATGAAAACGCGATGACCACGTGAATACTTGCAAGGCACAGTACATAAGAAACATATGTTCATAAGAATGCCAAATTGGCGCCAAAAAAATACAAGAACATAGCTTATAGGCTTGCTGAAAACAAAAATTGCACCTTGAATAGCTCCAAGTGGAACCAAGAAAAGATTAGGTGAACTGCCTACTAGTTAACACATAGTACCAATTATATATCATCCACAAAAAGCAAAAACAGGAGACAATTTAGGATTAAATGACTAGTATCATCAACAAAGTGTAAAATAAAGGCTTTGATATTGAAGGAACACAAGTCTAGAAGTTCATAAACTAGATGCACCTGCAACAAGTTTACTGGTAAGCAACAAGCACTAAAACTAAAACGAACTCGAATAAGAAATATGACTAGTATTTTGTTAATCACAGAAACATCATAGCTGGTTGAGCAGCTATGAAAAGTTGACTGGTTGTGTTTAACACCTAGCACAAGCCATGCAGTACACATATACTTGGATATTTGGTAATGTCTTGCAAACAGTGCCAAAAATCAAATGCACTTTAGAAATACAATACCAAAATTACAGACAATATCACCAGGGAATTATGATGCAGCTGAAAAAACTGTGCCATTACAAACAAAACCTGCCACACTCAAGCCCAAAATCAATCTACATGGAAAGCCTAAATGCAAGCAAAAACTATGAAATGAAATGTGCTCACTGCAGCAAGCAATAACACAGAACCAGTCAGCTAATAATTTACATTGGTTTCACATCACAAAAGCAAAAACGTATACCAGCGGCTCGGCTTTCCTTATTACAATAAAGGCTATTCAGCCTCTCTCTAGAGCTTTGCAGCTGTCAGACGCTCGTGATTAATATTGTTTGGAAAAAAAAATGAATCAATTTTCTGGAAGCTTGCCCCCTCACTCATTGTTTCATGCAACAAAGCACAGCATGCATAAGCCACCACAAATGCCCACACAAATGTCCGTTACAACTTCAGAAGGAAAAAAATTCCACTGATAATCTCAAACATTGTATCAAGAAACACACATAAAACATGACTTGAAAGATATTACAGCAAAACATGATGTACATGAACGATAAGCGAACGGCCGAGTATTGTGTGGATAAGCATTTGAACATCAAAAGGAATCAATCCCCTAAAACTTACAAAAAAAGGTGCATGAAACAATGTGCGTGAAATTTAACTTGTGAAGTGCAGAAAAGCACAATCGCCAAGCTTTCATTTGCTTTTACCACTGATGATAGCGCCTGGCACATTAAAAATGATGAAAGGGTGACATTCTCTTGTAGTTCTGTGCACTGCGGTGTCAACAGTAGACAGCAGAAGTCACGTGCGCTCAAAAAAAAAAAAACCATGAGCCTTTTACTACTCTGCCATATGTTCCAAGCGCACTTAGCTTGTGGTGGCTCTGAGTAGTATCAGACGACAGAGCAGCAAATGAGCCACTGCCCGTGATTGCAAGTGACTTGTAGCAGTTTAGTATATGGATCATAGATGTCTGAGCTTGCAAGAAGACACTCCAAGTGGAAGACAGCACTCTAGAGAATTATCTGAGGCACTCTTAGGCACCTCCAGCTTTGTCACTCATAATGCCCTGAGCATCATCCCTACCAATAAGCAGAACCTGAATAATATTTGTTGTCTGCACCTCTTTAGGTTGACACTGAAAAAAACACCAACTTGTCCTCACTCCTGCCACTAACACTGCTGGAAATAAAACCACAAAGATTTACACAAGAACAAGTTTTCCTTTACTGTCATACAAACATTTTTATGTTCAGTGATATGAGTGAATTCATATTGTCACCAAAATCAGCCAACTCAGGCTTCAAGAATAAAAGGAATTGTTTTGTGTACTTTTACTCCCAGAGATTCGCTCCTCGAGTCACTCACTAACAAGGAGTGATGCCATCCACATAAGACAGTGATTTTATTTCCATTCATGCAAGCTTACGAGCATAGCAGGCTCACTCTCCGTGTTCGGGAAAGACTTAGAGTGCGCGTGTGTGTAGTCCAAGAGAACAAATGTTGTTTTCCGAAAACTCCGTCAAAGTGAACAAAACCTACAAATGTAGTTAATGATGCATGTTAGCTATCAACATCCTTCATAGGGTACTCAGCTAGAATCTCGTTAGCTTGTATACAAAATGGTATCTGGCAAAACTATTGACCAAGGGCCTCACGAACCACTGCTACTCTTTGTGAAATGCCTTTTTGTGGTGTTTCAAATTTTTGCTCTGACTGAATTTTTTTCGACATAAGTCACATTGGAAGGGCTTTTCGCCCTTATGGGTTCTAACATGACGCACAAGGCCTGAACTTACTGCAAAGGCCATGGGGCACAGCTGGCACTGAAACGGCTTTTCACCCATGTGGGTACGGATGTGTGCCACCAGGAGACTCCTGTGTGCAAAGCTGCTATCACAGTGGGTGCAATGGTAAGAACGTTCACCAGTGTGAGTGCGCTGGTGTACCACCAGGTTACCCTTTGATGCAAAGCTGCTCCCACAGTAGTCACAAGGGTATGGGCGGTCGCCTCTGTGTCTGCGCTCGTGTATCTTTAGAGTGGCCATTTGTGTAAACCTACTACCACAGTGGTCACATAAGTAAGGACGCTCGCCTGTGTGAATACGCTGATGTTCCTTTAGGGTGACCTTTAGGGCAAAGCTGCTACCACAGTCATTACAATGGTATGGACGGTCGCCAGTATGAACTCTGAGATGCTGCACTAGCTGGTATCGTTTTCTGAATCCCTTGTTGCAGTGGGTGCATTTGTGCAGCTTATTTCCTGGACGTTTACCATGGTGGTTACCCATGCCAGAAGGAGATTCCATGCAGTGGCTCGCATGGTGCCTTCCACTGGTTGAATCTTGCACAGCAGGTGTGCCATTGGCGCTCTGTGTGATGACTGAACCTGTGTAGCACAGGCAGAGTACTTTAAATAAAATGCGTGAACCAACAATCAACAGCTCACTTCGAGTTAGGAATAAATGTTGAACGCAAGCCGCCACAGGATTGGCGGAAGGGTTGGTTGACTCCTCCTACCGTCAGCAGTGAGCTCAAAAAAAAAAGGCGGGAGCCGGGATGTTTAATCCGTTAGGGAAATCAGCCACACAAGGCAATAATTCGAAGTTCCTAAGAATGCTCGAAACGCGTTGATCGAGTTCCCACGGTAAAAAGAGGAGTTCAGATTTCTCTTTAGTGCACTTTTAACCCTTTCCGGTCGTCTGCCGCGCAGTGCCTGACAGCAGAAAATTGCATGTCCGGTCAGTTGAGGGCGTGGCCCGACACACCGTTTTGCATGCTATTTCTGTAGGGAAAATTTCACGCCATCTGGTTGGAATTACTGTAGCCCACAAATTAACTATTTGTCGTTCCTTCCGACAATAGCTCCCCACACTGATGCAAAATTATTTTTTTGATCACATGGTTTGAAAGGCCTTAAATGGTGCCAAAAAATCACTGCAGTGCCAAAAAATCACCATTCCAGTAGGCACATGTTATTGAAAGTTGTCTAATGGCTTTGTACAAAAGAAGATGACTTTAGTTACGAAGACAACTATGTGCCCCCTTCAAGAAGGACAGCGTGCTGTATGGAATTAGAGAATATTAAAAGGAGGCAGAAGGGTGACGGTGTTTTTTCTTGCAAGACTGGTGAGAGGAAGCCTGACCTCTACCCTCAAGGTACCACGCTCAAAACACGTTCGGCTGAAGCCCTAGCAAAGCTGAACAAAAATGCTTTAAATATGTGTCTATAACTAAATCTTGATGTGGCAGTCCCTTTCTTTGCAGGGGGGCTAGAATGACCAAAAGAACGCTGCCCGGTGTAGTAGTCACTGAGAAAAGTATACTTGACTGGAAAGGGTTATTAACTAAACAAGTGGCAGTCAGCTATGCTTAGCTCAACGCACAATGACATTTTTTGCTTTTATTTGGTCTGTCAAAGGAAGCCGAGGCTAAAGGCCAAAAGCCTGAGGAAGCCTTGGTCCCCTGTACAATTTCTTGCATCAGTGAACAGAAATCAAAGCGGAGACAGTTTGGTCAGTATAGTACATACCGTATTTACCCAATTCCAACGCGTCCCCGATTCCAACGCGCACCCAATTTACGGCACTAAAAAAAAAAAAATTCAAGCCCTGATTCTAACGCGCGCCCGATATTGGTAATGAAAAAAAAAAACTACAAGCCCCGCTTCTAACGTGCATGTGGCTTCCACGAATGAAAATAATTTGCAACCGTTTTATATTTTAAGTAGAGATGCGAGTGAAAAAACCGCGATTTTTTCGATAAAGTCGATTTTGTATTTGCTTACGTTTTGTATTCCCCCAGGCCTCTTCTTTTATGTATAAAAAAATCAAAGCCGATAACCAATGGAAAGTTAGTAAAAAATGCAATTAAAGTTCTCGCGGTGGCTCGCGAAAGTGCGAATTTGACCGAATTTCGGGAATGCGGCATTTCGCTCCACGGCGTCGCCCGCTCTTGAATTTTCGCGGGGAAGTAGGCCTAACCCTCTCCTACCAGAAGCCACTTCGGCATCGGCGCATTCTTGATAAAAATACGAAAAAAAAGATCGTTTCCCGCCCGAGTCGAGCGTCGCGACTGGCCCTTCAAATCACGTGGTACGATCGGAGCTCTTCCATTGGCTACGAGCTTTCCAACGCACGGTCGGACGCAGACGCTCTTCCTTCGTTCTGCCGCCACCGAGACGTGAACCAACGCTTCTGCCCGGGCTTTTCTCCTTTCTCCGCTATGGATGCGACTGAGAAACGAGATTTTCGTTCACGCAAGTTCCTGACAAAGCATCAGTATAAAGGAAGACGCCCCAAGCGCAAGCGGAGAGCTCCGGTGACGGGAGGTTCTTCTGCTGCTAGGCGTAACTGCGGCAGCGGCGATGCACCATTTGGATCCTTCAAGCTTCTTGCGGAGCATCCATGACTTCGTCAGTGCATCTGAGCGAAAGATAAAGATGTTCGACAGCCAAAACAAACCTAAAAACGAGCGCGGAAGCGCTCTTATCTGTTAGATCGGCATGATGCACGACCTCGTCAGCGGCACGGCGTGCCCCGCCTGCGGACGATGTAATCTCTGTCCGAGAATCGGCCGCAAAACAGAAAGGACTCTCATCGTTTTTGGAACTTTACCGCCGAAATGACGCGTTTCCGACAACCGTTGTTTCATCAACATATTCTTCGAGCCGCGTATCTCGATCGTGCAAAGGCAGTGATGAGGCGTCCGCCCGCGGCAGTGCACAGGATACCGTCGCCGTGAACATGGTCCGTGGTCGCTGAGCACGCGACCAATGACAAGCGCCACCGATTGAAAACGGCTCCCGCGACGCAGAAAGCGACGAGCAAACGTGCTCCCATGTTTGCCGACATTTAGTGAGCTCCCACATCGTATAATGACGATGACGATGGGCAGCTATGGGGCAGTTTCGGTTTGCACTCGAATCCAACGCGCATGCAATTTTGAGACGTATTTTCCCCGAAAAAAAGGTGCGCGTTGGAATTGGGTAAATACGGTATATCATGAAAAACAACTTTCCAGAATATCGAAGGCACATGCTACCATCATTCACCACAGTTCAGTAAACTAAAGCTTCCGTATTCTAAACACTGTTCTTTGAAAGAAAGCCTTCAAAAAAGCATATATGAAAGCTTCCGTATCCTACAAACTGCTCCTTGAAAGGCAACCTTCAAGCATATATGGAGAAAAACTGCAGATTCTAACCTGGTGATTTCTGCGATGAAGGTACACCATGTTTGTGATCCCTGGAGCTCAAACCTGGTGAGTTCTGCAACGAAGGTACACCATGTTTGTGATCCCTGGAGCTCAAACCTGCATTGGAAAGCCAGATCGTATCCATTAAGACAGAAGATTGCACATGCAAAAGCTGATGTGGTGTTATCTGCATGAGGTAGTGAATATAGAATACACACTTGTAAAACACAGCTTTTCCAGGTTGTGTAAACACAGTAGGACAAGCTTCAAAAGAAGTGGGTTCCAAAGCAAACATTCCTGACATTTAATTCTGCACGCAGATGATTACTATACTTATGCTCATGAGACACGGACAATTGCCTACAAATTTATAGACCTATTGGAAATGTGTCAGCCATTGCATTCACGAATGAACATGCACAATTTCTGGCTTCAAGGGAAGAGCAGTACAGGCCTGCCTAAACAGGCTTAAGAACGAATGTCAGTTGTTCTTAATAACATAACACATTGAAAGAGTACTCAATTTTTAATGAACCTTTTATACCCGTTAGACTGCAAACAGAAAAAAAAAACTTTCAGAGCATAGCTACTTGTACAAAAGCATAGCTTACAGCTGCCCAACATAGCGAATAAAAGTGCGACTTGTGATCAGTTGCTGCATTATTCTGAGCATAAATCGCAGCAGCACTACACTCGTTTTATGGACATTCTGTGATGCAAGGGAGCCAGTCAAGCAAAACTAAAAAACGAACAGTGCGGGTCAGTAAATATGGCTGTTCCATTATTCTGAGAAGAAATCACAGCAGCACTAAACTCGTTTTACGGACATTTTGCGATGCCAGGGAACCAGTCGGGCAAAAATAATAAAGGACACTGCGGGTCAGTAAATCTTGTAAAACTGGTGCTGCTTTGAGCAACAGTGTATAGCACCACTAGAGCACACAGATAAAAAAAAAAGCATAGGCCAAGTTTTTTAAATGGCTTCGCATTATAATAAAACAATTTCCACCTCAAAGACAAATCAAAGCCCATACCACCACCATGAAATGAAATCTATAAACGATGAATTCCAGGTGAGCAGATCAACATTCAGTATTGTTAGAAAACTAAAACAAACATTGTCACAGCACACTCCATACAACCCAATGCAGCCTGCTCTTAAAAAGTCCTCAAAACGAAATAGAAGATGTCAGCATGCATGCTAAATTAACACAGCAATGAATATAGTTCGGACAGAGTCAGTGATGCTATGTGCAGTGACGAAATGATTTGGTTTATGGTTTGGTTTATGGGGTTTAACGTCCCAAAGCGACTGAGGCTATGACAGACGCCGTAGTGGAGGGCTCCGGAAATTTCGACCACCTGGGGTTCTTTAACGTGCACTGACATCGCACAGTACACAGGCCTCTAGAATTTCTCCTCCAAAGGAATTCTAGCCGCCGCGGCCGGGATCGAACCCGCGTCTTTTGGGTCAGCAGCCGAGCACCATAACCGCTGAGCCACCGCG
The DNA here is from genome assembly GCF_055824585.1 of Amblyomma mixtum. Lineage (NCBI taxonomy): Eukaryota > Metazoa > Arthropoda > Arachnida > Ixodida > Ixodidae > Amblyomma > Amblyomma mixtum. The sequence goes on along the minus strand of NC_143014.1, from coordinate 370,619,934 downwards.
GCGGCCAGTGACAAAATGAGGCGAGTCACTTGTGACCAACCACAAGGAATCATAGTGTACTCTTCAACAAAGCCAAAAGGACAGCAAAAAACCAGTAAACACCGGCAAGTAGAATAGAATATAAAATTCACCACACAATACAGCGGGTGGGTACAGCCGGAACAACAAAACGCGGACGCAGAAAGAAACACAGAACGTGGACGAAGCTGACTGTTCAAAAAAGAGGGGTCAGCATCGGCTTTAAAGTAGCACCACTCCTCAGCGATTTGTACTTGGTAGCATGCGACAAGAGAATACAAGAATCTATGAAAGAAAATTGCATCACACAGATCTTTCGTTACGTGGATGATTTCTTGGTGCTTTGCAGAACAGAGGATTCAACAGACTTTGAAGCGACTCAAGGATAGCGTACTGGAAACCTTTCACACTACTTTCCCCGAGTTGAAATTCACCTACGAGCTTCCAGCCGAAGATTCCCTGCAATTCCTCGACATACGCCTTAAATTCCAACCCGGACACTTATGTTGGAGATACGAGCCTAGGGCAAAAAAACAGTTTCTCCCTTTTGCATCAAGCCATTCAAAGACCGTAAAAAGGGCAATATCGAGTGCTGCGCTCTTGTCAGCTCTGAAGAAATCGTGTGAGCATCAGATGGAAAAAAGCTTTCAGCCGCAGATAGATAGGCTAAAATATGTGGACTACCTCGTTTCGATGCTTAGCAGCGTAGCCGAAGGCTTGCTGAGAAAAGTAAAAGGAGTGCAAGGAAGAAAAGCTGGACCTGAAGAAGCCAATGGAAGGGGAAAATTAGCAGTGGTTCCTTATGTTCATGGATTGACCCACAACCTCATGAAGATTGGCAAGAGGCACGGGGTCCGGGTTGTATGCTCTGTACCGAACAAGGCAATTAGCATGTGTGCTCGAGTCAAGAGGCAAAAGAAGCAGAAATGCCAGATCACACACCGAACAAGATACGGTGAGTGTGTTAAAGGTGTGGTTTATACTATCCCTCTGGCCTGTGGCAAACAATATATAGCTGGCAAAACAATATATATATAGGTGCCTCAATGATAGGGTAAGACAACATGCATCATCGCTATCAGGTGCCCCAAGCAGCAATCTAGCCCTGCATTGCAGATTGTAAAAGAAACAAAAAAAGTCAAAAAGAAGGAAAAAGCGCAAGTGCCAGCCTAAGTTGCATGAAGCGCAAGTCATGGAAAGGTATGCAGACCAAGTAACACGTGAAATCCTTGAAGCATGGGCGATACGGGAAACAGGGCAGCAGTGCGTTAGGGCACCATCAATAGCTCTATCAAGAAAAGAAATTTTGTTCTTCAATGAACCCCACGGGAGATGAAAGCAAGATAATTTTGACAAGGAAACAAAGCACAGGTTTTTCCAATAAATTTTTTAGTTGGCAGTCAGCTTCGTCCACGTCCTGTGTGTTTCTTTGCACACATGCATTCGTGACCCTTAATTTGGGTCACTGTAGCCACACATATGCGTGGCCGAAAAGTACGACCAGATCACCAAGCAGCCAGCACTTAAAATGAGAAATTGGTCATGCTTTCTGGCCACATATGCGGCTGCAGAGACGTCAGGGGATAATGCAGCGCGTCCAACATTATGGTTTTCTATACCATGGCACTGACCAATTGCCAGCTTATACTGCGACGCTACGCCTTGGCACAGAAAAATTTTGACTTCTGACGCGACATGACTACGTTTATGGCTGTTGAATAATGGTCACTGTCGTGATACGTAGCAACACAGTACGTAGGTCAGGAAGAGATGCTTTCCAATAACCCTTTGAAGGTATGATTAAACATAAAAATATAGTAATATTCATGCATTACAGCCAGCCAATACCAAATCAATGAAGTATTTTCAATGCGGGACGTGAGAAAAATCTGCACTACCAAACATCGCATTTGCTCAAAAAAGAAAAGAATGCTTCAGTTGTGATTTGAAGCTGAATATCCAACTACGCTGCAAAAATGACTCCTGGCTTACTTTTATGCAACCTTTTTCATCTGAAACTTCAAGCCAAAATATTATGCCAAATAACAGATAAAAAGCACATATGAAATAAATAAAATTATGGCAAGAAGAAGAGGCATTATCACAACTGAGAAAGGCAGGAGAATATGTCACCCTCGAGGAGCTAGTATGTAACTTGCAAGGAACTCTTACAAAAGCACACAACGGCTAATGTGCCATCAGACTCCAAGAAACATCAGAATGAAAAAACTGCACAACACATCACAGAAATCGAAGGAATATAGAGTAGAATACAAAAAATACCCTTGAACGAGAAAAAATAAACAGAACAACATCCAAAGCTTACAAATAGGAATGGCCAGTATAAAAATAAAACAATGAACCACTTTAACTCACTAGGCAAGGTGGCACTCCCCACAGGCCTGACACAAAGGGGATGCCAACAGTTATCCATTTATCTAGGGGAGATCTCTTGGTGCATGGTAGAAAGACATACCCCGCAATACATAGTTTACAGGACAGGAGCATCATGCTATGGGTTGGCATAGACTGGCTGCAGTTCTTCCACTGGAATGCTCTTCCCCTGCTTACTGGTACTCAGTCCAATGCCTGCAAAACGACAAACAGACCCAACAACAAAAAAAGTGATTTTAAAGTAGACCCTTTAGCGCAATCGCAGACTAGCACGCATTTTTCATTCCTCTGTAGTGGCACTGGGACGCGGAAAAAGGATTTTTTACTTGTATGCCATGCGAACATGGACAGGAGGATGACTTCTATATGCAAAAAAAGCCTGGCGATATTCCGTAACGAGAAGCTGTTTTTACCAGTTTTTGGCGTAAACTGCTGGCTAGAGGTACTGCCATTGAGATATGATTCACCAGCTTCCACAAGTCGCCATAATTAATGCACCATGAACAGCTATCACACAAGTCGCCACAGAATTCATAGAGCATCACCCTTTTCACGGCAATGCTATAAACTGTAAAAGAACTAATCGTTGCACTTGCTATGCGATTACGAACACAGACATCCGAGAAAAAATGCGAACGGCGCGATCTCCATGAACATGCTGTATTTGCTAATGCCTGCTACAAGAGAAATAAGACATGGAAAGCTCACTGGTGACCCAGTCAGTGAGATGGGCATGGCTGAAGACACACACCTCATGAATTTACATAAATTAACGCCAATTACAACTTTACAGCCTATTGTGACTACTTGCCCGTAGATGCAAGTGTTGAAGTAGCAGGTTTAAAGGAATAACTCCAGCAGGTTTCATTGAAGCAAACTTGTCTATATTGTGGTTATGCACTTCTGCGGCTTTCATGATACCGGTAAAGGTGTCAGCAAACTCGAATCTTTCGTGACTGCGCAGTGGCATTTGGGCAGGCACACAAATTTGGACCGTGTCTTCACACGCACACGCTGCAAAAGTGACAGTCACCAGGTGGCATGCAGTTATCCTTGCTCTACATGCACATAGGTTTCCTTCTGCACAGCTTCGTCTTCTCACAGACTGAAAACACACAAAAACGGATATGTAAGTAGCAGATTGAGGAGTTTTCTTTCCTCCATGGGCACAACCGGTGACACACGAAATGTGTGCGCGGGCGCCATCATGCATCTTCCCACTGCATCTTCCCTCTATGGCGCAGGCGCATGGTTGGCGTGGGCACGTTTAAATATAAAGAAACAATATCAGGACTATGTAGACGACTTCAGTGAACTATTAATGATGCAGAAAAGTTTGATCTGTGCACAAGGTAAAGTTGATTGAAAACTGGCCGTCAGTTGAGGGTAGTGATCTTCCAGCACGATCAAGAGCAAAACCAAATTTCAGGTGTTTTTGTATCAGAGGCTTAACTTGTACGTGCGATGGTTTACTCGTCGCCACTGCGTACTGCGCAAATAGAAACTATGATACTTCTCCACTCTGTTGAAACTTCACTCCACCAACTCGTTGTGGCAGATTTTTATTTAACACTGGGCCCCGGTCTGCGGCGTCCTGTATTAGTCTGCTGCCCAACCACAACAGCAAACGAAAACAGTTTTTTTAACATAGGACCTTATTAAGCAAGCCAGGTATCAAAATCCTAGAGGTTTTAATCTTTTTCTTGTGATAAGCTTCTTGTCTAGGTAACAAGAAACGTTTAAGCAGCGGACTGCTTTTTCGTCGCGTAGGAATTCTGTGCGCGGAGGCTGAATGTGGGCGGAGCTTCACTGCAGACTTAAGTTGTATCCGACTGAAGAACGCGTCGTGCTTGGTACGTGCCACCACGCGCAACGTATGTCACGCGTATCCTGAATGCTTTGGATGGCCAGGGCCTTTGTTTTCAAGGACCTGATCATGCGTAGAGTTTTAAAATACAGCTCCTGTCCGGGCTTGTTTTCAGAAAATGCGATTAGGTGATGCTGTGCAACGAGGCCCTTTGGAGGTACGCTTCGTTACGATTGTAATGCTACTTCGGCAGTTCCCAATAAAAAAAAAACATTGGACCCAATTGGAAGCTAAATGGACCCAACTGGACTCAGAAAAACGAATTGGGAATCCAATTGGTTTTTCTAATTCCAATTGGACAGGCCAATTGGTTTCTTAACTTCCAAATGGACTCAGGAATCTAATTGGGGAGCCCAATTGGTTTCCCTCATTCCAAATGACCAGTCCAATTTGGTCTCTCAGCTTCCAATTGGGGTCCAGTTCACTCTGCCATTTCAACTGACTTATCAAACTGGTTCCGGGAATCCATTAGTTTCATCACTTTAGGTTGAACTGCGCAGTTGGTCCCCTAGCTGTGTTCCAAACTAATGGTCAAATTTTGTAAAGGAAAAATTGATTCCTCTATTACCAAGTGGCTAGTCCACTAGCCATGTAATAGAGCTAGTGCCTTGCTTCAAATGAAGTCCGTAGCATATTGCAAGTGAGCCAGCAGGAAGGTCCAACTCGATGTTCCAGTTGGTTAAAGATGCACGAATGGAAAATTTGCAATTGGGAGAAACCAACTGAAAGCTTATGATTGCCTTGGCTTGATTAGGATCAGAATATTGCTCTCTGTGAACACAAAACTGGGAAGTAATGAGGTCTTAGTAAACAGATATGAGCTGCTTTATCTACTGCATTAATTTAGACATTTGAACTATTACTGCAGGCATGAATAAATGAAAGAACTTTGCTCAACAGACAAGTGCCACTGGCTCCAGCAGCAGTGTCTCATAAATGGCGTTTAGTTTTTTTGGGAACTAAAAGCTAAAAATATTTTTCAGAGATCTAGGAAAAACATAAAATACACATGGTTACTTATTCAACGATGACTAGAAAAGATAAGACTGGATCGGTTGCAATGATTTTGCGACCTAAAATCACAACTCTTGAGAGGGAACTAAAAGCCAAAGACACTTTTCAGAGATCTAGGAACAAACATGGAATACACACATGGTTATTGACACAACAGTGACTGTAAAAGATAAGACTAGATTCCCTGAAATAATTCTGCATGATCATTAGGCAGCACTTGCTCAGTACCTGAAACTCTGGTGAGAAAAGAAAAAGCACCAGAACAGCCGGCCTAGTCAAACTGGCAACATCATATATTACTGGCCAAGAATCCTTTAGTAAGGACCTTTATACAAGCTAAGAACAAACATGAAACAAAGTTAATGTTGCAATTGTGACCACAAGAGACACGAGTAGCTTGGTAAGAATTATGCGCGGTGATCTGACACCACTTGGTAAAAGCCTATAACTCAGGTGAGAAAACGCACCAGAACAGTAAGCCCAGTTAAACTCGCAGATATCATTACACAATCTAGGCCATATGTTTTCAGCCTTATGTTGAGACTGCACCTGACTGGAGCAGCCATTTTTTGTCAAGAGAGGCAACCCCCTTAATGGAAAGACAATGTAGCGCAAGCAGTGTGAAAGGGACCCATCATGTGCCCAATTTAATGCTCTGGTAATGTGCACAGTTGCCTGGACACTTAAGTGACACATGACTGAACAAATTGGCAATGTGCATAAAAAATAAATTAAGGAAACTCAGGAAATAAATAGCTCAGTCCTCAGCAAGAACAGTATCACTGGCACATATGACAGTACACACTTTATATTCATGACATCCAAAAGAACTTTGCAATGAAGAAGAGTTTTTTTAGTAGCATCCTTTACCAGTAGCATCATAGCGGGCTGAAAACTGCACAGATTTAACACATCCCTGAACTTACGAAGCTGCAAAAAATACTAAACAAGATCTGGTGAAAAAAATAATAATAAAGCAGAGTACTTAACTACCACATCCCATAGCACTTGAGAAGCATTCATTCAAAAGGCATTTAGCAATGAAGAAGGCAGTTATAGGCACCGCAAAAGTACCATAGCAACAGCGGTATTATAGGAACCTGCTATATGACCCTTTGAGTGCTAAGGCTTTACTCATAGTCCTGAAGCTTCATTGATATGGCACAGCATTGAACATGTTCCCAAAACAGAGGAAATGGAAAAGAAATGAGAGCTGCAGAAAAAAAACCTCAGCTCTTGGCATAGCACTAAACAAGTCACTGGCACACCTAATAATAGTTCAGATACACAAATTAGGTTTAAAAGCACTGCACAAAAAGAAGAAAAATCTCAACATAGCAAGAGCATCGCACCACCTGTGGAATTTTAAGGACCTCACAGTGCGACCCTTTGAATGAAAACTTCACCAATATGACACATTACTGGACAAGTTGCAACCATGCGGCGAGAAAAAAAAATGCAAGGCAACCAGAGCTGGAGATAAGGGAAGAGACTGCACAAGTGTCTTCGATCTCAGCCCAGAACAAAATGTCCATCCAGGAAACACTTGAATTTGATGGCAGTAGCAATTGTTCAGGCTGCAGTCACTCTGCAGTAGCAATGGTTTGAGTGTGCAGTCACTCAGTCATTCTGCACAGTTAAATGACGACACAGCAAGATGAGAAGGCAAGGGTATAGAAATGAGGGGCTCATTAAGACATGCATATGAAGAAAGGCTGCAGTCATTGAAACCAAGAAAAGCATTGAGGAACATTTCATTTTATGGGTGCTGTTGATTAATGAGAAATTAACAGTGTAATAATTTTTTACCTGAAATATAATTAGCCTTCGTTGGTTTCAATGACTACTGGCTTCCTTCATAAATGCAGCAAGACGTCTCGACGTTTCAGAAAAAAAGTAAACCTAACGAAATATGAGAATACACAAAACTAAAGAGCTGTTTAAATTCCACCTGGGTGAAATGCAACACTAAATGAATTATCAGATGACACACTATCTGTGCTGCACCATGAAAGAAAACTGCTGTCAGTGTGCCCTGAGCAAGAACGGCATCAACAAGCAGATTATTTGGTGAGGTAGCTGTCTTAAAACGAGACAGTGTCAATAAATGGCTACAAGTGAGGTTATGACTTCACATCACACGCACGCTCTACCTCTTCGTCCATATTAGCACATCCAAGGAGCTGTAAAGTTTTTTTTTTGCCTCCCTCGCAGCCTATTCGCGAGCGTAAGCTTCTAGCGGTAGCGGTATGGCACTCAACACGCCAGCACTGAACTCGAAAACAAACTATAGTTTCAGAATTCTGCTACTCAGTGCTGTTAAACAGGCTTCAAAAGGTCAGTAGAAAAAGGTGCACTTACCAACAAGTTCCACGCGCACTCCCGAGGCCCCTTTTGTCTCAAGCAGAAACGGACACGCCGACACAGCATCCACGAAGCGGCGACGCGCTGCGCGACGAAGAGCCAAAAAACCCGCGAAACACGCGAAGGCGCGACGCGCGCGTTTGAGTGATGACAATGGCTTCTTCGATTAACCGCGCTCGGGCAGCCCGCTGGCGGCCCGCAAGTTCGTCTCTGACAGGAAAACGCATCATGGCCACGTGGGCTGGCGGCCACCGGAACCAGCTTCTCGGCAATCACGGGGGCAAGCAATGCGCGGATCACGGAGGGCAGATGCTCTCTCTAGCTTCGCGTTCTGCGTCTCATTGCTACGCACGCGTACGGTAGAAATAGGCTGCTTGGTATCGAAAACAACGACTTGCAGTTATTGAGGGCTGCGTGCCGCAGACTGCAGCACATGCAGCTGATCAAGCTCGCACTCGTATACATAGGCAACGACAACGCGGGCGTGTGCCTTCGGTGCACTGTGTAAGCTTCAAGAAATCCTCAAAAGCATGCGATGAGCAATCGCAATCTAACGTGTTTCAGTCGACACCACATAGGACGGAAAAACTGCCCGTGCGTTGTTTATCAAACGACAAGCCGTACTCTCGGATTATTGCGTGTTTGCTTACTACGCAGTAAGTATATACCGACTGTTGCGTAAATCAAAGAAAATTGGAAAAAAAATCTCTTGGCCTAACCGCACGTTTGTTCGAGCTCAAATTTCGCACAGAGGTTGCATTAGGCAGTCAGTTTTGTTTTATACCACATTTAGGTGAGGTACTTGCCTGATTCGGTCAGAATTATTTGGAAATTCCCATCGTCTGCGGCGACGGGGAACCAAAACCGAAAGGCTTCTCAGAAGTGGTACCCGTAGCGCCATCTCGTAACAACCGGAGAAACGAGCCCTCTACCGGGGAGGGCGGCGTAGGATGGACTCATGGCCTTCTCTTGATCGCTGTACGACCGCATTTTCCGTGATGTCTTGCGCTGCTTCGCAGCAGACAGGACCAAGAAAAGATGATCTGCTCACCAATTTAGCACACCTGTGTTTCTCCGGTTGTTACGAGATGGCGCTACGGGTACCACTGCTGAGAAGCTTTTCGGTTTTGGTTCCCCGTCGCCGCAGACGATGGGAATTTCCAAATAATTCTGACCGAATCAGGCAAGTACCCCACCTAAATGTGATATAAAACAAAACTGACCGCCTAATGCAACCTCTGTGCGAAATTTGAGCTCGAACAAACGTGCGGCTAGGCCGAGAGAATTTTTTTTCGATTTTCTCTGATTTACGCAACACGCGATATGACTGGTATGACCGCCGACGATCGACCCTGGTGGACTCTGCTGTGGTCGTTGCGATTTCTACGCTCGTAACCTGCTTCCTGTAAGCTGTAAGCAGAAAAGAATCGGGATACGTTCGTTCAACTATAGTCTGTCGGCCGCCGACTTTTGCTGCCAGCAAGGAACGCATAATCTCGGCAAAATTTGCGCATATCAGCTTGTTAACGTCCACCTAGAACAAGCGGGTGCACTGTATAAATTTAGCTGCGTATCGTTTCTGTAATAATACAGCTTTATAGCAGAGAACTGGCACTGAAATGAAAGGCGCTACAATAAAGCCCTGAGTGTCGGCGCCTCACGTTCCGCGTGTTTGCATGACGATCAGCGCTATAGAGCTCATTTTTATCTATTTTTTAAAAAAGAGCCAAACGCGAGGAGGTGCATGCCTGCGGTACTTCTCAGATATTTTGAGCATATGTGGCAGAAGGCCCGAGCATGAAGCTGTACAACAGTTGGTGACGACAAAATCAGCAGAGATGTCTCGAGCAATGTGCTCGTGAGGGCTTTTAATAAAGGACATGTTTCAGTCAAGCGTTTTTCAAAGCATATCCGCTTTTGCACTGCGCCAAACGCAATGAAGACCATACGCTCCCGTATCGCGCTCAACCAACACTTCGTAAAACACGGTCAGCACATGCATATGCGCGCGTCTGAACGCGTACTCGCAACTGGAATCCGGCTGCTCTCGTGAAAGGCGTCGAACACCATCGCAATATCCGCCGGGCGCACGAAATTAACAGCCGAAATATTTTGTGAATCAGAAGTATGCGATCGTAATATGAAGCGAGCAATTGTGCTTTCGAGGTGGTGAGACGATCGAAATACGATCGCGCATACGCACGCAAAACATATAAAAAAACAGCGAGAACTACCGCAAAAGGTGTCATTGCAGGCTACACAGTCGATATGCACCTGGCCTAGTCGAAACAAGCGCCTGCATCGCTCAAAACATCGCATGAAGAACCGCGGTCCTTGTAGTCCTTATAAAAATGGCCGCGCGAGCTTCCGGCTACCATACACCTCTCTGTCGTCTGCTAGCTGCCCGAGCGCTGCCAGCACAAAATCGTCCTGACGAGTCTGGCCGCCGGCTGGCAGCCCGAAACCGCCCAGCCAGAGAAAAACGAATGCGTTCCGGGCAGCCACCGGAAGTGGGCGGAGCAACCCGAGAAAATCGAGCGCGCTCGGGCAGCCCGCAAGCATAAGAAGCGTTTGCGGGACGGCAGGCTGGAAACGCTGATTGGTCGATGGGATGCGCTTCTCCGTGACGTTTTTTGACTTCGCCCTCGTTCTCAACCGTGGCGTCAGCGCGCCTTTCTTGACCTCTCCCTAGAGCGCCTGGGGAATCGCTAGGTGCACCCGCCGCACCGCGCGTGCGTGGTGAGCGGGCATGCCGCATTCGTTTCGTGATCCTCGGCGCGCTCGTTTCGAGGCGTGTGCAGCTATGGCGTTCGTGCGTGGTGCGCTCGGCGGCGACAGCCAGCTGAAATTTCTGTGCAGTTTTTGCTTGCGGCTTTCGCCGTTTCCCCAGGAGCACGTGGCTAGTGTCGTGCTCGTATTTAAAGTTTTTGCCGCGGCACTACAAGGATCCGCATCAGGCGCGCTTTGAGGACCGCCGTTTGACAGCTACGCTGACGCGCTTGTCGGGGGTGCGCATTCTCAACCCTGAGGTAAGGACTGAACTACATTGTCGCAAGTTTTCTCGTGCATTGAGGACTCACCAAATTGCGGTGCTTGTAACGAAACTTTTTTTTTTTTTTTTGCAGCGTCGTTCCCTGGATATGCTTCTCGGAAGCCGATGTCATTGTTCGCCGCGGACGCTGGGCCTACTGCTCGCCGCCACGCCGCTGTAGGTTGACGTTGAAGAGCTGCTCCAAACGGCCCTTTTCAGGGCCGCTTCATTGCTTCCTGGAAGATTGCGGGCATCAATCTCGCGGCCGTGTTCCCTCTCTTTGTCGAAATCGGCGCCAGACATCAGAACCCGCGCTAGGCCTCGTTGCAGGGTTAAACGAGTGCAGTGTGGCTTTAGAGAAGTTATGACTTGCGCTTAGTCTATCTATATCATTCATTCAGTGCAGTGTGCCTTTGCTTCTTTAGCGACTTCTCACGCCTTGTCGAAATCGGATTTAAAGCTCACGCCACGCCTCGTTGAATGGGTTAACCGAGTGCAGCGCCTAGCTTTGTTTTTGTGTTCTAACCTGTAAGCAGTGCACCTTTCTTCGCTCCTTACTTTTGTTCTTTTCAGTCGTTTCCTGAATCCGTCGAAAGAGCCAGGCTTGCCGGATGGTTGTTCGCCGTGAATGGAACCACGAGGCGGTCGCATCTGCATACACAGCACGACTTTGTTCCCTCGTGTTTTTTTTTTACCAAGGATTGCTTCGACAGCTCGTGCAAAACGAGGACTGCGCACGCCGTGTCGTCGCTGCTTAGTGAAGAGGCACAAAACGGATGTCGTCCTTACTAAAGGCCCTTCTCGGGGCCACCTCAGTGTTTCCTGGCAGACCACGCGCTTTCCGCCCTGTGCACATGTTCCCCTCATTTCCAATCATTTGTAAGTTGCATATCAATGAATTAATAAATCAGTCAATGCACTTTATTTACCAGAAAAATCTCGCTGGTCACCGTGGGCTAAAAGCTGTGCACACAGCTTGACAAGGCCCAGGGGACCATTAGATGACAGTTTTGAACGTAGGAAAAACAAGTTGGTACTTTAAAAGAACATGGAAAGTACACCAAACAATATAAGAGACAAACATTACAATCGCGCATTACAGTAAAGAAAAAGAAAACACTTTGACAGCACATACAGTATCAATTTACACTATAATACATACAAAAATCACGACATTCAGCATTATGGCACGAAATATAAGAACAGCACATAAAGCAAAAAAGAGAATGCAAGTTACAATAGTACAGATAGATTAGCTGTTTACATTTGCATATGCATAAAATTAGTCCTCGTCTCCTTGGGCCTCCTTCAAATCCTGCAGAAGGCTTGAATTTGCAACTGCTAATATCAAAGAAGATTTAGAAGAACTTCAGTTTGGGATACACGGTGCATAGTACTTGAGAAAACAAACAATAGCGCCTACAATGACACACACAGAAGAATAACTATGCAGCACAAGCGCTATCCTGCGCTCTACAGTATGGAACTGTGACTGAAAAATGAACCTTCACGTCAGTGAAATATGAGCCTTTAGGCTGTCTACAAATTGTTATTACAGAAAGAAAGAAATATTAGTGAATGTTGTGTGAGAGGCTTGCATATTACTCTGTTTGTTTATTTATTTATTTACCCCTCAAGGCCAGTGGCATTACACAGATGTTAGGGTGGGCTAGTCTAAAAGGAAAGTAAAATAATAGAGCCCGGCCCGCACCGCTTAGAGCACAACGGGCTAGTGGCATTACACAGGGGGAATGGTAAATATACTAAAACTGAGAGAAAAATACAGTTGATTACATGAACATTAAACAGCGCCTGAATATACAATGTTAGCTAGTGCTACGCGGAACTGCTCGTAATTTTCAGTGCCGGCAACTTCTGCGGTAAGGTGGTTCCAGTCGCATGAGGTTCGCGGCAGGAATGACTGCGAGCAGCATTTTCTGTTGCATGACATACTTCCAACTTTGTGATCATGATCAATGCGGCGGGATACAGAAATTGTACGGGGGATGAGGTGATCACGAAGAGCGGGATGATGGTACAGCTTGTGGAACAGGGTGATACGAAACACTTTTCTACGCGATGTCAGTTATGGGAGGCAGATATTAGACTTCATAGCTGTGCGGTTGTAGTTAACAAGGATTAAACGCACAGAGTTATTTTGCACCAGCTCAAGATCATTAATGAAGTCATGAGCAGGGTGCCATACACGTGTTGCATGCTCGAGTTTTTATCGTATTAGTGTTTGATAAAGCAGTAGTTTCAAATTGGAAGGAACGTTAAAGAAGTTGCGACGTAAGTAGCAAAGCATGCGATTAGCATTTTCAATTATGTTCTCGGTATGAAGAGACCAGTTAAGATAATAAGTAATGTGGACGCCGATGCACTTATATGATGAGGCTGATTCCAACGAAATGTTATCGATGTAGTAGTGAGGTGGGGCGGAAGTTTTTCTAGATACACGCATGACTTTGCATTTGTTCATATATAGCTGCATTCACCATTCTTCGCACTGAAGTCAGTGGCGGTCTCGTCAAGTAGTCCCCTGCTTTGTACGTTCACCTTGTTAGCGGCTGTCTTATTTCACACAATTCCACGTTCTACACGTTGATAGGTATCGTGTTCCTGCCTTGGTGGTAGTGGTTTATTTAAAAAAAAAGGAAGCAAAAGAGTGTTGCCGGCTGCGGCAATTGCTATCTAATATCTTAAGCACCCGAGCTGCAGCCGGCGGAAACGACAGGGAAAGGGAGAGGATAGTAAGGAGAAGTATAGAGGGGAGCGACAGCAAGAAAGGACAGGGGAGAGCTTTGTACACTATTTACAAAATACAAAAGTAATCAAGTTCCCGCCACCGTTGTCTTGCCATGCCGCCGGCGCGGCGGCGACGGCGGTGCCATTTACCTGCGGTTGCGGTGGCCAACAACCTCGTCGGCGGGAGGGGGGGGGGTGGGAGCCACCCATTCATGTCTTTATCCCACCAGGGACACAGCGACGCAAGCGAGGGGACCATCCCTTTCTGGCTTGACAAGGAGCGCCGACCAGCCGCCTTGGGGACTGAGGGCAGAACAAATTAAGCCACTTCCCAGAACTGATAAATGAAGGCCGCTAACCCCACTGGTGAAATGTCCGGGCAGGTGCTTTGACCTTAGTGGACATGTCGTGGCAATTATCTCAGACGTCGACTCGTTTCGCCTGGTATCGAAATGAATATTGCTCGCGTAAGCGTTAACATTCAAAGATTGAGTAATGGTATAACGTCTATACCTTTCGCCATTTATTTTTCAATAACAAAGCGCAAAAAAAATTTTGTGCAAATAAAATGAAAAATCGTTGTTTCTATTTTTTCTTTTTTTATATACAGCAGTCTGTCCGCTCCCCCTAAAACCACTCTCTGTGACCGCCACTGACTGAAGTAATGTAAGGTTGTTAGTGTTGGTTATTTCTCTAAAAATGACGCAAACATCAGCGAATAGGTGAATATGAGAATCCATAAGAGAGCGGGGATCATTAATGTTAGATCAGGAACAGTAGCTAGGGTCCAAGAACTGAACCTTGTGGAACTCCGGAAGACACCTCTGTAAAACAGGTGTTATAACCGTAAGCAATAACTAATTGTGAGCGATTAAGTAGACATTCAATCCATTTCAATAAGTTACAGTCAATATTAAGATGTTTTAGTTTGTGAGCCAAAAGGTTGTGACATACATCGTCGAAAGCCTTTGAAAAATTCAGAAATATACAGCCAGTTAGTGATGATAGGTCTAGAATACAGTGCAATGCATGTGTAAACTATATTAACTGTGTTTCGCAAGAGTAAAGTTTTCGAAAACAATGTTGCGCTGACATAAAAAGTTGTTCAATGAAAGGAAGTTAACAAGGTTGGTGAATATTATATGTTTGAACATTTTGGGTCAAGTATTGGTAAGGGATATGGGACGATAATTAATAGGGGATGCTTTGCTGCCGGATTTGTAGACTGTAACCACCTTTCCGATCTTCCACTCAGTAGCAGCGTTGACTGGTCAATGCTGGAAAAGTTTGGTTAGTATAATGGGCGAATAAGCTGCAGTGCTTTTTAAGTAACGCAGTCATAACCCGGAGCGGAATGAACACTGAGTCCATCAATAAGCTTATTCACACCAGTAGGAGCAACAGTTATAGGTGGCATGAAAACATAGTTGAAGTGGTGAGTTGTAGGCATATGTATACATCAGATATGGGTGTAAAGTTGTCAGTGATTACGCGGTTAAGAATCGTGACGCGAACGTCGGAAGGGATGAGGTCGCCTAACGGGTCAGATAACGCAAAACTATCGTCGGTGGAAGGATTAATGACCCGCCAGAAGTTTTGACATTGGTGGTTACATGTGAGTGGAAGTGCTTTTAGCGCTTTTGAGCGCCTGAACATACATGTTGGAAGCCGCTGAATACGAAGTCCGATCGCTCACTAGTTGGCGAGAACTTTGCGATGCGGTAGAGGCTTTCTTTTTGTTAGATAAACGTTTAATGTGATTATTACACTAGGGAGCTATTGAGTGGGTGGTAGCAGTGCGTTCAGGAGTGTATTGTTCTGTGAGTTGGGTGATTATAGCTGTGAACATGCTCCAGTTGGTTTGAATGCTGCGGACACCAAAGCTATGGGAAAGCATCGATAAAAAAAAATAGTTCATTATTTATCGCCTGAAAATTTGCTCCATTGTAGTCTCGTATTATTATTTTTTTCTTTTTGTTAGTGTTCGGAGTGGCTAGATTAATGTCATAGTGCATTAGCAAGTGGTCGCTGATGCCTGGCAGGTATGTAATAGGTGAGACTATGTCAGATCGATTTGTCAGGATTAAATCTAGCGTATTAGCCGCGTTGGCTGTTATAGTCCCTTGTGAGCACAAATGCACTAACGAGAATACTGAGCGCACATCTAAAAATTCGCGACTTCGAGACGAGAACGGGGACATTAAAGGGGAGTTGGTATCCCATGTTATCTTCGAAAAAATTAGATCGGCAAATAAAACAATACTGAAATAGATCATGGTGCTTTGTTTTTAAGTGTTTCCATAAAAAAGTATGGCAACAGATAAGGAAAGGCTTAGGTGATCGTGATCGAGGAGGTTAGACTGAATTATAGTGCAACAGCTTGAAACAGGTCTTCACATCATTCATATATACTTTTGCATCTGAGCCTTGTATTTATTGCTGTATTTTGTGTTACAACTTGTATTTAACATTTTTCAATTTTGCTAAACCTGTTCTTTTTTGCATATATTATGTATTCGCCCCTCCTGCTTGGGCCTACTGTAGGCCTGCAGTATGTTCTAAATAAAATAAAAATAAAAAGAACATTGCAGGAGCCCGGACAAAGCAAAATTACACAAATTACGTTTGAATAGAGATTATGGCAGGAAAGTGGATGAAATATAGCTAAAAGAAGAATTGTGAACCGAAGCAAAGTATGTAATGAGCCAGAAATATGCATATCAAAGAAGACACTGCACTGAGAAAATGGACAGCATGAAATAAATGAGCAGCACAAGTGCAGCGTACAGGCCTTTATCAAAGAATTTATTTTTTGTTTATTTACCACGTCCTGGTAGTGTTAGCTCCATAAAGCATTATCAAAATTATCACAATTTTCAGTTTTATTTGCTTAGGAGAACGTTAGAGCATTAAGAACTTGGCTCATAAATGCACCTCAAATATTGCCATAAATCATCGTACTCTTCGTCCTGGGCCACAAGAGCTGGGGCTTCATGAGATAATTATTACGGTGCATTAACGAAAATTTCAACATGCCGTCAGCATGCAAAGATTTTATACTGGCGCTGAAAAAACCGCATTTTTTTAATTTTCGCTGGCAGGAGGGAGTAACTTTCTTGACTGCGCTGCTTTCTTCCTAAGCAAATGAAAGACGTGTATGCCGAGCAAAACAATTCGAAAATATGTAGCGTAAGATATAACACTAATGCACTGTGAAGCTTGATGCCTTATTGGTCCAGTAGAGTGGAGAGCTGGGCGAGTTAATTGGTTCACGATTGTAGAAAGAAAACCAGCGCAAAAGACGGGGACACAGAACTCGGAACACAGAATACAGGAACACAGAACACAGCGTCGTCCTGTGTTCCTGTTGTGCATCTCCGTCCTTTGCCCTTGTTTTTTTTTTCCTTAATTGGCCATGCACTTGTGGCAATTTAAGTGCACTTCCTGTGAATTTTGCACAAAAGTAGTGTATTTTTGCATTCACCTTTTTTACACGCTGAGTTGTTTTATCTTTTGGTCACTTCAGAAGGGAGGAGTTAGTATAGAAGTAATTTACTTGGAGAATACAAGGAAATATATCTTGCGATGAATTTTCTCATATTTTAATTCTGCCTGATGGGAATGCATTACGCGCCATACGGTGTTACTCACAACCAAACGCCCAAGGCTCTAAGTTGGGCAAAGCATGTATCATATATGTGGAAGTGCGAATATGGCTGTGGTGCGCTGGGCGTCTTGCATGCACAGCAGGAAGTGATTTGTGTCTAGACCATCCAGGAGGGCATGTACAAGGACGGGAAGATAGTACAAACGCTAAAAAAAAAAAAAGCTAGCTTTTCATGTGGTGGCTTCTAGCAAGTACCAACGTTGGGGCAAAGCAACCAGTTTTGGGCGCCTTGTAAGAAGAAAGGATGGTTCTGGGAAGCGGAGGCAGGGCTGCGTACGGCGCACGCGAGGTCGCGGGGTCACGGAGTCGCGCTGCAGCAGCACATCGGGAAAAGGTTGAATTCTTCCACTCGCCACTCGCAGCGCACCGCAGAACCGGCAGCCTTCTCTCTTGTCCGCCTACCCGGCAGGTTCCGGCCGGGGAGACGGACAATAGTCGCGGGCGAGAGCGAAGGAGGGGGGGGGGGCACCACATGAAAAGCATTAGAAGAATGTCACTGGCGCCTCCACTACGGCTCAGCTTGTACTATTCTGGCGCAGTGCTGCATTTCGCCGTAATCGCTTGTCAGCAAAGTGAACACAGCACCGTGCCTTCCCGTGAATAGTACAAGCAGGGACGTCGCGGCCACATCGGCATTCGCAGTATAGCGCCGCCCTGTCGCTTATTTGCTCGCTTATCCTCTAACAAGTCAAAAAGTCTTCCTGTTGTGGCACGACATCCATGGCTTACGACACCACGTCTGTCATTCCCCTTCATACTTCAAGCGTTTCTCTTGCTATGGAAGTATTAGCCGCTGCGGCCACCAATTCAAGCAGCGAGAAAAATTTCAGCGCCGCAGGATTCGTAATGAAAGAGCGCCGCTCTTGTTTCGATCAAGCCATCATCAATGAACAACTTGCATATTTAGAGTGATAAATCTATACCTTTATGCGTTGTGTCTTGTGTATAATCCCAAACTGTGATCTGGAATGCGAGGTCAAAATTTGAATGTCATTGAAATAAACTCATTTTCCTGAAATTCTCTTTTTGTGTCGTCGCCGCTTTGCAGGTCGGGCCGAGCACGAGCGTGCTCAGGGTCCTTCAGTGTCGGGCCGGGCTTCCTGTCGGTAGGTTAAGTCCCGGGCCGGGCGCGGGTTCGAAATTGCGGCCCGTGCTCTATTCAGAAACCTAATCACATTTCCTTTTGTGAAAAAAGAGCTATGTGCAGAGTTTAAATGGTGCAAGTAGAAGCTACAATGAAGTCAATTACCAAACACATCGAAACATCAGTTGTGATGCCTGAAAAAAGATGTACTGCAACATATAAATACTCAAGTCTCGATAAGCAGGAATACAGGGGAATAAAAACAGTTTTCTTTTGTTCGGGCTCACGCACCTGCTACAAACATATTCTTTATACATAGCAATAAAACTTGAAATAACTGTTTAAGAAGCCTTTTGGTCAAAGTATAGCTAAGTATGACTGAAAGGAGTCCGCAAGATATGCACGGAAGCAGGCATGCAGTGTGACAGCGCAGCGCGACAGGTGCGCTTTTTAATCTCGCGCGCGCACTGAAGAACATGGGTTTATGGTTTATTGGGGTTTTAACGTCGCAAAACGAGTCAGGCTATGAGGGACGCCGTAGTGAAAGGGGTTCGGAAATTTCGACCACCTGGGGTTCTTTAACGTGCACTGACATCGATCGCACAGTACACGGGCCTCTAGAATTTAGCCTCCATCGAAATTCGACCACCCCGACCGGGATCGAACCCGCGTCTTTCGGATCAGCGGCCGAGCGCCATAGCCACTGAGCCACCGCGGCGGGTCGAAAGACATGACGGGGACACGCCGAGGAGGCAACGCTGCAGTGCACGCTGCCTCCTCGCCTCTCGGCTCCTCGCGAGCAGCCCCGTCCGCTGACGAGCGGTGGCGGGGGAAAATCTAGGGAAAACATGCCTGTCCCCAACCGGACATGACGTCATTAAATATCACGTGACCTATGACGTCACGCGTATGACGTCATATTTTTTTGACCAATCAGCGTTTCCAGCCTGCCGTCCCGCAAACGCTTGTGCAAGCATAGAGTCAATAGAGTTAATATAACCAACTCTAGAGGGAAAGCTGCCCATTGAGCTCATGCATTCCAGTGGGCAACGCATGAACGCAGCCATCACACAACGGTTTGCGTGCGTTGCCAGCTGTTTTGTCACGTTCTAAATCTGGACAAAGAACGGAGTTGGAACCTGGCAACATAGTCCGTGGGAAGATGGCGGTATGCAGAGTAGCTCTCGACTGCTCTAAACTGCTGTAAACAACGGCAAAATCGCCGCATTTGGATCGTTTTCAATGGTATGCAGTGTCGCATACCGATTGTAATTTCATAAAGGTGGCTTGTGACTTCTGAATTGTTATTTGAAGGCTAGTACCGCGATTGTGACGCGCTGGAGTGTATTTCGTCTGTCGAGCGCACGGGATTTTGCATGTCCTCTGTTGTCGAGTGCAAACACACGTCGGAAATTTGCTTTGGCCCCAAAAGGGCGAACACAATTCGCAATGGAAACGAATGCCCAAGGTAAATGGAGCAACTGCTCTGCCTGGTTTGTTTTCAATGTTCAGCGTTTTGTTATATTAAATATCGAAGGTATGTTAGAGTACCGTGGGCCTCTCGCGTTTTTTTTTATCTTTCTCCTTCACCGAGGAAGACGGTGCCGTGTCTTTTCCGGCGCAAGACGAGCTCATAATGAGATTTTTCGTACGCAGCAACGCTCAGAGCTTCATCACGAACGAGTGAAACAAGGTGGAGGCAGAAATGCATGAAACGCCATGTACCGCTCGAGAAACCTTCGTTTCATGTCCAGCATTGTGCGCATTAAATTGTGGGTGCTTGGTTGGTTGTTGTGATGGGTTTTTGTTATTATTTGTGTTGTTTTTTTTAGGTTTATGACTGCTTTTGCTTCTAATGTGTGACACTGCTTTTTGCTGAGATATTTTTTATTCCTCTGTTTGGTTTCAACACCCATTTATGAGAAGCTAGTGCCGCAAGTACAGCCGCAACGGAAAAAGATTAGCACAGTGACGTGACACCGGAGCGCCAGATAGCAACGCTTGGCGCTGCGGTTTCGAGCACGTCGAGAACAAAAGTGCCAAGGGGTGTTCGCGAAGCAGGGCGCTGCGCCAAACGCACACTGCGGTTTTCGTCACTCCGGTGACGTCACTGTGCCAATCTTTTTCCGTGGTACTTTATACGCACGGGATAAGAAGGGTCCTGCGATTACATGTATGCTGTCTTGTTTACATGCCGATTTCCTGCCACTGGCTGTGTTCGGAGCAATAATGCGCTGTCAGATGCTTGAGCTGAGGATCATAAGTGTGCCTCTTTTCCGTAAAATAAACAGTTGGTAGACTCCTTGTCGTATGCAGCCATGGAGCAAAAAAAACTAGGAGAGAGTGCGCTCAGCCTCTGCAAGCCATCCTCCTCTGACGCCGCTGACGAGGGCCCTTTTGCGCACTGACTCTTGGGAAATAGGCCCTCCTCCACAGTTACTAGACTGCCAAGCAGCGGTGCTTCTTAGTGAACGTCCGTGCTCCGATGTAGCGCAGTAGCGCAGCGCCTGTGTTGCAGCTTTGGCGGAATGCGTACCGAACTCGAGGTTGTCTGAAGGCTCCGCGTCTCAACACTTCTGTAGATTACACTCTTGAGTTTTTGGGAGCACTGTAGAAAACTGGAGGTAAACTTTTCATAAAAGGGTGCGGCCGCGACCTCGTCACTGTTCAGCTGTGTTTCATACAGAGAACAGAGATTCCTCTCGTCGTTATACACACATACGGAGCGTTTATTTCAGCGCATGCTATAAGCGCAGAACTCGAGAGTAGGCGAAGAAAACGAGCCTCTAAAAAAGGGTGCAGTGGCTTCTAGAGCGCTCACGGCGGACGGTAACGAGCGCTCCGGCGCGCTGCGCAAGATTCTATTTCTCGCGCAGGCGGACTTCGGCCCGCCCATGGGCCGGCCGTTCTCCGCTAATCTCGAGGTACAAGTCGCGCCGAATACGCTCGCGCACATACGCGGTTCCGACGTGAAATGCGGCAGTGAAGTATTTCTCTCTCTGAGACTCTCTCGCTGTCGAGAGAGAGTGCCGGCGGCTTTACGTATGCCCCTGCGCGGGGTCGACGAGGCCTTCTCTTGCCTAGGCCTACTCCGACCGCCCTACTCCACCCGGTTTCCGTGGATTGCTTGCGTCGCCCGCACATCCAGGAATCGTCGGCTCAAGGCACAATTTTTCCGTAGGACCACCGCTGGAGAAATGTGCTCTCGCTCAGCCTAACCCGTCCGGCAACCACGCCCAAGTTTTTGCCGAGAATGACTTCGGACGCGCCTGTCGCTGGTCCCAGCGGCATGCAGGCCCCCCCACAACCACCAAATGAAGATGCCGACTCGGATATGGACCTACAACACCATACTGCCGATAGTGACCTGGTGGCTCGCTCATCTCGCGACTCCTCGCCTGAAACCTCCCAGCAGGATGGCTGGGAGAAAGCGTTGAGCAAATACCAGACCAGGAAGCTCCGAAAAGCTGCCAAAATTGCCGACAGCCCTTTGGAGGGAAGCGGTGTCTCGCCGCATATCCCGATGACTGACCGCGTCCCCGCGACCAGCCTCAAGAGCCGCGGTTCCCGTGCCCGTCTCCCACCTCTACCCAAAAGTGACTTTAAAATCGTCATTCGACCTCATCGAGGCCTCGCCGTCAAGAATTTTACCAACCTCGAAATTTCCAAGGCCATCTGCAACGCCTGCCAACACCCACAACAAGTCAGCGGCAAGTACATCACGCGACCTCGCCCTGGCTCCAACATATTGATCGCAAGCACGCCGCATCCCGATGTTGCGAACGAGATCAGGCAGATTGTCGGCCTCACACTGGGCGACCACACCTACGCGGTCAACGCCTACGTGCCGTACAGCGACAAAGAACGGAGGGGAGTCATACACGGCATCCCCGACAGCGAGACTCCCGAAGCAATCAAAGCCGGCATCCGCATCCGCACGCACGGCGTCACGCTACTGAACGCCAGAAGAATGGGCAAGACATCTTCGATGCTGCTCACCTTCGAAGGCCCCATCACCCCCAAATGCGTCTACTACGAAGGAGCGGAGATCCGGTGCTTCCCCTACCGCGCTGCGAGACAGTTCTGCTACGTGTGTATGCAGCCGGGTCACCGCTCCGACGTCTGTCCAAACCCAAACACCGTAGCCTGCAGGCAGTGCGGGGAAAAGAATCAACCCGACGGCCATCGATGCCAGCCAAAGTGCGCTTTGTGCGATGGAGCGCACACGACTGGCAGCCGGGACTGCCCAAACCGGCTAAAACCGCTCAAGTCTATGCCTGACTCGGTCTCCTCTACCGATCAGCAACGCCGCTCCCGTAAGGATGGCCCACCACAATTCCGCTCCCGGAGATGGTTCAGCAGAGAGGGCGAGTCGTCCAGCCGTAGCAGCAGCCGTAGCGGAAGCCGGTCCAGGTCGGCCTCCACCACCCGATCCGACGTCAACGCTTCCCAGCATCCCCAGTCCAAGGGGAAAGCAGGCAAGAAAAACAACAAATCCAACAACAAGCAGGTGAGCTGGGCAGAAATTGTCAAGGGCTCCCCTGTTCCTCAGAATGCTCCCACACCACCAAAATGTGCGGAATGTAACACACTGGCGCGCACAGTAGCCAAATTGCAGAGCCAAATCGTAGAATTGACTCGAAAAATCACCCCTCCAATACCACCCCCAAGAAACACGGCGAAACAACCACCTGAAACCCCACCACCGACCTCCTCCCAACCCACTCCAACACCTTTAACGCCTACACCCCCCCAGTCCGAGGCTACGACCTCCCCCACATTCATCAGCGATATGGAAATTCGTATCGAATCCCGCATCCTCGCTAGCGTACGACCCCTCTTACAAACGATCAGCTCGCAAATGGCTCAACTTGCTGGGCAACTGGAGACATTTAAGGCAGAGCTCACGACCCAGCGAGCCCTTATCGACACAAAGGCACCCAGTCGTAAACGTCTCACAACTGCCGACAATCCTCGAGCAAAGGCGTATAAAGGCACAAACGCGCCCGCGGCCGTCGCTGTAAGCAGTGACAACGAGTCCATCAAAAGCTTCACTAGCGCTCAAGATGGCTCCGCCTTCTAAGTCACGCACTCCCGACAGACTTGAAATCTGGCAGTGGAACTGTCGAGGCTTCAGGAGGAAACAAAGTCTCCTGAAGCAATACATTCACGTAACCCCGATTCGACCAGACATAATCTGCCTACAGGAGATCGGAGCACACACGGCGCCGACACTAATGGGATATTACACCATTTACAACCCTGATTCGCCGAAAGTGGCCACCCTTGTTTCTAAGGACATCACGGTGGTCGAACACTCCTTGAGAGAACAGGAAATCAACTACAACATGGTCGAGGTTATCCCCAACAAGAGGGGCCGTAAAAGCACCTTTGTTCTGAACGTGTATCACCCCCCACGAGCAACCAAGGCCAATTTCTCTGACATACTTCAAGAGGTAGATCAGCTAGCTGTTTCGCACCAACTTATCGCACTCGGTGACTTTAATGCTCCCCACAGTGAATGGGGCTACAAAACCAACTCGCCGCGTGGTCTGAGCGTGGTACGAGCCCGGGATGCCCTGGGCCTGGAAATACTTACTGACCCTTTATACCCAACCCGCGAAGGGAACAGCGTCACGCGCGATTCATGCCCTGACCTTACAATTGTCAAGAACATCTCTAACGCTACGTGGACGAATCTCGGGGAGAGCTTAGGAAGCGATCACTACATCGTCAGCACGTCTATCGCCTCCGCAAACGTTCGCCGCACCCTGGGAACAGCCAAAATCACAGACTGGACTAAATACCGAGCACAGCCCGTCCCAGAAGACCCCATTCAATCAATCACGGAATGGAGTGAACATATTAGGAAAGCACACAAGCAAGCCACTACCGAAGTACAATGCACACCCGATAATCCGGCGGTTGATCGTCACCTTCTCAAGTTGTGGCAGACCCGACGGGCTCTGGTTCGCAGATGGAAGCGCCAACGTCTCAACCGTCCCCTGAGACTCCGCATAGCCCAGATCACGGCAGAAGCACAAGACTATGCACAGCTTCTCTCTCAACAGAATTGGCAGGAATTTTGCGAATCACTACGCGGCACGCTGGGGACCTCCCGCACCTGGGCGATCCTCCGCAGCCTCGTCGATCCGCAAACATCGCGGTCTGTCACTAACCGCACACTCAAGAAGATCGCCCATCTATACCCCGGAGACGACGCGGCCCTCCTCACCGCCCTCAAAACCAAATATATCGGCACCCCCCATCCACCCAGCACGATCTCGTACACGGGAGCCCCAAATGAGAGGCTGGACGCCCCCATCACCACTGCCGAGGTTTACGCCGCGGCTCGATCTGCCACACGCAACACGGCAGCTGGCGCGGACAAGATCACCAATGGGATGATCCGAAACCTGAGCAAGTCGCAGATCGAGGTCCTCACTACCTACATAAACGACACCCTGTGGGAGGCGGGAGAACTCCCTGCAGAGTGGAAACACTCCGAAATAATTACTATACCCAAACCAGGCAAACCACCAAGCCTGGAAGCCCTACGACCCATCTCCCTCACCTCATGCCTGGGCAAACTATACGAGCGCGTTATCCAGACCCGCCTCCAAAATTACATAGAGGACAACAACCTCTTTCCACCCACTATGATCGGCTTCAGGAAAGGTCTGTCTACACAAGACGCTTTCCTCCTTCTCAAGGAAGAAGTACTCAGCAACATCCCGAGAGGCGGCGAGCACCTCATTATGGCACTTGATCTGAAAGGCGCTTTTGACAACGTCTCTCACGACGCCATCTTGAAAGAACTCAGCGCCCTCGATTGCGGACCCAAGACCTTTAAATACATCAGAAACTTTCTCAGCAACCGCACGGCCACCATTGGCATGGGAGATGTCCGCTCCGACACAGAGCAGACACCCAACAAAGGCACTCCCCAAGGCTCTATCATCTCTCCTCTCCTCTTCAATATAGCTATGATCGGCATGGCAAGAGCACTCGAGGCTATCGAAGGCATCGGCTATACTATCTACGCCGATGATATTACCATCTGGTCCACCCGGGGTTCCCTCGCCGACAAAGAAAACACCTTACAAGAGGCAGTCACCTGCGTAGAAAGACAAGCAGCAAATTGCGGCCTCCGCTGCGCACCCGACAAGTCCGAAATTATCCGCATTCAGGGCTATGCCTACAAATCTCCAGGCGACATCGAGGTTTACCTCGAAGGCACGAGAATAAAGGAAGTCCCTCTCATCCGCATCCTGGGTCTCTGGCTTCAGAACGACAGGAAAGTCAACCACACGCTACAGCGTCTCCGGACTACTGCCCTCCAGATTTCCCGCATGATTCGGCGCATCACCCGCAACCGAAAAGGCATGAGAGAGGAGGATACCATCCGACTGATACAGGCCCTAGTCATGAGCCGCCTGTCATACGGTCTCCCATTCCTAACACTTCTGGGGAATGAACGAGATAAGGCCGACGCCATCATCCGTACCGCCTACAAACATGCATTAGGCCTCCCGATGTACACGGCCGGCTGCCACCTCGAGGACCTGGGACTGACCAACACCATTGATGAAATTCGAGAAGCCGTCCTTGTTTCGCAAAAGGAACGCCTCCTCACCACCAAAGCTGGACGCGCAATTCTGGAAAGAGTGGGCTCCCCGGCTGACATACGCGCCGTACAGGACTACGAAGACCTACCCTCAACTCTCCGAACTCGCGTGTATGTAGCCCCACTCCCGAAGAACATGCACCCGGACCCGCAGAAGGGGCGACGAAAAGCGCGAGTGGACTACCTGCGCCGCACACATCGACAGGCACGAAATGCTGTATATGTCGACGCAGCCATGTACCCTAATTCTACAAACGCGGTAGCGGTTGTCTTGGACACCAATTTCAAGGAAATCGCCAGCGCCTCCCTACGAAACTGCTCTCCGACAGTAGCAGAAACTGCTGCAATCAGCCTCGCCATCCAGCACGGCGATACCACGGGAAGTGACCTAAAAATTGTTACCGACTCCCAGTCGGCGTGTCGACTCTTCCTCTCTGGCAGACTTCCACGCTCCATCGCTCCCATTCTGACTACTCCAAATGTTCAAAACTCCACATGCAAGCACCAAATCACTTGGACTCCCGGGCACGAGGGGCTCGAGGGAAACGAGGCCGCGGACAGTCTAGCTCGAGGATACACTAACCGAGCGACTAACCTCCCCGACCTCACCCCTCTCCCTTCTGCCTACGGCGAACGCCTCCTCCTTCTCCGAACTCAAAGGCAAGTCTATCCCCCACCACACCGTAAGCTGACGGCGGCAGAGGCGAGGGATTGGCGACAACTACAGACGAACACCTTTCCTAACCTACACAAATACCATATCATCTTCCCCGATAGATATGATGGAATCTGCCCCTGGTGTGGCGGAATTCCAACAACATACCATGTAACATGGGGCTGCTCCGGTGCCAAGCCCCTCGAACTAGACAATCATCGATCCGAGGAACAGTGGGAGTCTGCCCTGCTCAG
The DNA here is from genome assembly GCF_055824585.1 of Amblyomma mixtum. Lineage (NCBI taxonomy): Eukaryota > Metazoa > Arthropoda > Arachnida > Ixodida > Ixodidae > Amblyomma > Amblyomma mixtum. Next base: position 370,593,211 of record NC_143014.1, on the reverse strand, counting down.
CTCTGATTTGGCGACCCAGCGTAATCTGATATCCCAAGCAAGAGCAACAGCGGTGGACATTGGGGTCCTGAAATAAGGACTCCACCCAAAATCTGTATTTTCACCTCTTTATGTACCTTTTTTGTGAATAAATGTTTTCTACTACTACTACTACCCCTGCGCGGGGTCTCCCGGCCACTGCGCACAATCACTTACAAAAAGAAGTAAACTGTGTGTACTACATAGCCGCGCGCACGTAGCGTCTTGTCTCGGACTAATCGCGCGCTCGGCACACTGCACTAGCGGCCGGGGTGGGGCGCCCGGCCGCGTATACCGTCCGAGGTAGCACCAAGGGAGCGTTCGTGTCACGCGTGCACTACCTGGCAAAGAGCAAGCGGGAAGTCAAGTCCGCCTGCTTGATGAACGCACAGAGGCTCACCATTGTTCTGTTACGGATGCGCGCACTGCCGCGCGCCCACAGGAGCGCTTCGAGACCGTCCGGGGTGATACCCAGCGCCCTGTAGGCCGCGAGCATCTCGCGATGGTCGTGCAGTTGCTCGTAGAACGAGAGAGCGAAACCGAAATCCGGCAAAGAGCTACCGCTGCCTTGTCACGTGAGGGCGTTTTTCTACAGAGGCTAGAAGGTTTTCCTAGTGTCGCGACCGGGCCGGCGCAGCTGAAATAACTTGCTATGCTCAAGGCAGATGGCGCTGCCGCCCGCTGGCGTGCGGGCGGGCGCAAGAAGCCCCTATGGGTAGTGCTCGCTGGTTCAGTCGGTTGATCATGTGTGGGTTGCTATCACTGCTTTGACAAGGCGTTAAAGTGTTAAAGACGGTGCAAACACTGGCATAGGTTCTCTTCTCATTTAAATTCGACACGGACTAGCTGTAACACCGACAGTGTGCCGCGGCAGGAGCAAATGCAAGCGTCTCGTCGGGCCTCACCTACTGCGCCGTAAAGAAGCGTAAAAACGCATTTCGTGCATGATACCGAAATGAGAAAAGGAAGCGGCACAAATTGCAGGGTGGAACGTCTTTATTACACAAGGTTCCATGACAACAATGTACAAATGCCTTTTTTTGTGCGAAGTGCCCTGTGCGAGGCTACTGACAGCGCCTCATTTTCAGCAACTTTTTCTTTTCTCGCTGCGCGCCGCGCTCTTTGTTTACCGACTTTACAAGGAAATGCATCCTAGTCAAGGCGTAAAACTTGACCACTTCTGTCGTAATTCGACGTCCATGCTCCGCGCAGCCCACACCTTGAAGCTCACGTCCCTGAAGAAAATGCAGAAAGCTGACCATCCCAAGCAACCACAGATATCCGTCGGACGTACGAGCTAGATCCGAACGTCCTTTGCCGAAATCGGACGTCCATCGGACGTACGAACACAATCCGATTTCGGATATCCGTATTCGTACATCCGCCGGACATACGGGCAGTGTCCACTTTTGTATATCCGCATGAGAGACTAGGTGTACGTCCGAAGGATGTAAGGCCGAGTATTTTCCCAGGCCATATGGACGTTTTTTCACAGAAAATTCGCGTCTTTCGTGTATGTATACTGTTTTATTTGCATCAGTTGGAGGGTTTGACGCGAAGACGTTTGTAAATTGGTGCGATTCCACTCCTACCTGCAGTGCAAGAGCCGCCAACGAGCTAAATTTATCTAAGAGGAGAAGCAGGTGTTGCAGAATTTTGCAAGAACTCAATGACTAGTTTTATATTTATAAAACTTCTCCAAATTAGTGGAGTTGTGCGACATGTCCACCGTTTTGCTAGCTAAACTTGCCATTGAAACCCATTGAAACCATTCTTAAGAGTCAAAACTCCCGTGCATTCTGCTATCACCATCATCATAGATGTCAGTTCGCGGTCAGTCCAATCCAATCCATCAGTACGGCTCCGCAGCGCTGTTGTTGATTGGTCACGTAGTGTTGTCGCGCAGAGCTTTATAGCTCTGTTGTTATAATGTGTGGCTTTGTTCGGTCTGTGGACGAAAGTAGTATGTAACTTAAGCAATTCGAAAGATACAGGAATCGCCTGAAGCTCTTCTGGAACACCGGAATCCCGTACTGCGTCGACCTTGGTTTAAAGAAGGCTTAGTGCACATGTGATTGCCTACGAAGGTATGTATCCAGTACACTTCTTGGAACTTGCTTCTAGGACAATGCAGCATGCTCATATAACATTCGTTCACAGGACAATGGGAGCAGTAAGCGCGAGGAGATGGCTTCCACAAGTGTGTGCTGTTCTCACACTTTCGGGAGCCTACATCACACAGATGCGGGAGCACTCAACTCGCGCGGCTAATTCCCACTCCTCTTCAAAGATGCCGGACGGAGTATTTTCGCATCTTGTTAATTTTTAAGGCATCGCTAGGTTCACTGTGCCTATATAAAGAGTGACAACGCGCGAAAGGCAGCCCATAGGAAGCACGTGTAGTTCGCAGTGGTTCGCAACGGAAGCTTTGCGGCTTTCTGTGCACAGTCGCGTACAGTGCTGCGCAGGTTAGTGCCCTAAGGCCCATAAGAATAAATAAAGAACAGATGCATTGTCAATTATGGTGTGGAAAAGTGAGAGCTGTTATTGCCTGATACTTATTGAGGTGTTTGTTAAAGTGCATTGTCTGTTATACTTGCAGCATTAAACACTTCTATTAATTGGTTCCAATGTTTTTACTTGGGCTGCTGCATTGTGCCATTTGTTTCACATGACTGATGTTTGCCGCGTTCTTTTTTATTTCAGAAATCCTGTGGGTGGGAAGATTACGGATGTGTGTCCCAAGCTTGCCACATTTGAAGAGTCACATTTTAGAAATTTTCCGAATATAACTCATTGCTCTGCTGCTGGTGATGTATCATCAACCACAATAAAATATGCGTGCTATGCATCAAATTGTTTTTGGTTTTATTGCATCGCGCGGAGTGTAAAAAGCACGCATGCACCATATATGCGAATATTCGAGAAAGATCCGCCAATGGACGTACTCAACTGGACGTCCGTCGGCGGGCGAACCGTATACCTTTGGCCACCTTTCGGACGGCCGACGGACGTCTACCGGCTGTTTGCGGATGTTCAGTGGACGTACAGAACATCCGAAACAGACCTCTGTCGGCCGTCCGAAGGATATCGGTGGTTGCTTGGGATGCTTTCTGCGTGTAGCTCATTGCGGCTGAAAAACACCGTAAATGCGTCCTTAAGCTTAGCTATGAGCTGTTCAATTGGCCTTGATGGATAAACTAAGCCTCCATGGTCAAAATTTCGAGTAAGTGAGGCATTGTTTTTTGACTCGGCTTGCAAAGGCGAAGTGCTGAAACAAGTTGCACATTCGGGGCAAGGAAATATTTTAAGGATTTTTCTTACAACATACCCAGCTACATAAAAAATTAGTCTGCTGTCACTTTTTTTGTCTACACAGCCCTGATGATCGCTCAGGCTGCTGTGCTCCTCGAGCAGCTCTGCAGCAGAAGCCAAGTTTCCGCCATCCAGTAAATTATCGACAAGTGTAGTTATTCGTTAATTTTTTTCTTTGGGAACATCACATGGTTGCAAGAGGGCAGTCACGACTTCTGCAGGTACGTTTGCTCCTTTTGGAGGCTTTGCGAGGCTGTAGAAAGAAAGGTTGTTGATAATTATCAAAAACTGCCCCACAGTTGGATGATCATTGCAACCGAAGCACTGGCGCACAATCCCAAGTACATTCTCCATCCTGTCTTGGCTTAGGTTTGCAGTCAACAAGAACTTGTATTGCAGCGACGTGGTCAGGTATTTTACAAGCGACAGTGCGCTTTGCAGCGTTACACGCAGCCCAAGGGCAGTTCCTGCACTTAAAAAGCCGCCACCATACTGTGCAGCATGTTCCTCCCATTCCTTGAGAAAAACAATGAACTCATTCAAAAACTGTGCACTTCTTGAATCAGCACGAAGGCCTTTTGATGGGATTCTAGATGACATTATAAAAATTAGTCTTTCCATTAGTTTTACAAACCGTTCTTTCAGTTCGATGTTTCTGACGTTGTCCCTTTGCAAATGGTCCCGGTAAAAGAAAATACCCTTTAGTACCTCCTGACTGAACAGCTGAAATGCAAGGTTTACTCGCATTTTTTCGAATGCGTTTGGATGCACATGTGATTGCGTGATGTGTGGCATCACCTTCAATGTCGGACGGGGCGCGGAACAACTTTTTTCTTTCGACGACTTGTAGCCACCTTTGCAGAGCGGCACGAAACACGTGCGACCTTTTTTTGTCGGCATTATCACACGTGCTGCACAGACGTCACTTTTTCTCAACACTACGAGGCATCGAGAGTCGCACAAACAAATCACGCCCAAATCGCCCGCGCGCACTTGCCAACTGGCTGGGCGAACGGCGCGGCTAGCGTAGCGCGCCAAAAGCCGCACGCCTGGCAGCTGCAGCGCCACCTACGCTGTGCATCTAAACCGGTTTCACAAGGGCCCCTTGAAACGGCGGCCGTTCACGACACTAGAAAAACCTTCTAGCCTCTGTACTTTTTCCCATGATGCTTTCCACTATATTTTTTATGACTAGGCTTCAAGATTGTGACGTCATGCTCCCTCCTAGTTTTTTTCTTCCTCCATGTATGCAGCCATAGAGTTTCCTACTATTACCTAGAGGGAAAGCTGGCAGCCCGTCTATGGGAGTTTGCATAGCGACCCCTCGAGACCACTTCAGCCACCATGGGCGCTCAAACCATCATGGGGCGATGAGCTACTTGGTGCGGAACTGCAACTTTTGGCCAAAAAATAAAAGAAAAATTAAGCTGTTTGATAACTACAAACGCCCTAATATTCAATATCTTGTCTAATGATTGCAACAAACGAGCAGAAAAACATTTAAGTGCAAAGTTTGCCCAAAATAAGAGACGACTCGCTCTCCTATTGGCCAAGTATTGAACACTACAAAAACTAATGTTTCGTAATTAACGGGCGCACTTTTAAAAGTAAATATGTTTTTAAAAAAAAACTGTTGTTGCTTAAACACTATAACAGGTTTTTAATGACATTTCGGAAAAGTGAAACCTTTTATTGGCGTCGTGTGTCGTCGCGTTTTCATTACTTTGGTTTTTGCACACTGCGTTCGCGCGAAAGTCGTCTGAGCACACACGAACAGCGTTTTCGGAATGAAACGTCTTAGTAGTGCCACTCCGTGTTCCCGAAAAACTACGACTGTCTCGCAACAATTAGCTCACCGCCCCATGATGCTTTGAGCGTCCATGGTGGCTGAAGTGCAGCGCCGCCAGCTTTCCCTCTAGGTAATAGTAATAACTCTATGGCGACTTACATGCGTGGACCGTTTTGCGAGCTCAGCTTTACCCCCCTGCCCGCAAGCAACCCGCGGGCTGCCAGAGGCGGATAATCGAAGAAGCCCAATGGCGATCGGAGGTCAGAAGGCAAGAGCTGGCCACTGATCTCAATGTTTAGACAGTTTCAGTTTCGCAGCTCCTCTCGGGAGGTGGCTAAAGTGACGGTCACGGGAACTAGTGGCGCTGCAGTCGAGCTTTTCTGCATCATCTGCTGTCGCCGGAGTTTTGCTCGCTGCAGTGACGACAGGCTAGTCAGATTTGGAATCTGGTTTTCGTGTGATGGTGCTGTTTGTGTTGTGAAAAACGTGTTTGTGGTGAAATATGTGCACTTGGTGACTTCAAGCGAGAGGTACACATGCCATCCTGCTTTGCGGCCGGCTGCACAAGTGGCAACACAAACGATGCCACCGATCATCATTTTTTCAAACCGCCTCGCGATGAAAGCGAATTTAAAAGGTGGGAGCAGATGTTGCATCGTAAGGCCAGACGGCTCTCTCACACGTCTAAGATATGTGGGCGTCATTTTGAGCATGAAGATATTATCAAGGAGTACAAACACGTTGTGAATGGGCAAGAGGTTCGCATTCCCCGCTGGAACGGGGCGCTAGTGCCCGGTGCCGGCCTTTGACTTTTTCCCAGCCTTCCAGATCGATTCTCAAAGCCAAAAATTGTGAAATGCAGGCGAAAGTCACCGAAAACACGTGTTGTCATGCAGACTGATAATTAAGTATGAAGATCCTTGAAGCGACAGTATACGTCCTCCTCAGGAGAGCCTTGCGTAGAGGCAGTCAGCCCGGATGAGCTGATGCGCCTCTTTCCCGCTCGGCGGAAACCAGTATTACGTCAACTGCACTGACGATTGGTGACCTGGCGACTTCGACTCTACCATCTACGGAGTGGCAACATGAATCTATACAGGACGAAATAACTGGGAAGGTGTGTGTAGTTTAATTTCTACTGCAGAAAGCTAGCGGCAAGCCGTCTGGTGATTCCCAGGGCTGTTATGGGGAAGAAGATGGTAGCTGCTTCGTGAACGGCTACAATAAGTTGCATGCACAAGCAGCTGTTCAGAACTGTAGCTTCTGTCACTGACCTTGAAAACATTCTGCTGGAAACAGATGGCTTATCGATATCTGTGCAGGAGTAAATACAAATATTGATGAACAGCCGACGAAGTCGAAGCTATTCATCACAAACTGTTATGTTTTTTCGAAGCAACTAATCTGTGCGCGTTGCATGCGTTTGCGAAGACAGGTTCGAGCCAGGAAGAAAACAGCAGCGCGCCTCGTGCGGCGCCTCGTTCAGATATCGTTCGCCCCAACACCAGTGGTTGTATCCTTGTTCCCTCCAAGCGAAACAGCTTTTCGCCACGTACCAACAGCAGTTATGCCGTATTCTTGTTTGCTCACGCCGGCAAAAAATAAATTTACCCGCAAGTATGGGCGCGGCGCCGCCCCTCTTTACGAGTGTGTAGCGGACGACGCGCGAGATGTGTAGAAAAGCGCGACTGCAGCGCCGTTAGTTCCTGCACGAGCTGCGAAACTGAAACTGTCTAAGAACGTTGACTGATCTCCAGTAGGGGGCTGGATGGCGCATCGAGCGCCCGAAAGTGAAGCCACCGGAAGAAAGCGTCTTTGTCCCGGAAGCGAGCCTTTGGCAGTGCACGAAATCGGACCTCAGCGACCTCAGCACGGTTTTTCAGTTTCAGCTTTGGTTTTCCACTTAGCATTTCGTCTTTTCGCCGTTCTCGTCTTTTTCCACGACAGTGCTTACCTGTTGCCCCGTCAACTGCACGAGGAGACCAGCAAAGTCTTCGGGAAAGACGTTTCAAAAATAAGGGTCCATTGCGTCGCAATGGGACGACACTAGCAGACGACAGGACGTCGCTACACACAGCAAGTATGGAGCCTCGTCTGCTCAACTCTGTGTCGTCCCGTTGCGCTAGCGTCGCCAACTCTTCTACTCTTTACTGTGATGCTTCTTCCCGCGCTCAAACCAAAATTATGCTCTCGGATAAATTTAAAAAAAGAATAGGTGGAAACCTTCTCCAGGCAGCCGACTTTGCGAGGGCTAGGCTACTATCTGATGAAGTGTCGACGGCGTTCGGTTGGTTCACATTAGCGCCTCCCAAAGGTATGGTACTGCTTTTTTGACGGAGCGCGTCGTGTACTGTTTCGTACTGTAACAAGCCAAGCTCGAATGGGATTTTATTCGTGATCCTTGGTGCAGTTGACTTCTAACAGCGCCTCTCACGCGCGCTGCAGCATTCGTCTTTCTTGCCAGTCATTTCTGTCGCGCTGTGCAGCTGAAATGTAGGTGTGCTTTGGAGTTAGGTTAAAAGCACGTCTGGAAGGTAAATGACACCCAGAAGCGATAAACATCACCTGCCATCATGAGAAGAGTCATCGTCCGCCACAAACTCTAAACTGAAACTGCGGCAGCTGTAGAACGAATGACCCTTCGAGAGCAAAGATTTCCGCGCCATCGCTCGCCTTCACTTTGCTACACGAAAATTCGGTTTTAAGATGACTAAACCTCGCTGTCATTCCACTACTTCTCCTTTACGCTCGGAAGACAAGAACCAGACAAAATATATATTGTTTAATGCACGTACTTCTTTGCCGCGGCAGGGTGAGACCTGCATGCTTGTTTTCTTCGGTTTCTCAGAAATTACAGGGTTCTGCACACAATGCTCACATTTCTCGCGTTCAGCTTGCTTGTTACTTTCATATAGCAGCAGACATTACACGAGAACAACGCAAGAAACTGAGAACGAAAGGGCGAAAAACGAGACTTTTTGCATTGAAATACATAGCAGACACCCGACTTCCGGGAAAAGCCGTCCAACTTCCGGTGGCTTCACTCACGCTCGTCTCGGAAAGCGGGAATACGGCATCCAGCCACCTAGTGGAGATCAGTGGAGCCGGCGCCGTCCATAAGGCGTTCAAACGCGAAACGGCTCTAATTTTACAACGCGTTTATGAAGAGTCATTTAGAATTGGTATTTTACCAGAATCGATTGGTGGGCGAGTTGGTACATGACTAAAGTTGGTACATGAAGAGAGTTGGTACATGAAGAAGCTCAGCTTGAACATGTTCTTCTCCGCAAAGACACATAAGTCAGGATGTCCCTTCAGAGTCATCGTTTCTGAGAATGGGTGCTGGCAAAAGTCATTAGCTTCCTTTCTGCAATCTAAGCTGAAGGTATTACAAATTGACCACCCTTACATGATTAACAGCTCTAACCAACTGGTGACATTTTTAAATGACAACTGTAAGAAAGGCTTTCATGGCTTCTCACTAGACATCAAGGATTTGTATTGTTCTCTCCCGCACAAAGGACTTCTAACCTGTGTAGAGGATGCCATTGACAATTACGGCGCTGTAAGCTTTCAGAACGATACTGGCATCACGGTTGATAATTTTTTAAAACTGTTGTCGCTGTATCTGTCCTCTACTTGCGCCGAGTGGGGGGATTCTATTTATCTACAGAAACAAGGTGTATGTATCGGCTCGTGCCTCGCACCAATAATGAGCAATATTTATCTGTCTTTTTGCAATCGAAAACTCTCTATCAGCCTATCAGGTTTGGGAATCGCAAAAATTTTTAGATACGTTGATGACTACTTGGTGTTGCTGGAAGGTCGCAATGAATGTTCCGCTTCCACTGCTGCCGTTGTTTCTACGTTTAAGGAGAGCCTCCAACCTTCGAAGCTCCAGAAAATAATAGCATACGCTTCCTAGACCTCACCCTCAGTTTCTCAACGAATCATGTATGCTGGTGCTATGAGCCCAGAGCCCAAAATCCCCTCCTCCCCAGTGATTCTGTGCATTCAAAAGTAGTGAAAAGAGGCATCTTCAGCCTGTGTTTTAGGAATGCCATTGAGAAGTCATGCCATCACCTTCAAACCCGTAGGTTTAACATGCAAGTTTCGCGCCTTGTAGCCGCTGGGTATCAACAACTGCTGTGTTCTGTGGCTTGCCGCTTGTTGAAGAAAAACCATCAGGGAAGTAAAGCCGATAAACAGGATCACACCAATAAGAAGACGGTTGTCCTTCCGTACATGCATACTGTTAGCCACAATCTGAAGAAAATTGCAAGCAGGATTGGCGTAAAAGTTCTTTTCTCGGCACCTGTAAAGCTCGGTAGACTGTGCGCGAAGGTTAATTGCGAAGAGGCATCACCAAAACGGTGCCTCATAAAACACCGTGAACCTTTTGTACTGTTGTGAACGTGAATTTCTAACACCGGAACGCTCCCAGTGTTGCGCGTTCGGCCGGTGAGCTACAGAGACGCTCCCCAAGGACGGCGTCCAAGCCGGCGTCTCTCCGAGCCTGCGCGTCGTCATCGTGGAGCGCGTTGTGCGTTCGGGCCGGACAGCTACGGGAACGCTACCCGGGTTGGCGTTCAAGCCTTGCCGGCCAATCAGCCAACAGGACGCTCCTGATTGGACGAAAAGGGGCGGGAGTCTGTGCCGACTCTATTTAAGGGCCCCCGTCTCCTGTGTCTGTGTCTTTTTCCTGTTCAGATACATCGTGCCATGTATCGGGCTTCTCGCTACTTGTAAATATGTAAATACATATACTTTTTTTTTCACGCTGCTCCTTAACCCCCCGTCTCTTCATTGCTCCGGCTGGTCGGCGACAGCGGACCCGCGTCCCGACGGCAACTGAGAGCCCGCGTCTCAACAACTGGATGGCAGCGCTGGGATCGAAGTCAGCTCTTCGCATCGCCTAGCAGCGTTCGCAGTTGCAAAAGCTCCCACGTTGGTGGACCCCATGATCGTGGCTCTGTGAGTGTCCGACCTTTCTTCCCTGAGGTATTTTGCCAGGCTTTTGAATTTAGCGTCAATGCTGGCAGGCTTTCTTTGGCAGTGCTGTGAGTACTGATTGTTGTACGCATTGCTAAGAAGAGATAGGGGACCGGTCGAGTGTCTGAGCGCATCATGGACCTGAAATCTTTGCAAAAGCCGGATCTAATTTTGATCAGCAAAGAATTAGGGGTTGAGCTTGGGAAGGCCATGCGGAAACCGCAAATCATAGAGGCAATAATTTCTTGCGGAGCGGACCATGAAGAGCTTATCGAGACATGGGAATTGATTAAGGAAAGGAAAGCAGCTGAAGAGAAAAGGGAAGCAGCTGAGAAGGAACAGCGCGAGCTGGAACAGAAGCAACGCGATCGCGAGCTTCAGCTTCGAGAGAAGGAGCTCGAGTCAGCACGCCGACAGCAGGAAATTGACCTAAATAAACTGGACGCGGAGTCGAAAAGAGCCGAAGCCGGCGTCGCTCAGCCACCATCCCCCAGCCCAGGAGGAAGGGAAACAATCAAAATTAAAGATTTCATGCAACCCTTCCAGCTAGGCGAGGACATTGGTATTTTTTTGGTGAACTTTGAAAGGACATGCCAAAAAAACAATCTTGGGAAAGATGGGTGGCCACAGCAACTATTGACCGTGTTGCCGTGTAAGGTAGCGGACGCGATCGGGAGACTGAGTGCGGAAGAATCGGAGGACTATGAGACCGTGAAGGCAAGCCTCCTAAAGAAGTACCGCCTGTCTGCCGAGGCTTTTCGCCAGCGTTTCAGAAACGCCACTAAGTCTAAAGAAGAATCTTACCTCGAGTTTGGTTATAACTTGAAAACAAACTTAGAGGAATGGTTAAAGAGCGCAGGCGTTCACGCGGACGCAGGGAAGATCGTGGAATGCATGTGTCTAGAGCAGTTTTATGACACAATTCCGGATCGAATGCGTTGGTGGATTCTCGACAGGGCCGAGGTAAACACTGTTGAGAAGGCTGCTGAACTCGCGGAAGAGTATGCGTCACGCCGCGTGTTGCTTGAAAGTCGTGGTACAAGCAACAGGTACAAGCAACGGTACCCCGCTAGGCATAGAGCAGACGAAACAGGCGCGAAGCCAGTTTTTAAGAATGCCGGAGCAGTAAAAGGGGACGACCGTCCAAAAGGAGAGGCGGACGCTAAAGTCCGAAGTGATAAAAGGGGGCAGCGCTCCCATCTGTGTGTCAGCGACCAGCCTAGGAACCCCGCTTGGTCAGCTGGGGACACAACCGTTGCTCAGGGAAGTAACGGCAGGGAAGGTTTAAGCCCAGAAGTAGATGTTGCTTTTATAAGTGAGTCAGTTGTTATCTCTCAAGAAGAGAGTAGTGAGCTCACAGGCCAGCGCAGTGAAGGATTCAAAGGAGACGCTCCTTCGATGCGGCTGGTGAGCAATAGTAGCCATTTATTGGAGATGCTTTGCTGTAATCTGAGTGACCGTGAGTCACCTGAGTGCGTCGCTGAAACCCCAGGCCAGAACGCAACGTTAGCCAAAGAGTGTGGTTCAGATAGAGTTGCAGGCCAGGTAGTTAGTTTCATGGGGTCGGATAGCAATCCTCAGGAGAGCAGGCTGCTAGACTCAGCGGAAAGTAAAGTGCAGTCGGAACAATTTGTGGCTACGACGTGCAGTGACTCTTCGAAAGCGCGAGCCGATAGTTTAAATTCAGATGGGAAAGGCGGCTCGATGCTGAGTCAAAAAGCAGATATGGAGGATGAAGGCACCACGATAACAGGAGGTGTGCAAGAAAGAACATCTAGAGCAGTTTCCGGAAAGCGGCCTCGCGCAAGGAGAGCCAAGCCAAGGGGTAGTCCACAGAGAAAGGACAAAGGACGGGCCAAAAACGTCATAAGGGTGAAGGCACGCCGACAATGTAATCGTGCAAGACTTTCACCACGGCACTCCAGATGCGATAGGCACCGCACGCAGGCCAAATTGACTAGATGGTTTCAAAGAACGCGAAAGCCACCTGCCCCATTGTGGCGACACTGCAGAAGATTTTGCACGAGGAGTGAAACGCGCAGTGGGCCACAAAGAAGCGCGCACTGCTACCGCGTGAAAGAAGGCAGCAGAACGCGCGCCTGGAAAAAAAAGGAAAGGAAGGGTGTTCAGGAACTAACAAAGGAAGGCTCCCAGACATTTTTTTCATATTCGATCGTCCTCTCCCTCTCGCATTCAACTTTTCATGTGCTGCTCAGGCGTTTGAGACGCGCGGCCGAGAGCGGAACGAATCATTGTCGCGTGGCGTCTGGAGCTCGCAGGGGTCAGCGCCCACTTAAGAACTTCGGTTTTTGCCGTGTACCGCCTGCTAAAGCTACTGTCGGTCAGCGACCGAGCAGGGCGCGACTGAAGAATAGAAGCGAGTACCTTCCTTGAATCTAAGCATGGTTTTCAAACTGATTGGATCTCGCATTTATACTTGTGTACATTGTCAGTTTGAGGTTTAGTCCTTTCTCACTCTAAAGGAAGCCCTCAAGAAGGATTCCGTGTTAAAGTCCCCGGATTATACAAAACAGTTCATAATCCAGTGTGACGCGAGCAACAGAGGAATGGGTGTTGTGCTTTGCCAGACCGATGATCAAGGGAACGAACACCCAATCCTTTATGTAAGCAGGAAGCTCACTGCCAGGGAAGAAGCATACAGCGCTTCTGAAAAGGAATGCGCGTGCCTGGTGTGGGCGATACAAAAACTTGCCTGCTACGTGTCTGGTACGAAGTTCATCGTACAAACGGACCACTGTCCTCTAACCTGGCTAGAACGCATGTCGGGCAAAAATGGTCGCCTCCTGCGCTGGAGCCTTGCTCTGCAGCAATTCAGCTTCGAGGAAAGGCAAACGCCAACGCAGATGGCTTAAGCCGATGCTTCTGAAAAGGGAAAGGAATAGAAGGGATTTGGACGGGCTGTTATTTTTTTTTCTGTTTTGTAGTCTTCTTTTTTTCTACTCGCGAAGAAGTCTGTGATGCGACAGTGCACTCGCGATTGAACCTGTCGCCTGTCAGCGAAATTGTTGGTAAGATAGAAGCCTGGCAGATCCCTGGGGAGATGGAAGGGCATTTGCTGGCTGCTGTTGTGTCCGGTCCAGACCACCTCCCTTCCAGACCTGAAGAGACCGGTTGGCGAGCAGATGACGGCCGGCGGACAAAGACTAAGCCCCGACCTCGGCACTTCGCGAAGTGGCTGCGGACCTCTTCCCTTCGTGCACGATTTTCCGGGCGGGGGCGAGCTGTTGTGAACGTGAATTTCTAACACCGGAACGCTCCCAGTGTTGCGCGTTCGGCCGGTGAGCTAGAGACGCTCCCCAAGGACGGCGTCCAAGCCGGCGTCTCTCCGAGCCTGCGCGTTGTGCGTTCGGGCCGGACAGCTACGGGAACGCTACCCGGGTTGGCGTTCAAGCCTTGCCGGCCAATCAGCCAACAGGACGCTCCTGATTGGACGAAAAGGGGCGGGAGTCTGTGCCGACTCTATTTAAGGGCCCCCGTCTCCTGTGTCTGTGTCTTTTTCCTGTTCAGATACATCGTGCCATGTATCGGGCTTCTCGCTACTTGTAAATATGTAAATACATATACTTTTTTTTTCACGCTGCTCCTTAACCCCCCGTCTCTTCATTGCTCCGGCTGGTCGGCGACAGCGGACCCGCGTCCCGACGGCGACTGAGAGCCCGCGTCTCAACAGTACCATGTAAGGTCGGGGTTGTTTACAGCATTCCTTTGCCTTGCGGGAGACAGTACATCGGACAAACTGGAAGATGTTTTAATGAACGATTGCTTGAGCATAATAATGACATGAAAAATGTGGCCATCAAAGGCCACCTTGCTGCACACTGCAGAGGGTGCGAAGGATGTAACCCTACCTTCTCCGATGCACGTATCGTTACAAGGCACAAACAAAAGGACACCAGGGAAATTGTCGAAGCGTTCCTACTCACAAAAGCTGGTGAAGCATGTGTTAGCAACCCCTCTGTGTCACTGACAAGAAAGGAACTTGTGTACTTGGGCGAGAGTGTGCATTGATATCAGCTATTTTCACAATTGTCGTGTGTTTTGGTTGTGTGCCTGTCGCGTTTTTTTCCCTTGCACCTTGCTATAAAAGGCAAGATCGTGTATTAAAAAAATCAGTTGCAGTAAGCGCCTTGTCCGTGTTGTTTCTTCGTTCGTTCTGTCCCTTTTGCGCATTGTTTCATCTGGTATCTTACCACCGTCGTTTTCACGTGCACATACAGTACTTATACCGAAAACTGACAATCCTGCTCAGCTTAAGGATTTATTACTCGTTATCGGCCGATAACGCTTACTAATGTTGGTTATAAAATTTTTATGAAAGTATTAGCCAAACGTTCTCAGTCAGTTACGGACATCTTGGTTGGCCCCCACCAGATGTGTGGACTTCAAGGGCGGACCATCTTCACGAATGTTCATGTCACTCGGAGTATACTGGAATGCTGTGACGGTGACTTTAGGCGAGTCGCAATGCTGCAACTTGATTTAGAGAAGGCCTTCGACCGTGTATGTCATGACATTCTTTTTAAAATCCTCGAACGTGTCTGTGTTGGAGAAGTTATTTTAAAAGGGGTTAAAATGGCTTGTAGTAAATGTGCCACGAATCTGGTTGTTAACCGAGAGCTCACAGACAGAATTGCTGTTAGAGCATCCGTGCGGCAAAGCTGCCTATTGTCACCACTACTTTTCGCTCTGTACCTAGAGCCACTTTGTCGGAATGTAAGAAATAACAGCTGTTTTCGTGGTTTTGAACTGGAAGCATGTGAAATTAAAGTATGGGCTTATGCCGATGATGTGGCATTTTTTTGTAGCGACCACAGCAGCATAGAACATGCGATGTCGGTTGTTCGCAGGTTTTGCGATGTAACCAATAGCGTTGTGAATCTGGACAAATGTGCGGGCCTTTGGCATGGGAACTGGGCATCAGCGCCTTTGTTTCATGCAAGTGTAAAATGATCACATGTTCCTTCCAAATACCTAGGTGTTCATCTTGACAAGTATCGAGATAACGATGACTTTTGGAAGGAGAAAATTCAAGAACTCTTCACGCGTACACAGAAATGGTCGGGAAGGGAACTGCCTGTATTCGCGCACGCAAACAAATGTAATGTATACCTGGTTTCAAAAGTGTGCTATTTGTTGCAGGTCCATTCATGTTCTCGACTTAGCATTCAAAAGTATCATTGTCTCTTCGCAGCTTTTGTTCGGCAGTCCTCATGGGAGAGGACTAAACGTGATAACTTATTTCTATGTTTGAGAAAATGGGTTCTTTCCTTGCCACACTTGTACCTGAGGCAGGTGGCGTCAAGATTTATGTTTCTTCGAGATCAAAGCGACCCTTTCCTCCTGACTTTTATTCAAGTGAAGCTTTCTTCAGCTCGGCCAAACTATGTTATTTCCACTGAATACGGGATGAGATACAGTGATCTTTTCTTTCCGGTTTCTTAATGCCCGCTTCAGTTTGGAATACCTTTTAAATGTCACGCGGAAGAAATTGTTAAAAGATTGGCTTGACTCTGTCTTCCCCGAGCCAATATATCGATCTCTGTATAGTGGAGGCCAAGGAGGAAATGTTTTAAAAGGAGTAAGGAAAATGGTGGTGCCAGCGGATGTGAAGACGTTTTTCTTCAAGTTGCACACTGGTACGTTGCCGGTTAAAACACGGATGGAGGAGAAGGGATTGTTTTTACCATGGGGTGCGGACTGCTTGTTGTGTCGCAAACCAGAGTCAATAGAACACGTCTTTATTGATTGCTGGGGTGCGCTGCTCTTTTGGAACGTGCTCCAGCGTACAATAAAGAAAGACTTACCCTTGACGCCGTATGGGATACGATTCCTGGACGTTGAGCCAGATCTTCATAAATATGATGTAATTTTCCTTCTTGGCCTGCACAGTATTCAGCAAAGCAGGATGGTTGTACGGCAGTGCGATGAAGATGCGCGGTCTGTCCGAGCTTACTTCAAAGAAAATGTATTTAAGCTACGTGAAGTGTACAAGGAGCTATGTTTTGGAGATAAAGTTATCGAGTCGATGGGAGAGTTGTGCTCCTTGAAACAGTTTTGATTTTCTCACGCGAGTGAAACACATGTCTGTTCTTGATGTTTGAGAGTGCAGCGCAGAACATATGTTTGTGAAATGTTGTAATCTTTCAAAACAGGCAATAAAGACAAAAAAGCTGGCATGGCGGAGTGGTTAGCGTGCTCGTCTCGCACTCCGGAGACCCTGATACAATGCCCCAACTCGACCAATTTCCTACTCGATTTTATTTATTTTTCTTGTCTGACTAGAAAGGTTAATTAGGCTGATTGGTTAATTAACTATACTCAGTTCCACTTACATGGAGCATCACTATACCATCCCTTTAATTGGTTGCTGGGTTACTAGCCAAAGTACAATTGGCCTCGTTTGAAATTCGCGCATGTGACGTCACGACCATTTCGACCAATTGAAAAGCGTGACATTTCTGTCGACAGCTCCTGCTTACAACGATGCATAGAGTTAATATACAACGATGAGGCATTAAAGGCTTCCGCCTTAAAAATTAGAGGCATGGCTTTTTCTCTGTGCCCATTGTGCCGTCGTCAAGGTGTTTAGCGCATACTGCTGCGTCGTTAACTGTGAAATTCATTTCAAAGGTTGACCGACGGGAATTAAGTTTGTCAGTTATGTGTCACTGCCATATGTTTCCATCGCCAACCACCTGTGCGTAGCCGGCGTCCGGTGAACCGGTATACGTCTACGCGAGAACTTGGTATGCTAAATGTCTAATATTCGTTGATATGTACTACAGCTCTTGCGTGCATGCTGCACGCATGCATAAACATCGATTTCTGATTTTTTTTTCCTTAATACTGACGGAACTGTTCGATCCCGGCCGCGGCGGCTGAATTTCTTTGTAGGAGAAATTCGAGGCCCGTGTACTGTGCGATGTCAGTGCACGTTAAAGAACCCCAGGTGGTCGAAATTTCCGGAGCCCTCCACTACGGCGTCTCTCATAGCCTTAGTCGCTTTGGGACGTTAAACCCCATAAACAAACCAACCAGCCAACCAATACTGACGGAACTGAAAACCAGCCGATGAAGCGTCCGAAGATCTGCAGCGCGAGAACTTCGAGCACGGCGCCGTCGGCGACAGGACCAGCGTTTCATGCGGTATAATGGAGCATAAAAATTGCTCATATAACTTTGCCTGACCCACCTTGTGCCGCGTAAAATGTTGAAAGTCAGCTGGATTTAGGTACGGAGCGATTTCGAAGGTGAGGCACAGTCCCTGTCGACGCTCGTAATTTCCACAGTAGCTTGCACGGAATGCGCATTCTCACGGGGATAGGACTGGCACTGATTTGAACAGCGTACAGATTGCATTATCAAAAACCGACTTGAAGCATTTATTGATGGTGTCTCAAATCTCGTTGAAAAGACACCCAGTGTGGTCGTCCGGTGTACGTTGGTCGCAGGATATATATCGGACAGCCGTATGCGGACTTCCGTAGGACGCCTCTTGCGTCAAAATAAATAGGTGTTGGGGATGCCCGAAAGTCAATGTCCTGTGTTTGTCCGCTGGCCGTCCTGTACCGGTCCTGGACGTTCGGATCTAAATCGGATGTCCGCCGGATATTTATGGACCATTCGGTAGCCGTCAGACAGATGCGGCCAGCGCACGGCTGACGAAGCGGGCCTAGAGACTACTTGTACAGCCGCACATTACCCCCGCGAAGAATTTTATGAAGCCAAAGTACAAGGGGGCAAGTGGCACGTCGTGTTTCTTCGATTTTACTGTGTGGAACTTTCAGTTTCGGCCGAGGTCTGCACCCACAAACTCTACCCCGAGCATCCTGCCCTCTCCTGCCCTAGGCGTAGAGCGCACGCGAACTTTGCAACATGTTGATGAATCCAAGCAGTAAACACCAACAGCGACGCGCGGCTAGGCAGACGACGCGAGCCAGCGTACCCCAGTTAGGCAGCATTGACCACGTGATCAAGCGCAATGGCGGCTGCGGCGGCGATGAGAAAACCAAGAAAAGTAAAGCGGTACTGACACCGCCCTCGCGTCCCTTTGAGATTAAAGCGGCGGCAGATCGGGGCCGCATAAGCGGGGCTACGTGGCCGTAGGTGGATTTTATGGCCGGCGCCCGGACAGTGAAACCTCGGGGCACAGGCGTGAGCCACCTCGTTACCAGCTAAGCCTGCGTATGCTGGAGTGAAAAGAACGGTGATAGAGTGGATTGGAGGGTGTTTCAGGAGGAGGGACATGGCTGGACGAGATATCCGACTCGCGCCGCAATTGTAGATGGCTGATTTAGAATCACTGACAATGGTTGTAATATTGGGAGTGGTCGGAGCAGGGGCCCCCCTCCTCCGCCTTCACCGAAGAGGACCCAGACAACGCCAAGTGTACTGAGGGCGTCCTCAAATGGTTAAAACGTCCTCATCCCGAACAGGACATCCCGAACAGGCCCTGCATTGTTCGCGACAGTTGTCCCCGGTGGGGTGTCCCCTGCCACACCGCGAGCATTTCGGATCACACTGGTGGTCCTGGGGTAGATTCCCAACGCCGCATCCTCGGTACTTGGTCTTTTCCTGGCCTGGCAGATGTCCGCTCGATGGTCCAAGCTGCCGCACGCTCAGCAGGCCTCGTACTTCTTTTTGTATAAGGCACATCTATCTTCTCAGCAGTCATAATAGGCGAAAAGCGGCACCCGCGAGTCTACGAAGATAATTATAACTTAGGCGGTGTTACTCATTCTTCTGGCTGGCGGCCAGATTGCTCCGGTTCCTTATGTGTACTAGCTCCTTTTCAGTCTGTTTTGGGGTGTGTTCCTCCCATAATTCCGTGAATCACTCCTTTCCCGCAGTCCTCTGGGGCCGTCGCGTACACAGCTGTCACGTTGACTTGGCGTCCCACCTTCAGTTCCTTGATGTTTAGGTAGTGTTCCGCTCTTTGTCTGCTCGGTGTGCTCACCGGAATTTTATTCTGCTTAGGATTCGCCCAGAGAGTGTCCACAATTGTTTCTTCGCTGCTTAGCGTTGCAGCGCTTCTCACTCGTTCGACGATGCGCGTCCTGTTTTGCAATGCCCCGTGTAGTCCTCCACGTGGGCGAATGATAATCTTATATTCTTCGGCTGGCAGCCTCAGCTGACGTGATGTAACAGATCGTTGTGCCACCTTCCTTCCCGCCTTTAAGGCAATGTTTGCTTGCAAGTCATCGGGGCTCTCTCTTTTTCGTCCGTGGCCACCCTGTTGACGGTCTCGCATCCTCTTTCGGTTCTCGGGGGCTCTTATTCAGCCCGCTTCGTTCTTTTAGTCTCCAGGCGAGATTTACAACCCCTCTATCTCAATGACTTCCGTGACCGTCGAGGTCCGGCTAGCGGGGGCCCGGCTGGCCAGAGACAAGCGGCGTCTCCGCATGGCTGGCGGCCGCAGTGCCGAGGTCGACGTTAGGCTTTGTGCAACCACCGGCGCGGACTCACCAATAATATAGAAGAAGCCACCCCCCCCCCCCAAAAAAAAAAAAAATCATTCACTTGTCGCACTTTTGGTATTCACGTAGTCCAGGGACCTTCCGATGTCTATCCTGATGGTTTTTGGTCGATAGGCAGTTCAAATTACACCAGAATTATGGAAAGTTTACGGAGCCCTGGCCTCCTAGCGGCAGCCCCATCCGGGTCACAAGTTTTATTATAGCAGTAACTCCTGAGCTCATATTGTAGTGAAAATTGCACAAGCCGGAATACAGCAGTACAAAAAAGCCTGGGGTTTGTGCTGAGAACCAGTCCATGTTGACACATACAGAATGAAGTTGGCATGTTGTCTGTGCAACATCAAAACAATTTAAATAGTGCCTGTGCGAGCGCAAAACAAAGTGGTGGTTTAGTATTGTTTAAAAGGCCTTACATGATGTGGAAGTTAGTGAAACGGCATACAGGTAGAATAAATGCCAAAACCAGATTGGAGGGTTTGCATAGTGACGGCTCCTGGCCTAGGCATGCAAAGAATACTTCGTACTGCCGCGAATGTTTGCCGTGTTTGTTTGTTCATCCCTCAAAGCTGCCGGCACGCCGCTTTATCGCTTCGTTCGTGATGCAAGACGCGCCTAGATTTATCTCGATTCATTGCACCCAGGCGGCGCCGATTCTACGTTGTTCCAGAATGCTCCGGTAACTTTGCAAGATTTATCTCTAAAATTCGCTATCAGCTTTAAGAAGAGCACGGCCGAGAGCGGCAGGCATTTCTGTTCAACGACCGCGGAGCTCGCCTATTGCTACGCCGCCGTCGAGTCATTCAGTTTTTTGCGGGCGCAAGTCAGCCCAAATAAAGAGTTTCATATACAAGGGGGTACCCAAAAGAATAAGAACAAATTTTTTGAATCGGCACAGCTTCTGTGGTACCGCGTTTTGCCACTAGGAGCGCATAGAACGAACATTCCAGAGTCAGTAAGCCGAGTGCCGTCGCTAAAGGAGGTCAGACTAGTTTAGGCAGAGTTTTAGAGTGACGACTGTTTTGTGTCAGTGTCGTTTTTGCAATGGCTGATTTTCGTGAACAGCGTGCGCCGGTGAGATTCAGATTTTTTCTCGAAAAAGTGGAACGGAAACTCTTGAAATATTCAGTAAGACGTTCAAGAACGATGCTATGGGGACAACTCAAGTGTTCCTGAATCAAATCCTGAATCAAAGCAACAATCGTGCCAATGGAAAACTTCAAATTCACCTCGCCTCAAGAAAGCTCGTCAGGTGAAACCAAACCTCAAAACAATGCTGATTTGTTTTTTCGACGTGAGAGGAGTCGTCCATTCAGAATTTGTTCCGCGGGGTCAGACAGTTAACCAGGGTTTCTACTTGGATGTTTTGAAAAGATTGGGCAACAGTGTGCGGTTGAAGCGGCCTGATTTGTGGCAGACAGGTGACTGGTTTTTCCACCATGGCAATGCCCCTGCTCACACAGCCCTGTCTCTACGACAATTTTGGACCAAAAATGGCATCACCTCTGCTCCTCAACCCTCATACTCACCCGACCTTGCCACGTGCTACTTTCTTTGTTTCGTAGAATGAAAAGACAGGTGAATGGAAAGCGTTTCGCTGTTGTTGCTGAGGTGAAGAAAAAAACGACGGAGGGACTGTCAAGCATCACAAAAGATGAATTTAAACAATGTTTTGTAAAATGGAATGAAAGATTCGACAAACGTATGATTGCAAGTGGAGAGTACTTTGAAGGAGATTGAAGGTCTGTGCTTAAAATGTGAACAAATAAGCTCAAACAAAAATAAGTTCGGTTTCTTTTGGGTACCCCCTCGTAGATGCCATTCTCGCTGTTTTCCTGTTCGCAAGACTGCAGTCACCCCTACGAGATATCTGGTGGAGGTGCTAACTGATGTCCCTGTCGCCCTCACCCTCCAAGAGCGGCCAAAGCAGCCCGAGCTGTCTCAAAGATTATTAGAAAGCAGCAGAAGCCGCGCGAAGTGATGATGAAGTGCGAAGCAGCCGTCGTCTCCAAAGGCGTTCACCTGAATGACTACTGCAGGACCGTACGCGAGCAAAGAACTCGTCAATTCCGACGTCAACCATGGCTACAACAGCCCCCATTATTTTGCACCAGCCCCGACTGCCGCACACGTTCAACGGTTCACCGGCCGAGGATACTGAAGGATGGCTGGAACAGTTTCACCGTGTCGCCGTCTTCAAGAGTTGGGATGACCAGACTAAAGTAAGCTACGTTTTTTTCACCCTAGAAGGACCAGCCAGAATTTGGTTCGAAAACCACGAAGCTACCCTGGCGACGTGGGAATCCTTCAAGCAGGAGTTCCTTAAGGAATTCTCAAACATCGTCAGAAAAGAAAGCTCAGCTGCTTCTACAGTCACGCATCCAACACCCGAACGAGACTGTGACCGCGTACGCAGAAGACATGAAGCGCCTTTTTCGACGTGTCGATCCTGATATGACGGAGGAGAAGAAGGTGGAGCTTTTGATGCGTGGTGTTAAAGAGGCACTTTTCGGTGGTATGACCTGCAATCTACCGAAGACGGTCGCTGAATTCACGAGTGAAGCAGCCGCCATTGAGAAAACCTTGGAAGCACGAGCCCGTCATTTTCCTCGACAGCTCCAAGTGACCTCGACTGCCCTCTCGGATGGCACAGCATTCGGAGGCAACCTGTGGGATGCTATCAGCGAAATTGTACGGGAAGAGCTGCGTCGCCTGTTACCATCTTCCAACCAGCCTCAAGTAGCGACCCTTGAGGAAACTGTCCGCGAAGAAGTACAGCATGCACTCAATCAGAAGCCATGACCTACGCCGCCGCACTACGCAGACCCCTACGAGACCCCCCCCCCCAAGCCATATTTGACGGGCACCAGCTCTATAAGAACGACGACCCCCTAGCTCCCGCCCACCCACCTTACGAGCGACGCAACGGAACTAGGAAATGCGACCAGTAGAGGAGTCCCGACAACCGCCCACTGTGTTTCCGTTGTGGCCACGCCGGGCACATACTTCGCCACTGCCCGTACAGACGCATCGGCCTGCGAGGTATCGCCATTAACGCCCCACGACCGCTCCCCGGGCAGCGACCACGGGAAATCGACGACTACCTGCGCAGATGGGAGTGCATGTCGTCAAGCCATCTTTCTCGCTCCTCGTCGCCGTCCACCACACGTTTTGCATCACCGGGCCGCAGCTACGCCACGGCAGTCCTAGGAAGGTCGTCTAGCTCCCGTAGGGGAAACTAAACAAAGCAACGTGTAGAGGTCAGGTTGCTTACCGAGGAAATGACGAAGATCCTCCAACGACTACGCCGTATGAAGACGCCACACACACTAGGCCGACGCCGCATACAATGACAACCTCGACCACGACGCGAACCACCTTCAAAATGACGCCACACACCCACCCACGATTAACATACCGGACGAAGCCGTGACGCGACGCCGAGGACGACGTGCAACGCCAGAGCCAAAAGATCAGACTTAGAAGTGGTTATCTGCGGCCGAAAAGTCACCGCTCTAGTCGACACAGGAGCCGATTATTCGGTGATGAATGGACTATTCGCTGCGCAGCTGAGGAAAGTAACGACCTCTTGGGACGCGCCACACATTCGCACCGCAGGGGGCCACCTCATTACGTCATCAGGACGATGCACAGTGCGAGTGACTCTTAAGAGATGTACCTATCCCTCGACCTTTGTAATGCTACGGGTGTTCCTCCGCTGACGACATGAAAAAATTAGGCAGTAAGTAGCTTAACTGTTGTTAAGCCTGGATATACAAGCGAAAAGCTGCAGTTATGCTTGATTTGACGTCATGGCTGTCGCAGTTGGCGCACAATGCACTGGGAGCACCACGATAACGGTGGAGGTGTTCGGCCTAGAGCACTGCACGGGCCTCAATCTGAGGCCCAAGCCCGGCCCGGGCCCGAGACCTGAAGCCCGAGCCCGGCCCAGGCCCGCGGCTTCAAGCCCGGGCCCGGCCCAGGCCCGCTAATATATCGCTCTAGCGAGCCCGGCCCGGCCCGTGAATCTCGGGCCCGGGCCCGGGCCCGGCCGGCCCGTTTCAGAGTAACGCTTGAGGTATACTGCTCACTGAGCAAGTAGACTTCTACTAGACCGATAAGAAACTGGCCGACAAAGGTTCTGAAACCACAGTTTGGCTTGCAGAAAGTTGGTACTTTTTAACCCAGAAGGAAGTGATGAAGAGTAGTGCTCGCCAGGCCCGCCTTTTGGACAGTGATCGCGTGTAGGTGCGCAAAGATAAACTCGGAAGTTCCGAGAGCCAAATAAAAAGGGATGCATACAAGCGTAATAGACTACTTTGCATTCCTACATGATTTTAATCAGTTATATTAAGCTGCCTAGCAAGCAGTGGGATAACATTTTTGTAGTGAACGCCATCTCACAGTTTTAACTCATAGCCGAACTGGTCGCCTTTCAGCAGAAACGAAAAGCTAAAAGGCTTGAGTATTTCACGGTGTGTATTTTGAAGACTATAAGCGTCTTGAACTAATATGTTCTTGCCGAATGGATTTCTAATAGTGTATAGGTATGTTTTGGGATGACGAACGATCAATGGCCAATTAAGACCGGTTGAATTTTGCTCGTACCGGTGGAGCAGTAGATAACGCGTGAACCACGTGGTAACTTACAGGGCAAAACACTTGTTATGGCAACCAGGCTGAGATTATAACCAGGATGTGGTTATGAGAAGAGATTTACAAACTCTGGCGAACTTTTGTGGCTATTTCATTTGCGAGACGTTCTGGTCAGCTAAACAAAAAGAAAACCAAACACGCTTTAGTTTGTGAGTTTTCTCACATAAGAAAAATATAGCTATAAAATAAAAGCTATGTTTTTCTGGCTTAAGGGTCCAAGGGAAGTCAGGCTGTGAGAGACACCGAAGCAGAGAGCTCCGGATCATTTCCACAACCTGGGTTTCTTCAACGAGCAATGATACTACAAAGTACATGGCTGTCATGCTTGCCGCCTAAATGGAAATGCGGCCACCGAGGCTAGGAGCAAACCCTGGTTCCCCGGCTCAGTAATCAAGCGCCTTGACCACTAAGCCACCGCGGAGTGGAAATAAGGAAATAAATAAGTCAATGAATCAAGCTTAGTTTTTTTTTCTCAGTGCGTACTATAACCCATAGCTCATACGTGTCACTGCTCCAATGCCGCAGTTGTGCACTTCACTCTGCAATAGTGAATGAATAGTCGGACACCAGCCATTTCTGTACGCCCTCAAGCCCGGCTCGGATCAGCAGCTTTAAGCCCGGCCCGGGCCCGCCACTTCAGGCCCGGGCCCGGCCCAGGCCCGGCAAAACAAATCATGTCCCGGCCCGGCCCGGCCCGGCCCGCGGGCCGGGCCGGGCTCGGGCTTTCGGGCCGGCCCGAGCCCGTGCAGTGCACTAGTTCGGCCATCCACACACTGCCTGTACGGAGGCGGAGGAGGAGACGCGCATGTAGTGAATACGGTGCTGTCTTAGAAGGTTACTTTAGAGACATGTACTGTGGCGTCCATTCCTTTTGGGTGTACACCAAGATATGAGAGAGAAGCATTTCCTTTCATTAAAACCAATTTTTATTTCATTTAATTTTCCTCAAGGCCCTTACGGCGCGGTTCGGGTATCCACCGAGATATGAGAGAGACAGGCGTCGTTTCCTTTACTTAAAACCAATTTTATTCTAATTTCCCTTCCCTTACGGCGCGGTTCAGGTGTCCACC
Organism: Amblyomma mixtum; assembly: GCF_055824585.1. Taxonomy (NCBI): domain Eukaryota; kingdom Metazoa; phylum Arthropoda; class Arachnida; order Ixodida; family Ixodidae; genus Amblyomma; species Amblyomma mixtum. Next base: position 370,567,877 of record NC_143014.1, on the reverse strand, counting down.
AAGATATGAGAGTTTCCTAGCGTACTGTTTGTATTTTATTTATTTTTTTCTTTGTGCCGCGTGTGACGTCACTCGGTTTCGCGCATGCGCAGCTGTGGCGCGGGTAGTGAAGCTTTTCGTTTGAAAACTACGGCGTGATTGCCTATGAAACCCCCACGCGTTGCCCAGTCGCATAGGCCGCGCGCCATAACATGGACCAGGCAGGACCTTCACATCACTTGCTACTGTTTGCTAATATATTAAAACCTTGCTCTTGCAAAGCATGACCTGTAGCTTTGTGAGGTGCTACATTGCGCTCACGAGTCCGCATATAAGAAGCAGCGAAGAGTCCCGAAACGTCATGGTTTTAGAAACCATTTTTTGGCGAGCATGTATTATATTTTACCACTATGCTTCCCGCCAGCCAGGATTCTATCGAACACTTGACGAGAGATAGTACGCTACGTCACCGACGAGGTCTCCACAGCCAAGCCCAACTTGTTAAAGTAGGCGGGAAAGCAGCCGTGCAAAAGTCGTGGCGGAGCAAATTTGTCAGAGAATGACGAGATGTCCGGCGCCTGAAAAAAAGTAGCTGCGGCTTAGCTCAGCTGGGCCCGGTTATGCAAGCGAAAGCTTTGCCAACCGAACTACATGGCTAGTCGAACTTCCGTACTGCGATCACTCCCTACCGTCGTGTCGTCAGTTTCAGAATCCGTCGTCAGAGTCGAAGGCGAGGCGTTCATTGCCGCTTCTAAAGCTCGTCGCTGTCATCTTAGTGCATCCTTCTCCCAACGATTAGATCGCCGAATTCCCTGTTCTTCACTCGTTTCAGCCTGCCGCTTCGCGCGCTCGAACTAGCGTTTCCGCTATAACTTATTAGCAAGCCGAGCGACATCTGCAGGATGGTCCGTATGCCACTTTGCCACTGAATCAGAGCCATCGACAGGCGACATTTCATATCGAGACAGACTTTCAAGAAGCCTTTCTAATCTGAAGGCATGTCGCTTAACTGGTTTGGTTGCAACGCGCTGCAGCACGCCGAAATGCCGAGTACCGTCGCTGCAGTAACGATCCAAAGATCTTGTGCTCATTTGTTCTTTTGCCGCCGCGGTGGCTCAGTGGCTATGGTGCTCGGCTGCTGACCCAAAAGACGCGGGTTCGATCCCGGCCGCGGCGGCTGGAATTTCTTTGGAGGAGAAATTCTAGAGGCCCGTGTACTGTGCGATGTCAGTGCACGTTAAAGAACCCCAGGTGGTCGAAATTTCCGGAGCCCTCCACTACGGCGTCTCTCATAGCCTTAGTCGCTTTGGGACGTTAAACCCCATAAACCAAACCAAACCATTTGTTCTTTTGTTTTCATTGCGCTTTCAATATACAAGGTGTCCAGGCTAAGACTTTCAAGAAGCCTTTCTAATCTGAAGGAATGTCGCGTGACTGGTTTGGTTGCAACGCGCTGCAGCACGCGGAAATGCCGAGTATCGCCGCTGCAATAGCGATCCAGGGATCTTGTGCTTATTTACCTTTTTGTTTTCATTGCCCTCTCGATATACAGGGTGTCCAGGCTAACTTTAGCCAATGATTAAAAAGATTAAATATTCGAGGTAGGCGAGGGAAACCACTTACATACACCTACCAGCCGGCTTGCGCATCATAGGCAATTGCTTGTTTTGCAATTAATTAATTAGCAGTTAAGATAATTTTTCTAAACGCGTAAATATTGACTTTGGACAGCAAATGTGAGCAGAAAAGTTGGAGAGCACCTTCAGAAACCCCCATTCTATCAGCCTCACGTGTATCGTTTTTCCGAGCTCCAAAGAAAGACCGCGAAATACAAAAAAAAAAATCACATGTCTAGCACATTCGCGCGCCACGATTTTGCTGCTCTCAATCCTGGCTTCAGTGAACGAAATCAGCTGCTGGTATGGCACGACGAGCTCATTGCTCCGGCAGGCCGATATGTCGATGGTGGTTGCGGCGCAACTTGCGCTGTCACGCTTGCAGACTGGCTCGCGCAGGCGCCGCAACCACCGTCGACATATCGGCCTGCCAGAGCAGTGGGGTCGTCGTGCCATACCAGCCGCTGATTTCGTTCACTGAAGCCAGAATTGAGAGCAGCAAAATCGTGGTGCGCGAATGTGCTAGTCATGCGATATTTTTTTGTATTTCGCGGACTTTCTTTGGAGCTCGGAAAAAACGACACACGTGAGGCTTTCTTTATAGCGAATGAATAGAATGGTGGTTTTTGAAGGTGCTCTCCAACTTTGCTATTCACATCTGCCGTCTAATGTGAATATTTACGCATTTAGAAAAATTATCTTAATTACTCCTTAATGAATAGTAATACAAAATAGTGCCTAGATGCGCAAGCCGGCTGGTAGCTGCCCTGGCCTACCTCAAATATCTTATTTTTTAACCCTTGGCTAAAGTTAGCCTGGACACCCAGTATAAATGCCAGCGCGTGCTGCTCCATGGCAGGATAAAATTCTTGCGTGCCATTAACCTGTCTTGGAAGCAACTGATATCTTGAACGGCGTTCGTGACAGACCGCAGTGACTTGTAGGATTACTGTCGCAAAATCTGTTGCCTGGACGAATGTATTAAAAGTGTTACTGATGATATGCTCGGGTTAGGGAACGATGTCTTCCCCGCATGAGGATGAAGTGGGCAGACTACGGAGGGAAGCCTTCAGGAGAATCAGCAAGCTTGAAGGTTTATTTTACATATTTACAAAATTACAAGGAGACCAATAGTCGGAAATGAAGCGTTGAGACACACGACTGATTGCGGCTTAAATACCGTTGATATTCCCCAGGTGCCTAGCTAGGGAATCCGATATCTGGTAGAGTGTCCAATGGGCCTTTATCCTCTTCATAGGCTCCGCCCTCACCATGTGACCACGCACCCCGCACAGAAATACGCACCGGCAAGACGGAATCTTGGCGCCTTGCAGTCGCGGACTGCATGCGGTTTCATTCGGGCCGACCAGGCCCAAAGGGTCGTTGGCTGCTATGCGGCGATCCTGCCGTGGGAAACACGAGATCTGACGGCTCGCACCGGTGGACTCTTCAGGAGGGAAGAACGAAACAGCAGTGTCCACCCCCTCTTTGTCAGGCCACTAGAACAGGGGCACGCGGGCGGTGGGTTGGCGCCGCCATCGCCGCCTGCACTCGGTGTCTCCTCCGTCGGTCCCCGGGACAGCGCAGTGCGGGAGAAGCGCCGCATTCAGCATCACCGGCGAAGGGGATTAGCTGCCTTTGTTTACTGTGACTCCGTCGCCAGTAGCCGCCCTCACGCCGACATTTCTTGTGTTCATTTTGGGTGGAAAAAACAGCGCGAAAGGGACGGAAGACAAAGATGAAGGAAACCACCCAAAATGAACGTATACCAACTCGCCCAACTTTCCATTCTACTACAGTGTATTTCTTGTGTCTTCTCCGAACTCAGCGCCTTTGGTCAAGGTAGCTCGATGGCGCCTGCCTAGCTCCTCTGTTACCACTGGCTGTGCCTCCGATCGCAACACTGATGTCTTTTGTATTGACTTTACCACTTGATTAAAATAGCATTGATGGTGCTAGTGAACGAGAGACGGCTTGTTGTCGCGCTTAATATCGAGGGGATGTCACAATTTATATTTTATTGCCTCGCTTTTAGAAGTCAGAGGATGTAGTCGATCAAATCACTAGGCCGCTAAACAGACCGTGCGCTTGTGGCAAGAACAGCGACTGTTTGAAGAGAAACCGCTGAAGGGAGCCATTAACGCTATCGCTTCATGCCCTTAAAGGCGGAGCTTAAGTGCCGCACAATTTTTTTTCTGGCCCGAAGGAAGGTGCTCATGGCAAACTCCACCTTTGTGCTAAAGAAAACAAGTAACCATAAGTGCCACGTTGCCACATTTCCACCTTCAGAGCCAATAGGGCCCTGGACAAGGAGTGCCCCCCAAGTTGCTTGACCAACTTTCCTGACTTCCACACAACGTTTTATCTGTCTCTTCTCAATGCGGAACTGGCGTCCGTGTGGAACGTTTTGTGGTCGTGAGATTGTTGATATAGTGAATTGAGTACTAATTAGTGTGTGTGCGTGTATAAAGGCATGATAAAGTGCGCAAATTGCAGCGTGGAACATTTCAAAGGTAGGATGTCGAAAGCGTGTTGTGGTAGTTGCGGTAATGTGAACATGAACAAAGAACTGTGACTGCCTGTGAAGAGAAACCGCTGAAGGGAGCCAATAACGTTGCCGCTTCATGCCCTTAAATGCGGAACTTAAGTGTCCCCTCAATCTTTTTTTCAAGCCCGAAGGAATGTGCATATTGCAGAAGACACCTTTCTTCAGCGATTACGCAAGCTGAAACGTTGGAGGTAAAAGCCGAAGGATGAATTTTGCCTTTACGCTCAACATCCTTGAACACCGTGTCAAGTTATCGGAACTGGTAGTCTCAGAACGCGAAGGACGTATTGCACTTTGGCAGTCAGTAAGTTACCTTCGATGCTGCGGTACCTCACCCATTCCAAATTTAAGGGCGTTCTAGAGGTGGAGGCGGCACACCACACGCGCCCCTTTCAACAACGGGGCATTAGTACCAATATCTCGCCTGTGCTGGAGTCACAGAGCCATCCCTGAGAGCACGCAATCTCTTCTCGTGTGGTTTTATGGTACTTCGTGTTAGTTGCGCTGTTTCGTTCCTATAAGATCCCTGAAAGCATTTGAAATATTTTCTGGGGCGTACGGCCAGTCATGAAATACAGTGCGAGCCAAATACACTGATCAAGTCCCTCCTCCAGGCTGTTTACGATGCCGACACTGCACATGCCCTCATTCAGTGGGTCCCGGCTAATCGAGTACGCTAATAAGCGAGTGATAATTCAAGGGCAGGTGGTGTGGTCCCCCTTTAGCAGACGGCGAAATGAGGCTCGGTCTGACGACCAGGTTTTGGGGGTAGTGAATCTGCTGGCATGCTTTGCTGTCAGGTTTTCTTAACAAGGTGTTAGCTTCACTGTCACTTGGATAAACTCAAGACATGTTATATATTAGCCACCCAGTAAATTCATCAAGCATTTCAAAAAACAATGTTGAAAATCAGTTTTCAAAAATCCTGACATCGGCGCTACTGTAGGCATGGCATGAAAGTTATTTTGTGCGTGATAGCAAAGCGAACAGATCTATATATTTTTGTAATATTTATTTCCGGTACTCTCCTTCACAAATACATCTAGTCCAGAAAAGGCCCCCACAGCGCCCTCTTTGGGGCTTCTCGGTGCCGTTATTTAAGTAGCACTCGACGATGCACAGGTCCGCTTCGAATGGGCAACCTGAAGGATCAAACATTGAGTACTCATGAAAAAAGAAAAACAAACAAACAGTTAAGAGGTTTTCTTTCCCATGTAATGTGTAGTGACTACCGAATAAATTGCATAAGATAAGTAATGGGGAAAAGGAAAATGTCTCAAAATAGGATTAGGCGTTATATTGATAACTGAAGAAAAACTTATGCTTTTTATTTTGAATGTAGTTGGGAAAGACAAATCTGCTATCAGTGTGTGATCAAATACGAACACGCGACGCCAAGCACAAGCTATGATAGACTTCTCATTTCGAGTCTAATGTAGTACAACTTTCAACCTCGAGAAGGTGTGGTTCTCACATTCAGTTAGGGTTACCTTTTTTACCTTTTTATATGTATACATTTTATCTACTTTTCATATACTTTATACTTTTTACATGTATTTCCTGCTATATGTGTTTTTTTTGTTCGTGGTGAGCCGCTGCGCTTTGAAAAGTGCCAACTCCAAAATCTTCAATTCGGTTTCACGGCAAATCTGAGAAGTGCTCATGGCATCCTATCACATTTTGGCAGAGTGCGGGAAGATTTCAGCTACGCAGTTCGTACACTAAGAACTCATGCTGGAAAACATTATAGCGCTTTAAGAGCAACCGTTAGGGGTAGCCGGACTTTCGGAGTGAGCTTTTTATTGCAAGGTGCTTATTTTTCTGATATACTCCTCTTTAGAAGAACGCACTATTGGCATATTACGTTTCATGCTCCTCTGGGTCCCGCATAGAAAGAATTCCTGGTGCGAATATTATGGCTTGCACTAGGAAATAAATGAGTAATTTTACCAATGCAGCTAGTATTAGAACAGAATTAGAGATACGTCAACGTCCTTTCGCAAGGAAGCTTCGGCCAACAAACGAAAACACATACTGATGCATGCTTTAGACGCAGGTCACAGTGCGTGCAGTTATACACGTTCGCTGCTTATATTCATGAGTATTGATTTCTGATATTGTTTTCTCATTCCATTTTTTTTGTCACTTCGTCGCCTATCAGTACCCCCTTCGATGGCAGAATCGACGGATGCCAACCCTTGCTATCAGCCCTGAAGTGGCTGATAGCAAGTATATTGTGACGAAGCTAGAGAAAGTACCGGGACGTTTCCCTTACACGTTTTTATTTCACAGCGTAATGAAAGCGTGATCTAACGTACAGCACGCACGACGTAGGAATCTCTTATGCCGATAGCTTATTTTGGCTATTGCAACAAAAATTAAACAATCCTCCGCTGGGCACTGACACTCAAAAGCGGTGCGAAAAGCCAAATGTCAGACGCAAATGGACCAGGAAATGCTAGACAGCTCGGTTCGGAAGTGCCACTGATTCGATACACAAATATTGCATTCTCAGCAGCGGCTCGCAGGTGTTTACAAGTGTCGGGTGCACGTGACTGTGCCCTACAGACATCTCCACCTATAAACTGTAGCGCCCAGAAACACGCAGTTACGCGGGTACTCTGGGACAGCGCGATGATAAATATCGCATGGAACTGGTCTCAGGTTTCTGATGACTAATAAAACGCTATATCAGCATGCTACTCCGTCATAAATACACGAATCCTTATTGCCACGAAAGCTTCCTATATCAAACAGTGATATTCTCGCCACCTGGCATCGTGGTTTTTATGGAGTGCGTAGGATTGCGATTTCGCGTGTTGTCGCCGTCCAGCTTATTTCGTTGTGGGCAGAGGTGCAGGAAATAAACAGTGTGTTTCGTATTTTTGCCGCTTCGCCTCCGACCAGTGGTTAAAACACACGCACACGCGCACGCGCACACGCGCACGCGCACACGCGCACGCGCACACGCGCACACGCGCACACGCGCACACACGCGCGCGCGCACACACACACACACGCACACACGCGCGCACGCACACACGCGCGCACGCACACACGCGCGCACACACACACACACACACACACACGCACACACGCACGCACACGCACACGCACACACACATACACACACACATACACACTGTATTGCAGCAGGCCAGCGCGGACCCAGGGCAGGCATCCGCCAAAGAGGAGGAAGGCAGTAGTGATCATTGCGCGAGACCCGCCTTCTGGACCGCCGCTTGAAATAACTGGACGTCGTGCCGCCCCCGCCTTGATCACTGCCTTCTGCTCGTAACCCAGAGCTGCCTAGCTCCTTTAGATTTGGCGTGGTGCGACTGGATCCCCGCTCTGGAACTTGGTATCAGAACTTCTCACAGGCGTCCGCTATGCGCGACGAACTCAGCCAGACCTGTCCCTCCCTTCCCGCTATAGTTATCTGTCTCGTTACCACTTGGCGACGCGACCCCGTTCTCTTCCGCGGCCACGACGCGAAGGCGTCGATGGCTGGCTCTCCACGTATGGCCAAGTGAGCCGCTACAGCAATTGTGACGACACCGTCAAGCTATCGACCCTAATCTTCTGCCTGACGGATGTTGTCCTTCAGTGGTTCCGGAACAACGAAGACATCCTTAGACTTGGCCCGCGTTTAAAACTACCTGGAAGCATTCGACCGGCTTCCGTTCGCAAGCTTCGCGCTGAACAGTGGCTCCGAAGTCGCGCCCAGCAAGACATTCACTTGTTACACTGAGGACGTTGTGGATCTTTACAGCCATCTCAACCCGTCGATGTCCGAAGCCGACAAAATTCACCACCTCATGAAGGGCATCGAGGACGACGCCTTCCAGATGCTGCTGGCGAAGAATTCTGAGACCGTTGCCGTGTTCACCACACTTTGCCTCAGCTATGATGAACTGCGTCGGCACGCGATTCAACCCGCCGTCCTTCTAATTCCGTGGAGTCCCTAGCTGGTTTGTCGCCTCCACCAGCCGTCATTACTCACGGAACTCAAGGATTTTATTCGGGAAGTGGTTGCTCGCCAGCTATCCCTCTTGCCGTCCAGCTCCCAGCCCTTCCATTAGGTTGCTCAGTCATTCCGAGTGTCATCCAAGAGCAGAGCACTGAGGGGCTTCCTCCACTTTTTCGCCTGTCACGCAGGCAAGCGCGCCGCTCACATACGCCAAAGCTCTGGTACAAACAACGCACCCTTTCCTTCCTGCCGTCTACGTTTCTGCCAACGCCTATTCTCCTCGTCCCCCTACCTTCGGCTTCGCTCTCCCGCTCTTAACCCGTGGAGCACACCGGATAAACGACCATGCTACGCATGTGGTCGGGCGGGGCACGTTGCCAGGCTCTGCCTCCATCGGAAGCCAATACCTTACTCTCGGGCTCCTGCACGACCATATGGCTACGATGCACCCGCGCCAGCCTTCTCTGACCCTCCTCCGGCGTTTCTATCTTCGAATCGTGACTCTTATACCACCCGCTGGTCACCTTCGCTTCACCGCTGATAATTTTCTCTCATGGTCCGTTGACCCGCGCAAATTCAGCTTATTTCAGTTTATTTCTTTCCATGGAAGGAGGAGCTGAGGCAAAAGGCTGACTTGCCTGATGAAGGCCTCAGCACCCATACACGATTGGAAATGCAGTGGCAAAAGTAAAACATTTGAAAAAATCTTACTTGTAATACAAGTTACTAAAAAAGGACGCATATGCAGGTTGTAATACAATAATGCACAAAAAAAAACAATTTGCAACACACACTTCTGTACATAAAGTTCACAGAGCAAGAGCAGGCAACACAACCAAGATTTACTGATCAGAATACATAATCATTAAACAAAGTAGCATGATTCATAGAATACACACAGTAGCTGTAAGGAAATTTCGAGTGAAGTATTATGGAAATTTAATGTTACTGCTTATTAAGTAATGTTTAAGGTTCTTATTGGACCAAGATGCGGGAGAATTGAAGTCAAGAGGTGGCGGTAAATTATTTATGGCTGTAGGAACTTGGTAGCGTAGTGTCTGTTTACCGTAATTGGACCGGATTTTAGGTACCAGTTTTTTTTGCTTTCGGAAGTGGTACGTTGTGGAAGAGTTGTCAGGAATAGAAGCGTATAGTCGGTTTTTGTGAATATATTGAAATAGTCGGAAGAAGTATATCTGATCTGCCTTCAGAATGCTGTGTTTGATGAATAGTGGCATTGATGGGAGGTTTTGTGGTCGGCCGTGATATCGTTCAATTGCTCTCAGTGCTTTCTTTTGTATCTTAATTAATTTTTCGTAACTACCGGAAGTTGTAGTACCCCAGACGAGGATGCAGTAACAGATTTTAGAGTAAAAAAGTGCATAATATATAGATATCATTAGCCACGTAGGTATGATGCCAGCCAGTCGGTAAAGGCAGCCAATTGTTCTGCTCAGACTGGAAGAAAGTTTCAAAATATGTGTATTCCAGGACAGTGTATCACTAAACCAAACACCAAGAAATTTGTGACTGGAAACTCTGTCAATCGCAGTGTTAAAATAATAAATATTAAGCGAATGGCGTTCTATAGTGTTAATAGGCCTGAAAATTATGTAGTGAGTCTTCGAAAGATTTAATGATAGTCTGTTTGCCTGCAACCAGGATTGAAGGTTATTTAGGTATGCATTTGCCTTGCCTTCCAGTGTGCACAGAGCTCTATCACTGAAAAAAATGTTTGTGTCATCAGCATACATTACCATGTCAGTTGAATCTGGTATATTACATATATCATTAATGCAAGTTATAAATAGGAGTGGCCCTAGGATTGAGCCCTGTGGCACACCTTGTGTGATGGGGAGCTTCTCTGAATTTTCGGAGTTAATGTGGACATACTGAAAACGGTTATCTAAATAACTAAAAAACAGGGCTGAAGAAATTCCACGCACCCCGTAACAGTTTAATTTATGGAGGAGAATAGTGTGATGTACGCAGTCAAAAGCTTTTCTAAAGTCCAAAAACAAGCCAAGCGTGTATTTTCTCGCTTCAATGTTATCAATAATTTTTTCCTTAATTGTTAGCAGCGCTTTTTCTGTAGACCTATTCTTCAAGAACCCGTAATGCGAATCATTTATAATGTTATCAAGGCGGAAAGCTGGGCTAGTTGGTTTGACATAGTTAATTAAAAGACTAGGGCATAAAACTAGGACAAAGGCAGAGAAGGAGACAGGACGAGCGCTAAACATCAACTGAAGGTTTACTACAACAAACATGTACTTAAAACACTTCAGTGGCACATGCGCACACTGAGTTACAAAAAACTAATCAACAAGTGGCAAACTGTTTCGAAGATACATGGTTTCTTTCCTGGTCAGGGCAAGTGACGTCGTGCTTACACACTTGTCACCTTCCCTGATAATGTGATAAGCCTCACAAATCTCACGACCTAACCTTGTGCCTCCTCTACCAAGCACACACGTGGCATCAAACGCCGGCACTCACCCGCACCGCTTACAATGCGTAGCCAAATGGCTGCCCCCCGCCATGAATCCACCAGCGTGCGATGCTCTCGTAGCCGTTCATTTAGGCAGCGTCCAGACTGTCCCACGTAGCATCTACCGCATGAGAGGGGTATGCGGTATACAATGCCAGCAGTGCACGGAACGAACTTGCACTCGTGTTTTATGGTGCATACCGGTTTCCTCTTCTCATTGACGGCTTTGCACATGCGCACCAGCTTTTCGGGGGCGGTGAACATGACGTCCACACCGCACTTCCCTCCAACTTTCTTCAGCCGGTGCGAAAGCTGGTGCACGTACGGTATGGCCGTACGCCTGAGCCTTTTGGCACTTTCTCCGGCGGCCATGCCAGGGCGGCCACCTGCCCTGACTTCCTTCAGGAGGCATTCCGCCACAGCCATCACTGTGTCGTTAGGGAAACCGGCCTTCTTCAACCGGTGCACTTGCGCTTGCAAGCTGTCCTCAATCTTATGCTGGCAGGACTTCTCGAGAGCACCCCGCAGGCAATTTTTTGCAATTCCCCGTTTTACCAATTTAGAATGGGCCGAATTATACGCTAATTTTTTTTTTTGTGCGAGGCTGGTACGACCAACAGATGTGCCCAGTGCCAAAGAACAAACTTAGCTCGAGGAACTGGAGCCACCCGTCCACTGGAACTTCATGCGTGAACCTCAGCTTGCCAGAACAATCACCGAAAGTCTCTAAAATACTTTTTACAACCTGTGGTTTGTCGCTCTCGTTGTTAACATGCATAAACACAATAAAGTCATCCACGTACCTAAAACACTTAACAACACGCTTTTCGTCTTCAATGCACGCTGCAACGCGCTTGTCAAACTGTCCTAAAAAGATTTCACTAAGAATCGGGGCAATGCAAGACCCTATGCAAATGCCATCTTTTAAGGCGGAAGCCTTTAATGTCTCATCGTTGTAAGCAGCAGTTGTCGACAGAAAATGTCACGCTTTTCAATTGGTGGAAACGGTCGTGACGTCACAGTGCGCGAATCTCAAACGGGGCCAATGGCACTTTGGCTAGTAACCATACAACCAATTGAAGGGATCGTATAGTGATACTCCAAGTAAGTGGGACTGAGCTTAGTTAATTGCTTAATTACCCAATTAGCTTTACTAGTCAGGCCATATAAATAAATAAAAGCGATTAAGAAATTGGTCGAGCTCAGGAATCGAACCCCGGTCTTCGGCGTGAGAGACGAGCACGCTATCCACTCCACCATGCCAGCACGATGGTTGGGAATGAACAAAGACGCGTCTAGTGAATACGGTGTCTTCACTCACTCTCATCCTCCTCCATTCCCTTCCGGCGAGGTTTAGGTGTCCACCGACAAATGAGAGAGATACATTTCCTTTCCTCAAAAACCAATTTACCGACGAGCGAGGCGTAGAACCGAATGGGCGATGGCGTTCTATGGACTCCTTGGCAGCGTTGCAAGACGCTGTCGCGTTCCACTCTTAGGGGCGAAGCTTAACATCTTAACCACACAGCAGTGACCACACTTTAGGTCAAATAAGTGCCCCCCTGAATTTTGACGGGTGTCCACCGAGATATGTGAGACAGTTACTGCGTAATTTCCTTTCCTCAAATACAATTTTCATTTTCTTCATTACGGCTCCTCTTTATCTATCTTCTTTCACTCCCACCTCCCTTCCTCTACGGTGCGGTTCAGGTGTCCACCGAGATGACAGAGAATTACTGCGCCATTTCCTTTCCTCAAAAAGCGTTGCGTTCAAAGGGCAAGGCATCGCGCCGAACGGGTGGTGGCGTTCCGTGGACTCCCTGGCAGCGCTACAACGCGCTGTCGCGTTCCACTCCTAAAGGCGAAGCTTAAGCGTCATTAATTAGCGGTTAATTAGTACTCAGGCATTAATCAGTAATTAACAATTAATTAGTGATTTGCCATCACTTAGTAATTAGTACTCAAATATATGTGACGCCACCAGTGCCACAGAAACAGCGAAGGTGGTGCGGAAAACGCTTCCGCCTCTACCCACTTTAGACAGTCAAAGTGCCCCCTGAACTTTTTGCACAAACAATCGGTCATCAAAAAAAATGTAAGTGGATGAGAGGTAACACTTAACTAAGGCTATAAAGTCATCTACCGAAACCCCGCTACTATTCTGAAACTTCACAGCCCCCCAGCTTTCAATCCGCTCTCTTACTGCATCTAACAACTCTTCATCTAACATCATCAACTCTTCATCTTCATCTGCATCTAACAACGCATCTAACAACTCTCTTACTGCATCTAACAAAAACTTGTTGATTAGTTTTTTGTAACTCAGTGTGCGCATGTGCCACTGAAGTGTTTTAAGTACATGTTTGGTGTAGTAAACCTTCAGTTGATGTTTAGCGCTCGTCCTGTCTCCTTCTCTGCCTTTGTCCTAGTTTTATGCGCTAGTCTTTTAATTAACTATAATGTTATATTTGGTGAAGAAATTTTGTAGCCTGCGGTTGATGGCGCCTTCAAATATTTTAGATAAAATAGGCAGAACAGAGATGGGTCTGTAATTAGTAATTTCGTTTCTGTCGCCACCGTTGTAAATCGGACAGACTCTAGCAACCTTTAGGTCATCCGGAAACACACCGGTTGTGAACATGAGATTTATGATATGAGCTAGGACTTCTGATACGAACGCGGATACATACTTTAAGGGGATTGGTTTTATGTCATCGTACCCAGCTGATACGTTGTTTTTAATGTCATGTATTAACATGGTCACCTCATTAGGCGTCGTTGGGGTAAGCGTTAACGAATTTGGTATGGGCGTTATGAGGTTTTGATATGTGGTATAATGGGCAGGTTCATCAAAAACAGAATCGGCTACTTTCACAAAAAACTCATTCATAGCTGTTGCTAAGTTAAAACCAGTAAGTTTCCCTTCGGGTGTGATAATTTCATCAATATTAAACGGCACGTTGTTATCGAGTAAGTAGCCAAGTTCTTTCCAGACTTTTCTGTAATTATCGCGTATTTTGAAATTGAAATTGAATTGAAATTTATTCCACAACAAAAAGATGCTGCGAGGAGGACAGGAGAAAAGCTGTGTGAACAGCTTGAAAAGCCCTGACCCCCCAACACACGGGGTAGGACAGAAGCGTGCGGCAAGAGAACACAGTCAGATATGGCAACATCGTTGAAAAAGTTAGTATAAAACAGGCAAGAAGAACTAGAAAATCATATCACAACATTATACAAACAATAAACGCAGTTCTTTTGGTGTTATATCTGATATGTCAATGTTAGCATCCTTTATCATGTGATTCAGAAGTGTAGGCAATTTAAATTTTATCATTTGATTTCCATAATTGGTTCTGCATTTTGGAACATACCACATCTCAGGATGGCGCACATTATAAGCAGAAATGTTTTTCTCTAGCCTTGCTAGGCTAGTGATGGCATCATTATTTTTTATTAAACTGAGTTTATATAAGCGGCACAGTCTGTGATCGTTCATCGATGAAACTTGTATTATGTGGTACTTCTTGAATAGGCCTGCTGTGTGGAAGCGATATGGAACTTTACAGGCGAGGCGTAAAGCCCTTTTTTGCAAGACAGTAAGTTTGCTAATGTTTCCAGCTGTTGTTGTTGCCCATACAGAAAACGCGTAATTTAATAAAGAGGAAAATAAAGAGTTATATATGAGCATGTTAACAGGTATCGGAAAATTGTAGCAGTAACGGCGCATAACGCCAGCTGTCCTGGATAGCTTACCAACGATATAGTTTACGTGATCATCCCATGTCATGTTTTCTGAGAAATACACGCCCAGTGATTTAAAGCTCTTTACCACTTCAATTTCAGTGTTATTTAAAAAAATGGAAGGTCGCTGGACATGTGTGTGTCGGGGGTGAAATAAAATAGCCTTCGTTTTATTAATGTTTAGCTTTAGGCAGTTAATTTGAGCCCAGGCATTAATCTCGGACAACGTTCTATTCGCTCGGATACCTAGATCAACACACGATTTGCCTGAAAAGAATAAACTTGTGTCGTCATCATAGATTATGTAATGTGCCGTTGTATCAACGCGAACTATCTCGTTAATATATAGAATGAAAAGAAATGGTCCCAGGATGCTTCCCTGTGGGACACCTGTTTTGATTGACTTTGATGTGGAGTGTTTTCCTTCAATGACGACAAACTGAGTACGGTATTGTAAGTAAGACGATATTAATTGATGCGAAATGCCTCTTATGCCGTAGTGATCGAGTTTTTGAAGGAGAATTTCATGATTAATGAGGTCAAAGGCTTTGGAAAAGTCCAGAAACAGCCCAAGTGCCATATTTTTACACTCAAAGTTTTCGAGAATGAACTCCTTTTGGGCCAGCAGTGCGAGTTCCGTAGATTTGTTCCTGCGGAAGCCAAACTGAGCAGACGTTATTAAGTTGTAACGTTCAGTGAAAGAGGTCAAGCGTTTCAGAATTATTTTCTCTAAACCTTTGGAGAATACAGGTAAAACGGATATGGGGCGGTAGTTTGACATGTCATTTCTATTTCCCTTCTTAAACACAACTGTCACTTTTGCTCGCTGCATTTTTTGAGGAAAGCATCCTGTGGACAAACACATATTAAAGATGTGGGTAAGACAAGGTGCTAATACATCAATGGCAAATTTTACAGGTTTCACTTGAATATCGTCCGCGTCAGCAGCTCTACTATTGCTTAGGGTTAAAAATGTCGCTACAAGCTCACTATTAGTGACTGGGTCTAAAAATATAGTTGGATTACTTCGCTCCTTCATATATCTTAAATCAGGGTTTCTACTGGTAGCACCACCGATTGATAAAAAGAAGTCATTAAATGCGTCAGCTAACTTAGTGCCTTGAAGTTCTATGCCATCTTTTACGATTGTGGTTACCGCTTCTGAATCATTACCAAATACAGTGTTTAGTGCCTTCCAAACGTTGTTTGTGCGTCCTTGTGTTGCTTCGAACAGGTTAGAGTAATATTGCTTTTTTGCATTACGAAGATGTTTTGTGACTGAATTCCTGTACTTCTTAAACACTTTGAGGGCTTCAAGGGACTTACTCTCTATAAATGCCTTAAACAACTGGTCCCGTTTTTTAATAAGCTTGAGGCACTCTTTATCCACCCAAGGCTTCCTACTTTTCTCACAAATTCTAAACGTCTTGATAGGAAAACACGCAAGGTATACCTTAGAGAACTTGCTCATAAATAACTCATACGCTAAGTTAGGATCGCTCACTGCGAACACATCGTTCCAGTTTTCTCTGCTTAAGCAGTCTCTAAAAGCGGAGAGCGTATCAGGAATAATGCGTCTGTATGAAAATTCAGAGCGCATTCGTGTAGGCGTGTTAACAACTTGACTGACAAACATAAATATAGGCAAGTGGTCGCTGATATCGTAAATCAAAGTGCCAGCTCTAACAAGGGAAGGATCAATATTGGTGACAAACAGATCTAAAAGTGTAGTTGATTGTGTAGTTATTCGTGTAGGAGACGTTATAAAGTTTTGACAGGAGTGAGAGCTTAATAATGAATCTAGTTCTAATTTAACCCTGCTATTCTGTAACATGTCAATGTTCAGATCACCACCTAGAATTAATGTATATTTTCTTTCACTGACAAATTCTAAGAAAGAGTCTAAAAAAGGCAAGAACAGACGAACGTCATTTGATGGCGGGCGATAACAAACACAAAAAACAGAAGTACCACATCTAATGGCAAGCGTTTCGTAAAAAGGAGTGATACAGCTGAATTCTGACATTAGTTCAGAATCCATCGAGTTAGAGATTAGCATTGCTACGCCACCACCCCTTTTGCCTGTGCGGTTCATGTAATAAGATTTATACGTCGGAGGTGTAAACACATCCTCTTCCGAGGCAAACCATGTTTCTGAAAACATCATGACATTAAAGCGTATTTGCGCTTCGCCGAAAAAATAGTCAAGTGCATCCTGCTTATTTCTACCAGACCTCAAGTTAAAATGAACACAACTAAGACAATTCTGAAAACTAGTATCGCAAAAGTATTTAAGGTTTGCAACGTCTACCTGCGCAGTCGAAGGATCAAGCATGATCGGAGCAAAAACAGATAAACGGAAGGCTTTTTCAGGTTGAACTATGTCACAGCTTATCAAGGTCAGCCACGCAACGAATGACAACGGCGCTATCACCTTCTCTTTTCCTCACTAGGATCTTGCCATTGCAGTGCCATGAAAATCGGTAGTCATTGTCCTCTGCCCATTCCTTAGCGCGACGGAGCAGCTCTCTGTTTTGGTGTGTCATGTTTTCAGTGATCGAGACTCCAGATGAACCATTTCTGAGGGCTTTACGCTTTCCCAGCCATTTATCTCGAGTTGACTGCTGGGCAAACCTAACAAGAATTCCAGGCGTTTTGTTTGGTTTGGAAGGAAGCCTGTGAATAGCGCCAATGTCATTTGCCGTCAGCTCTGGCAGGTTAACAGTCTTAGCCACAGCATTCAACTTGCACATCAAGTCTTCATTTGGCGTAGCTTGGATGCCATGAACTTCTACGTTCAATTTCCTGCTACGAAATTCCAAATCATTGACAGTCGCTTTCAGTTGGTGAACGTCACTTGAAGTACATACAGCCTCTAATTTGTCTACACGTCTGTTCAAGTTACTAATGTCTTTCTCTTGTTTAACTTGTCGATTCAGGATATCGTCGTACTTCTGGGACAATAACTCGATGGAGTCCTTAATTTCCCCAACCTGAGCAGGCAATCCTGCTAGAGCATCAAGCCTTCGAGTTATATCTGCCAGGCAAACAGTTAGCTCAGAGTCCATGTTCCCTTTGTCCCCACTTTTAGCTTTAGATGGACGGCATGCCACGCATCGCCATGCTCTGCGGCCGCTCTCTCCTTTGGCCTTAAATGTTGACTCCGACCAGCCAGAACAACTACCAATATGATAGGAGGACTCACATTCGCTGCACATCAGGAATTGGCCGTCATCTGGCAGGGACTCATTGCAGGACTGGCAAGTGTCTGCCATGACTCGTGGACCAGAAGCCCGAGGTATCACACAGTACAGCAAAGATATATAGAGCACATACCACTGAGCAAAGCACGGAACACGGTGGCAACGGCGGTAGCAGTAACGCAGCGTTAAGCAACGAGTAAGTGAATTTTACCAACCTGGATAAGCAAAAAAGAGCAGATAAGCCAAGCGTCCTTTCGCCACCGCCGCCGCCGCCCGTGTGTCCAGCTGTAATTCCGGCACAGGAAACGCGACAACACTTGGTGGGTGGATCACGGGTTGGATGACGTCAAGCAGGGCGCAGTGTTGCAGCCAGGGCAGCAGTTGCAGGGGATGTCTGGATAAGCAAAAAAGAGCAGATAAGCCAAGCGTCCTTTCGCCACCGCCGCCGCCGCCCGTGTGTCCAGCTGTAATTCCGGCACAGGAAACGCGACAACACTTGGTGGGTGGATCACGGGTTGGATGACGTCAAGCAGGGCGCAGTGTTGCAGCCAGGGCAGCAGTTGCAGGGGATGTCTGGATAAGCAAAAAAGAGCAGATAAGCCAAGCGTCCTTTCGCCACCGCCGTCGCCGCCCGTGTGTCCAGCTGTAATTCCGGCACAGGAAACGCGACAATACTTGGTGGGTGGATCACGGGTTGGATGACGTCAAGCAGGGCGCAGTGTTGCAGCCAGGGCAGCAGTTGCAGGGGATGTCTGGATAAGCAAAAAAGAGCAGATAAGCCAAGCGTCCTTTCGCCACCGCCGCCGCCGCCCGTGTGTCCAGCTGTAATTCCGGCACAGGAAACGCGACAACACTTGGTGGGTGGATCACGGGTTGGATGACGTCAAGCAGGGCGCAGTGTTGCAGCCAGGGCAGCAGTTGCAGGGGATGTCTGGATAAGCAAAAAAGAGCAGATAAGCCAAGTGTCCTTTCGCCACCGCCGCCGCCGCCCGTGGCGGAGAAACGCTGGACATAGTAATTGGTTTGGTGTATTTAAGGTCACTTTTTAGTTTGTTTCTGAAAGCCTTGAATTTATTAAAAAGTGTTATATCACGGGTTTGGACAAATTCGTGATAAATTTTATTTTTCTTGCAGATGCGTTCATAGACGGATTTGGTCATCCAGAGTTTCCTACATTTCTTTGGATTTTTTTTCCATGAAGAGGGAAGCTTCATTATAGCATTTTAGAAAGCTCTTGATAAATGCAGCATAAGCACTATTTACATCCTGAATATTGTATATGTCGTCCCAGTTCTGATTGTAAATTAGTGCTTTAAATTTGGATAATGTGACGTCATGAATTTCTCTACATCTGTAACCGACTCTATGAGTAGAATGTTTGTTTCGTTTAACAGGGAGGAAACAGAATATGGGCAAATGATCGCTAATATCACTACTGACTACGCCAGACAAAGGTTCTGAAGGCATCCGGCTAGTAATACAAACGTCCAATAATGTGGCTGTCTTAGTAGTGAGTCTAGTAGGCAGTGGTATGTGGTTACAACATGCATAGGAAAAAACAATATTGTTGAATTCACGGGTGCTACAGTCGTCGCAGAGTAAGTTGATGTTCACATCGCCCATGACCACAAACGGAAGTTTCATGGAAATGAGGTGTTCAAACAAACTTTCTAAAAATTGGAAATAATGTGAGTTGTTCCCGGCTGGCGGCCGATATATGGCAACAACTATAACATTTGATAAAACCACAGACAAAGATTCAATATCAGGAGTTATGACCGAAAAGTCGTCTAATACTGTATGTGGATAACAATCTTTTACATAAATTGCCAGACCGCCACCACGTCCATGTTGTCTCGGTATGCCATTACATTTATAACGATTAATATGAACATATTCGTCCTGAGTGGACAGCCATGTTTCTGGGAACAAAATGACATCGAACTTTACCTTTAACGATAAAAGCAATGCATCAATATGATCACCTTTGTGACGCATACTACGAATGTTGAGATGTATAGCCGAAAAAAGATTAGAGCTTGTTCCAAACCAAGAGTTAAATTTATCGTAGTCGTAATAAGCACATGCTCCCGAAGGATTCATTGCAAAACTGTAAGGGCAAAAAGTAGATAAACTGAATTTAGATTTACGTCATCTTCTTCAAGTCATCGCGGTCAATGATCCTCAAGACGTCAGTTGTTTCGTTTTGCCTGGCAAAAAGTTTTCCTCCTCTAGTCCAAACAAACTTCCATTTAACTTCCTTCTTCCGCGCGATAGCGGCTCCCAGCAACCGTTTGTTGGCCGGCGTTAAATGCTCGTTCACGTAGATAGTACTAGTCCCCGATTGTCTGGCTGGACAGCTTCCGTTTTCGTGCTTTGGAGAGAAAAGCATTTAGCTTATCTCAGCGAAGGAAGCGAACGATAATGTTCTGCTCGTCAGGCTTTTGAGTGGGAACCTTGTGGCATGTGTCAGTGTCTTCGTCAGTCACTTGCTCTTCAATGACCTCGCCAATTTTTTTCACTACCTCAAGTGGGTCCTCGACATGTTCCACACCCTTTATAATTGCTGAGCAAAACTAAGAGTCGCAGAGCCGGAGGCAAGCACTGCGCTTTTGTCGAACTTTACAATTCCTCTGTTTTCACGTGCCAAAGTTCTGTATGTTTATTTAGAAGGTATCGCCGTTTATGCGCTCGTTAGCAGCGAAGCTGCGCTGTGGATTCTAAGCGGTGCACACTGTCGCATGCTTCACAATGTCACTACACCCGTTTGTAACGTTTCCTCTGCACCGCATTGAACCCATCATCGCGTGCACTGCCCAAGTGATCAGCACTAGTGCCCCTACACCTGCCCCTGACTCCCGTACCGTGCTTTCGACCGTCGTCTACGGCAACCTCGCACCTGCTCAACATAATCAGGTCGTCTCCCTGCTTCATTGTGTTGGTGCGTCGTTTCACTTCCCGAAGGCGACGGTTGGCTGCACGTCCGCCGTCCACCCTACTGGCACCGGTACGCATGCCCCTTCACGCCAACGCACATATTACATATCGTCCAACTAGCGCCAAGCGATCAGCAGCCACGTCACCCGATTTACTTGAGCGCGGTCTCATACAGGGTTCTCATAAGCCGTAGTGGTCCTTGTCAAGAAGAAAGATGGCTCCATCAGGTTTTCCATCGGCTACCGAAGGCTAAACATGATTACTTGCAAAGACATCTACCACCTTCCGCGTATCGATGAAGCTTTGTACTGCCCGCTGGGAGCCGAGTTCGTCCTACCTTTGGACTTACGATCTGGCTACTCACAGATCTTGATGGCGGAACCTGACGGTGCGAAAGCAGAATTGGTCCCTCCAGGCGGCTTATTTAAATCCACGGCAATGCCGTTTGAGTTATGCAACGCACCTGCGCCATTCCAGCGCATAATGGACACTATTTGGAGCGGCTTTAAGTTCCACTTCTGGCTGTGTTACCTTCGTGATAGTTTTTTTTTCTCCCAGGACTTCTCTACACGTCTGTATCGCCTGAAGAGCATCTTGTTTTCAGCGTTGCAGGCCTTTGGCTATATTTGATAAAGTGCTGCTTCGCCGCTAGGAGCCTCAATATATCGGGCCATGTAATTCAAATGCTGGTGTTCTTCCCGAGTCCCGCACAACTTAGTGATGTTGCTGCATTTCCCAAACCATTAACTCTTAAGGAACTGCGCAGCTACGTTTGTTTATGCTCTTATTTCCTGCGCTTTGTTAGAAACTTTGCTTCTAAACTTGTCCCATTGACTCACTTCCTCTCTACCAGCGCCAATCCTTCGAAGTGGACACCAGCGTGCGATGAGGCCTCCACCACTCCGTCTTCTCGTCTCAGCCCCGATTCTAAGCCATTTTATGCGAGTCGCGCCCTGGCAAAAGCCGACTCAAAATATTTGGTGGCAGGAAAAGAACGGTTTGGGCATCATCTGGGCGACTGGAAAATGTCGGCTTTGCAACTGTATTTGCCTATTTTGCGTCGTGACGTATCAACACGCCCTTTGTTGGCTATCTTCTCTGAAGTGTCCGTCTAGACGTCTTGCCCGTTGGGTCCTCCGCCTGCAGGAGTACGACATTCACGTCGTTTACCCGTCCGACTACAAGCATTCCGATGCCAGCAGGTTTTTCCCGTTCACTTCTTCTGAGTGACCCGTCTCAACCATCCATCGCCGCTCACAATTCGTCTTCTCTAGGCATCTCGGACATGCCGTCGGAACAGCAAAAAGAGTCAGATTTCATCCTTTATCGCTTCGTTGTCAACTTCCAGCCTTTCTGTGCGCTCTCCAGCGCTAAGCTCGCCACTTTGCTGTTCAGAATGACCTGCTATAACGTTGTAACGTTTCTGAGGGGCGAAAATGGCTCCTGGTTATTCCCCACCACGTACGCTCCGACATCTGCGTGGGTTTCCAGGCTCACCCACAGTGTGCTTATGCCGGTATGTTAAAAACATATTGCCACGTAGTGGTGACTGCAGTCCAGAGAGGAGGAAGACAGCGAAAATGGCTTCCAAATCAAGCCCTTTATTTGGGCTGACTTGCGCCCGCAAAGAACGGAATGGGCGCATTTGTTTTTCCAGTCCCGGACTACTTGCTGACAGGTCTCGGCTTCCGCTCTGACAGGTCTCGGCTTCTGCTCTGACAGGAAACAGCGTCACGGTCACATGACCTACTTGCCATAGCTGCTTGCGGACTCGCCGCAGGGGCCGGGCTCCCCCTCGGTTACTGTACCAGGGCGCTGTCATCTGCTAGTGGACGACGCAAGCCGTGGCCACCACGATGCCGAAGCAACGCCGTGCGCTCGATCATGATACTGAGTCGATTTGAAGACCGTACTGTCAGCTTAGCGTAGGTGCATTACAGAACTCGGCTTCGGAGGTATGCTCGCCGCTACTGCTCGCGGCAAAGTTCGCACAAAGTAGCCCAACTCGTTGCGAATGGGCAGATAGATGAAAGCCTTCGTAAAAGTGTTGACAATAAGCGCTATAGCTGCTCCAGTATATGAGTGGCTCACCTGCGATGCTTTCAGGTAAGCGCGCAGACAGCATGTCGCAAAACAAGCGAACAAGAACCGCTTGACGACACGAGCAAACAATACACGCTCGCAGCTCCGAACGCGCGTCCGTGTGTGGAGGATTTATTTATTTATCATTTATTTATCATCATACCCACAGCGCCATTATCTGGCATTACAGTGGGGGGGTTGAAGAAAAAGTACACAAATGCCACCGCATGCAGGTGGTTAAAAAAAAAGATAACAATGAGATAAGAAAATAGAGCGAAGATGCAAGAACAAAAACTATTACGATGGCTAGAGAGCAGCTACGCAGCTCATGTGAAGGTTTACCGCATGATATCGTCCTCCAGGAGCACGAAAAGTACGCAAAATGCACACAGAGTCTAACTCAATATGGCT
This sequence comes from Amblyomma mixtum, assembly GCF_055824585.1. Classification (NCBI taxonomy): domain Eukaryota; kingdom Metazoa; phylum Arthropoda; class Arachnida; order Ixodida; family Ixodidae; genus Amblyomma; species Amblyomma mixtum. The sequence continues at coordinate 370,544,896 of NC_143014.1, read as the reverse complement.
GGCAGCGCGGCGCGCAGCTGTCGTCTGCTGCCTTCCCCGCAGCACCAAGTAGCCCGCGAACTGCCATAGACGAAAAACGAACGCGTTGCTATGGCGATTCAGGCAGGTGGGCGGAGCTTTCGGGCTGCCCGAGAAAAACAAATATCGTACTCGAGTCCGCAAATAGTCCCGGAGAGTCCGGGACTGAACAACAAATGCCCCCAATGACTCGGCGGCGGCGTAGCAGCATGAGTGCTGGGCGGTCGGCAAACAGAACAGCAGCAATTCTTGGTCGCGCTCAATTTAAAGCTGGCAGGAAACCTTCGGAACCAAAACCAACAACAACAATCTGGAAAAATGTGGACGCAGTTGCGCGTGGCCACGATCAATCGCGATAAGTCTGGTCGCATCTCGCGTCACAAACAAATTGATAAAGCCGCCTGCCAGCAGCTTTCAGCGTTACCGAACAAACTACAAACATGCGCGGCAATATGCAGGCTTGCGTCTGCAGTGCTACTGGGGTGCAATTATGAACCGCTGTCAATTTTTGTCTCAATTTTGAGACTGTGACGTCAAAATGACGACACCGCGAGACGCTGACCGCGGAATCCACCAATTAGGCGCGAGATTGCGGTGGCTAGCAACAGGGCGCCACCCCGAAAGCATTTCTTTGCGCAATAACCGACCGTATGCTAAAATTTTGCTATAAGGCCGTTAATAAAATGAACAATGTTTTATTTTTCTAAAAAGTATGTTTCAAACTGAACAACATGAAGCAAAACAAGAAGCTCCCTCAGTTTTGCATTTTTTTTCATTCGAGAAGTCTGCCATGAGGCATAAGTTGAGAATAGGGGGAGTGGAATGTAGGTTACAGAAAGTTAAAAGAAGGAGTGCAGACCAGTTTCTGCAAGGTAGTCGCATAGGCTGCTGGTGAAGTGATTGTCCATAGTCCACTTCACATAGGCCCCTTCGCGGTTCCACCGCAGGCCGACCTCCCTGAGGAGCCGTTTTCTAATAGGGGCCGTCGCTGGGCAAGTCCACAACAGGTGCCACACATCACAAATGTCCGGTGCAGCGCCGCAGTGAGGGCACCTGTCAGTTGCTGGCAGATATTTATCACCCCACCGATAACGGACAGATGGGGTCAGGGCCGCCCCTGCCCGAATCCGGTGCACTGATACCTCCTCCTGCCGAGTAAGACTACGGGGGAGAGGGTGCGAACACGGAGGAATTAGAGCGCGTGTTCGCTGGCGCAGAGCTTGTGAGTCGGAGACATGGGACAGGAACGGATCTGGGGGAAGAGGGGAAGGTGGCGGGTCGTCTGATGTGTCAGTGTGGGTCATAGCATCTGCTTGAATGTTATGTGGATCGTGAGCATGACCGCGAATCCAGTGTATGCGTACAGGACATGGGTATTTTGCGCAGAGTAGGTGAATTCATTGTGTATTCTGGAATGTGCGTCATACAGCCTTAAGCTGTTTAAGGGCGGCGAGGGAGTCTGTATAAATATGAACTGCATTGAATGTGGGAACGAGCGGAAGGGAAGCAATGGCATTGTAAATGGCTTGAAGTTCCAGTGACAGGGGGGTACAGGTATCTGCGGTGTACGTCGCACGAGAGTTGAGATGCGGATGGGAGGGACTATATACAGCAGTAACTCCCCGCTCTGCAGTATGTGATTTATCGGTGTACAATATGCACCCTTCAGGCAGATGCGCGGCTGATACCGACGGGGAAACAGTGAGGCGATTGTCTGTGAGCTGACAATACGACCACGGAGGGAGCGTCTTTAAACGATGAAGTTGTAGAGACTGTTTGCGAGCTCTGTTTGCCACCCGCTGGTCGATGAGTTCACTGAGAGTATTAAGTTGGGCGAACTCCTGAAGCACGGGTATGGGTGTCAAACGAAGCAAAAATGTTATGGCGCGCATAGCCTCACGATTGATAGCTTCAAGGGAGTCCCACTGTCTGCGGGTGAGACGTTGAAATTGTGCCTGATATATTATCCGTGGCTGAAGGATAGAGCGCACAAGCTGGCGGGCCGCATGAGCACGTGAGCCACCAGATCGCATAGCTATGCGACGAATCAGACCTATAGTAGCGTGAGCTGATTTACGTGTGGCTCTCAGCCAAGGGGTGCCAGTCCCAGAGGTATGAAGGAGGAGGCCAAGAATACGAAGAGTTTCTACCTGAGGAATCGGAGAACTATCTACTGTAAAGTATAAAGGGGCAGCTTTCCGTAAGCCGGCTTTGTTTCCAATGGGAATGAAACATGACTTAGTAGGCGAGAGGGTTAGACCCAGAGGTGGGAGGCGAGATGTCAAGACATCTAGCGCATGTTGGAGGGCCGACTGATGGATAGACGCATCTGGGTGACAGCACCACAAGGTTATGTCATCGGCGAACGCAAGCACACGGATAGAAGGGATGGTCTCTAGGGCTCTAACAAGAGGAATAAAAGCCACATTGAATAACGTGGGGGCGAGAACGGAGCCCTGGGGCACTCCTCTATTGGAAGTGAAGTTACCAAAGGGCTTTCCGTGGACCCGTACACTGAAGGTTCGATTTGTTAAAAAGGCGTGAATGGATAGGAGAAACCGGTGAGGGAGACCAAGAGTTTGAAGGGAGGCAAGAATGGCAGAGTGAAGGATGTTATTATATGCCTTTGTTATGTCTGTCGCGATCACAGTTCGAACGAGGTGACTCTGCGAAGAGTGGTGAAGCACGTCAGTAGCCAAAGTAGCAAGACCATCCTCCGTTCCCATTTGGCGACGGAAACCTATTTGGGAATGTGGGTAACAATCGTGTGATTCTAGCCACCACGACAAGCGTGCGGCGAGAATGCTTTCGTAAAGCTTGCAGATGGTAGGCGTGAGAGAAATTGGACGAAGGGCCGAAAGAGATACTGGAGGCTGACCTGACTTGGGTATTGGGACCACAATAGAATTCTGCCACTCTCCATGGATGACACCAGAACGCCACGCATGGTTGAAAGTATCCAGTAGGGTTTGCAAAGCAGACCCATCCAAGTTACGGAATAAAGAGTTTGGTGTGCCGTCGTGCCCGGGAGAAGTGGTAGTTTTGAGGCGTTCAATGGAGGCTAGCAATTCTGCCATGGTTAATTCAGAAGTAACCTCATCGGAAGGCTCTGTAACCGATAAGACTGGAGGAGATGTAGGGGTGCAGTCATGGTGTGGAAAAAACTGACGGGCCGCTTGTTGTGCAAATGTATCTACGTCCACATTCAGCGCGAGGCGAATGCTTTCAGTATAATCTGCAACCTGAGAAGGGCGCTCCATGGCATGAAACACTCTCCAAAGATGTCGATTGCCCTGCGTAGAGGACAGGCGGGCACACCACGCAGCCCAGCGTTTCCTGCCTAGTTGCTTTGCGTAACGCCGCGCTCGGGCGGTAGCTCGGTGAAGAGAGGGAAGAGCCAAGGGGTCCTCAGGGTTGCGAGAAGCATAATGATCGGCCTGGCGACGAAGAGCCCACAGATTCAGGAGGTGTATGTCCGGGTTTGGGTCGCCTTCATTTACAGTACTGGTAATAGTATGAGTTGCGAGAACATCAGAGAGGGTAGACACTGCTGAAGACGGGATGAATGTAGATAAACGATTGTCAGCGCGTACAGAGTCCTATGATGTTATGCGTACGCTGCGGCGTACTTTCCGTAGACGCGAAGGAGTGAGAGAGATAAAAATAGGGCAGTGATCACTACCCCAAGAATCCGATTCAACATCCCAACGAGGGTTACCGGGCCCTAACCACCAAGTCAAGTGAGGTGAATACGGGCCACCTCTTGGGTGGGTAGAGGTATTCGGGTGGTTTAAAAGTTGAAAGGAATTATCTGAAAAGCTGCCTTGGATGTGGGCACCCCTTGATGAATCTGCTGGGTAACCCCACGAAGTGTGTGCGCCGTTGAAGTCCCCACCAACTAAAATAGGGATACCCGGGTTGGTACAACGAAGGAAACGTACCCATCCAAGATTGGGAGATGCGGAGCTAGGACGGCCATAAAAAGCAACTAGAATAAGAGGGGTGCGTGCTGGTTTAACAAGAAGGGCGACGACCTCTTGACGTGTGTTGCACCACCGTGAAAGGTCTAGCGGAGTATGGGGAATGGAGCTGTGAATATAAATTTCGGATTTACCTGGGGTGAGGGAGGAGGCGATGCAACGGCGATCAGGGATCGAGGGTGCCGCAAGAGTACGCTGACTCTGGAAAAGCTTCGGCTAGGTGGCGCGAGCTGCCGCCCGATTCAAAGGATTCAGCCTTATCCATCCACCCACATATCAGCCATCGTGAACATGGCAGCCAGAAAAAAAATCAGCTGATTCGACGGCTGTCCTTTTTTTTTACACATTATGTAGAATCAAGGTGGGGTGCGTACGTCTTAAGTGAGCGGAAAAAATCTGTTTGAATGCAGTGATTGCTATGGGTCTGCCGAGATCAATTTGCAAGGAGCGCTTGGCTCGAAAACTGACGAAGGCAGTTTAGGGCAAGTTCGCAATGGCGAGTCGCGAACGTCGCGCGACCAATTTCGTTCTAGTAGTTACGGTTTCCGAAGCACTTGTAAAGCGGGGAGAGTGCGTGACAAATCGATTTAAACCTGTCGCGCGACCTCCGTGACTCGCCAGTGTGAACCCGCCTAGCCTGTGCCCTCGGTCGGCGCCTGCTATCGATGGCAAATGTGCTCTAAGGACGATGCGTGGTTCTATTTATTTTTGTTCAGAAAATACCAGGTGACCATGAATAATCACCCTGCAGCAACTGCCGACATACGGGGGCAGACCGGTGCAGCTGCTGGGAGCTTGCAATCTCAGTGCGGGAAATGAGAGCCGGCACACCCGGTCGCTGTGGCAACAGTCGCTCTCTGTCTCGTAACCGCTGATGCCACTCGCTTCGGGCTAAGCACTCGATGTTCGTGTTGTTGCCGTTCCGTTCGTATGATGCTCGGTTGACGCCGCCGGGGATACTGCGGTGGCGAAAGTTTAAGCGAAGGAAGCCCTCCTCCGCCGCCAAGGCGGCGGCGGAGGAGGGCTTCCTTCGCTTAAACTTCGCGCGCAGAAGGTGCGCGCTTTCCGGCGAGACCTCCAAGACAAGGCGTCTTGGAGGTCTCGCCGGAAAGCGCGCACCTTCTGCGACTTAACTTTGACAGTGGTCTCCGCAACCCGCCGCAAACACTTGCTCACAGTCGGCGGGGCTACGCCAACGTTTACTTCATTTCCTGCGATGTCTTGAAACCCATCGGCGGCGAAGGCGCGCACAGCACTTGCCGCTCCACTGACCGCGCACTCACCCGCACACCTCCAAGTTCAACGGCGAGTTCGTCGCACAGCTATTGTGAGTTCGTCGCACAGCCAAAACACTCGTCCCGCACGTCAAAAACGTCTTCATGCACCCTCCTACACCGTTGCTCGCGCGGCCACCGGCGATGTAAACAGCCGCCATTTTCTGTCGCAAACGGCTTGAGATCACTCGTTCCAGTCGCAAAAAATCGTCTCAGTCGGCTCGCATAATTAGGTAAACAACGTCAACACTTCTGGCACATTTATGGCGTCATCCGTTGACGCAAAAAATCAATATGCCGCTGGTCACATCCTACCAATAAAAACGGGGCAAATGATTGGTTTGGTTTATTGGGGTTTAACGTCCCAAAGAAACTCAAGCTATGAGAGACGCCGTAGTGAAGGGCTCCGGAAATTTCGACCACCTGGGGTTCTTTAAAGGGACTATGCAATGAATTAAAAGTCACTTGTAAATGTTTTCAACACTTAGAAATGATGCTAAGAAGCATTCGCACCAAGTATGACTCTTGGGAACGGAGCCGGCAATTTATTATGAATTTTTAAAAAGCGCGTTTTTTGAAATTCGCGGGCCGATTGATGTCTTCGTAGTGACCGGTTTTGAAGCTAAAACCGGGAAAATAGACGTCATTAGTCCCGTGACGTCGGCAGGCCACCACACGCTGTCATTCGCTGGAGCCACGGCAGCCACGACGTCACGGGCACGCTTCCGGTAGCCTTGAAAATCGTCTGCTCGAGCCGCCGCGCGACCCCCTCGGGCTAGCGCGAGCCAGGGCATTGCCTTCGCGCATATGTTTTCAATTTACCTCTGCCGCCTCTTTCTGTCGGGAGTTCGGGTATGTATAGTTCGAGAGCCACTCGCAGTGCCTTTGTCGCGATGACGAGCACAGAAATCCGACGCGTGCCACAATCCAGGAAGGCGAAGGGAGACTGGAGAGACGCTGCCGACACTGCTGCTGGGGTACTGGGTGCGACAACCGGAAGTCGCAAGCCGAACGTCAGTGAATGACGTATTCATGGGCGGGGCCCAGTCCCATGAGCTGTTTTCTTTATTTTTCCTGGTTCTCCGCGTGTAGGAGTTGAGGGGGAGAGGAGGAGCGTAATTTTTAATCGTCTCTAACTTCGTCGTTATTGATGCTAGCTCAAAAATTCTTGCGCTGGGGTGACGAGTGATGGAATGCCTATCTCTCGTCTGCTTTACGTAATCGCAATTAATTTTACTGCATAGTCCCTTTAACGTGCACTGACATCGCACAGTACACGGGCCTCTAGAATTTCGCCTTCATCGAAATTCAGCCGCCGTGGCCGGGATCGAAGCCGAGTCTTTCGGGACAGCAGCCGAGCGCCGTAACCACTGAGCCACCGCGGCGGGCTGGAACGGGGCAAATGAGACACTTTCCAATTGGGACCAATTTGAGCGACTCGTAATCGCGCCCCTGGCGAGGCATGTAGCGCTTTGTGCGGCAGTACGTCCGCTTTTTGTCAGCTTGCCAACGATGGAAAACACCGCCTCGTCTTTGCACCTCACTCATGAAGCCACCCCCATGCCCTACCCGCCTGTTCGACCGCTTTGGGCTCGATCTTTACGGGTCTCCTTTCCACCGACTCCTGACAGCCATCATCATGTCGTCTTCGGCATTGACCACCTCACCCCAATGCGGAAACTGCGTCGCTGGCACTCGCCTCCGCGACTGAAGTTGCACCCTTTATCGTTCATCACAGGGTCTTTCGACATAGCGCTCCCAGAGAACTTATTGCTGAGCGCTGCCGCGTCCTTCTCTCAGACGTCGTCGAGGCAGTACTCCAGGAATGCCGAATTATTCATCGAGCCACCTCTGCTTATCCCCACTAAACCAACGGCTTAGTTGGGCGTTTCAATCGCACTCTCACGGACATTCTTGCTAAGTATGTGAACCGCCACCACTCTATTCGGGACAAAATTCTTCCCTTTCTTACCTACGGCTAAAATACCGCTATGCAAGCTGCCGTGGGGCTCTCGTCCTTTTTCCTACTCTACGGCCGAGTCCCTACTTGCACCGTGGACACCATCCCCTGTACCGCAGTGACGCTTCCCAGTCGACGCCCCTTTCCCACGCTGCTCAGTACTCCGAAGAATGCCGTCAGTTTCCCGTGCCTCGACCACCGAAACGCAGCAGCGCCAGCAGCTGAGCCGCGACAGCTTCGCGATGGCCCCCTTCTACCCTCCAGATTGGCTGGTTTGGGCCAGGATCCCTTCCTCTACCCCCGTCCTCTACACGAAACTTTTATCCCACTACGACGGTCCCTACCGCATAATTCATGAAACCACGCTAGTCAACTACCTCAAATACCAACTAGCCCAAACCGCAGTTCCCATTTCTTCCTCTTGATTTCGACTAGGATGTTATTAACCCGCGTTTGTTTCCTCACCCACTCCGCCGGCTTCCGGTCTCTTAACGTTACACCTATCATTTTTTTCTTTCCATAGCTGACAGCGTTGTCCTGTACTTTGGCAGAAACCTTTTCGTTAGCCTCCGCTTCACTAGAGTGTTTCTTGCAAATCTAATTACAATTCCCTTGTCTGGACACATTTGCCGATCACATATAAAAATTTAATTAAAAACAAAAAATAGTCATGGTACCTCGAATGCCGCCTTTATCTGAGCACGCCCATATCATGTACACTAGATTGCGCACAAGTGCATTACATTACCAAGGATATGATTTCTGTGAACAACCATTGAACCGAAAATGAAGTACAAGCAAATTCAAGGAAAATGCCTAGTCATGAGCGGATTAGCAAGCGGCAAGAGCCGGATAAAAATTCTAAAGGAGCTCTGTATATTCTGGTTTGTGGGGTTTAACGTCCCAAAGCGACTCAGGCTATGAGAGACGCCGTAGTGAAAGAATTCGGAGAATTGGACCACCTGGGGTTTTTTAACGTGCACTAACATCGCACAGAACATGGGCCTCTAGAATTTCGCAGCCATCGAAATTCGACCGCCGCGGCCGGGATCGACCCCGCGTCTTTCGGGCCAGCAGCCGAGCACCGTCATCACTGAGCCACCACGGCGGACCTCTGTATCACCGCGATTCACAACCCCAGCTATCAGTACAGATTTTGCCGCGCTGACAACCAAAGCCCAACATGTCTACTAGTTGAGTTGAGTTGAGTTGAGTTGGGTTTAATGGCGCATAAGCAACTAAGGCTATCATGCGCCAAGCTCAGGGTATAGAAAATTCTTTTAAATAGCTGTTATACTAAAGTCTAAATGAACGGCGGTGTAAAGGGCCTAAAAAGTTAATTCGTGCAACCTAGTAAAAATATAAGACAAAATTTTAAAAGAGACTTATGGTAAAAGCTTTAAAAAGGGTTGGCAACCTCAGCAGCCATCCTTGGCTGTGCAAGGATCTCGAGGTCCCCAACCGATAGAATGGTGACCTCAGCCATCTTCTCACGACGAGAGGGTGGCTGAGGTGTGGTTCGAAAAAAATTCGCAAGTTGTAAAAAACTGACCATTATTCAGAGTTTCGAGAGTACATTGACTTCTCTTAAAAAGTTAAAAACGCTTGACTTATCAATAAGAGCTTCTTCACCTAAAATCAATGACGGATGAAAAGGGATGTGCCGGTTGTAAAAAGGGGTAAAAAACTTGTTTCTGAGCGTTTCAAGTTCTGTGCATGAGATTAAGATATGAGTTACTGTCAGTTCGTCTCCGCATTTTTCACAGGTAGGTTTGTCTTGTTTTGTTAGTAGAAAATTGTGGGTAAGGTGTGTGTCCAATACGTAAACGACATAAAATAACTTCAAAAAAGCGTTCCTGATGAGTGCATGATTTCCATTCTCCTAATATTGGTTTTATTAAGTGTAGCTTGTTATTTATCTGACTATTCCATGTGCTGTGCTATTTGTTTCTCAGTCTGCTCTGAACTAGCTTCATACAATCATTATGTGGCATGCTTATTTTCTGTATTTCCTTGTTGTGGGCTTCAGCAGCGCATGCGTCCGCTCTCTCGTTACCATCGATTCCAACACGGCTTGGAACCCAACATAACTTTATGTTATGCCCTTGTGTTACGATCCTTGTTATGTTATGTATCACCTTACCTAGTGATGGCATGACTGCATTCCTGGACTGTAGTGCTTTCAGTACACTGAGGGAGTCTGTGTAGATAATACTGTTTTCGATGTTCTTGCTTATTATTTTCTCCGTAGCAAGAAACACAGCATAACACTCGGCTGTAAAAACTGATGCACACTGAGGAAGTCACTATTTTTTCCCAGTTCCCTTCCACTACTGCACTTCCAACATAACCTGTAGTTTTCGATCCGTCTGTGTAGAACTCGGTGTAGCTATCATATTTTTCCTTTAGTGTAAGGAACTCTTGTATGATGTGTTCTGATGGAGTTTGTCTTTTGTTGAACTGTGGAAGACTTATATCACAGACCGATGGAAAACTGTACCAAGGGGCAAATGCGTCACAACATTCTGCAACATTTGGTAGTGTTTCTGATAAGTCAAGTTCTCGGCAGATCTCCTCAAACCGCATTAGCAAAGGCCTGGTTGCTTGGGGCTTATTTGTAAATATTATACGAGACGGGCATGTTGTGACGATTGAATAACACACATGTTTTGTTCGCGACCTAATTCTAAGAATGTATGAACATGTAAGTGCTTTTCTTCTATCTTCAAGTGATGGCTCATTTGCTTCAACATGGAGGCTCATTACCGGAGACGTTCGGTATGCTCCACAAGAAAGGCGGACACCTAGATTATGAACTGGATCTAATCTTTTTAGATATGAAGGCCTTGCCGAGCCGTACACTATACTCCCATAATCTAGACATGAGCGCACTAGAGAACGGTAGATGTGAAGGAGGCATGCTCTGTCAGATCCCCAGCGTTTCCTTGAGAGTACTTTAAGAATATTCATTGCACGGGAGGCCTTTACTTTCAAGTTGTTTATGTGCGGCAGAAATGTAAGTTTTTTATCAAATATTATTCCTAAAAATTTATGTTCTTGTTTTACCGGTAGTGTGGCTCCATTCAGGTGTAAGTTCGGATCGATCTGCAAGCCTCTTTTAAGCGAGAAAGCAACAGCCACTGTTTTCTGTGGAGAGAACTTGAACCCATTTTTGTCTGCCCAGATTGCTAGCTTTTTTAATGTGAGTTGCACCTGCCTCTCACACGTTGACAGGCTGGAGGACGTGCAAGCAATCTGAAGGTCGTCGACATACACGGAATACATAATGGAGTTGGGAATTATTTTCGCTATGGAATTCATTTTCACCACAAAAAGTGTGGTACTTAGGATACAGCCCTGCGGTACCCCATTTTCCCGGACAAAGCTCTTCGAAAGGGTTGCACCCAGGCGCACCTGAAAAGACCGGTCTGACAGGAAATCCTTCAGGCTGTTCAACATCCTACCCCGGATGCCAAGATCTGCCAAGTCGCGTAGAATCCCATATTACTAGTAGTTCTATTACTACTTCTATTCTATACTATATTACTATATTACTATATTACTAGTAGTCTACTAGTAGTTCGTTAAAATAATAAGGAATATGAAACTGCCTTGTCCTCCTCCCATAGATAATGCAAACACTCGCCACCTGATAACCCAATATGTACCTACGTGACTATTTTTTTGGTTTGAGTACTTTGAAGTTTTTAAAAATAGGTTGTTATCTGCCCTACACAAGTGCAAGTCCGGGAGATGACTAATTTCTGCTTTAGTCATTGTGATGTTTTATAGGAGTTCTCGCGTGCTGTTCCATACAAAAAATTAGTGTGGATCCTACACAATAGCCTGTCAACCTTCTTGAGCTTAGAAGGCGAACATGAGCCACAGACGAAAATACCGTACCTAAGCACAGATTATCCCAAAGATCTATATACAGTGTGGCGCAAAATAACAGGCTTAGTGTACTTTACTGATTGTGCTGCACGTAAAGGGCACCAAGTCGTTTCAGTAAGTTATCTATTTGAGAGGACCAGCAAATGTGACAATCAAGATACAGGCCGGGATATTTAACACTGTTGGAATACTGCACCGGGGAACGCTCGGAAATGAAAACAGTTGCAACCATGCTGCAGGAGCGGTTCGGGACAGTCGACCTTCTTGTGAGGATTTATGAAACATATTCACGCATTTTTTTCATAGTTAATGTGTATTTGCATTGCAGACTAAAAGTCTCCAATATTTTTGACATCGTGCTCAAGTAGTTTCAATGGCAGTGGACTTGATTTATGCGGTATCACCAGTACCGTGTTGTCAGCACTCCCAAATAATTTGGCACTTAATTTGAAGTCCACCAATCATTTACGCCTATATTGTTACGGTGCACAGTCGCGAGGCGAAGAGGATGTAGTTTTGACGCTGGGCAGTTGACGACGACGAGGACGCTGCAGCTAGTGCTTGGGGCGACTTGGTTTTGGTGTGCCTTCTGACTGCGGCCTGTCGCGCCTCCTGCAGAGCTAAACCCATTAATAATATTTAAGAAGTTTCGAAGCAAAGAACTTTGTGGAATGCCATACTGAATGTCAGAAAAAGCACTAAATGCATCTGTGTATTTATTTAAAAAAATATTCATATTTGTAGCACAACCAGGACAGAAACACAAAAGGACAAACACGAGCGCTATCTACATCACTGTGATCTTCAAAGAAACGAACAATATAAGTAGAAGTCTTTACGAGGAAGGGGTCACTTATATCGAGGACATTCAAAACGTTTAAAAGGAATTTACTAACACAGTGCTGCCACGTGCCACCTTCATTCACAACTGTACGAAACGGAGCATCCAGTTTATGTGTCTTAACGCTACAGAAGACATGCAACGCACCACTTTCACTGGCAGATATATCTCTTGCGAGCCCTTGAAGATCTAAGCGCTTGCAAAACTCGACTGCTTTAGTCTTATTTCTACTTTGCCCTTTTTTAACACTAGTGAAATTCTTGTTCACGGCCAATGTGGCTTTTTCCATGTACATGGACCTTGGAAAGGCAACAAAGCTGCCGATCTTATCTGCCTGCTAAAGACAAAGGTCATTTTTCTTAAAGAATTTCGCCACATTCTGCAAACGATCCTCAGCACCATTAGGTCCAGACCCTTTTACATTCTTGTCAAGGCAGTCTAGTCCTTCCAAGAGACACCGTTCCTGGTCTTCCTGAAGAGCCTTCTTTGCTATCCTCCGATTCAAGGCTGCCAGGGGGGAACGGAAGGCTCCAGCCCAAACTTCGGACCCTTCTCAAGTAGGTTTGGTTTGCTGGTAGAGATAGAAGGACCACCCATGGCAATTAGGCCTCCTCTTCGGTGTTCAGGCTTCTTCGGCTTCCCCAAAGCTCCAAGAATCCATCGTAGGTTGTGGTTCCACTAGAATTTGGTCAAGCGTGCAGCTTCGCGTTTCGACGAGAAGAATCTTCTTTCTTTTAAGCGTTCTGGGTACTAAGCAAAGGTGGAAATCTTCAACCACTAGTATAAGCGCACTTGCCGCCACAGTTCAGACCGTAGAATTTTCAACACTCTTCTCAGATGTCCCCTCGAAGGTCAAATAGGACCAAACAGGACACTTATTTCCAGCGGCGTAATGCACTTCCTGAGGCAGAATCCAAGATACCTTGCTCGGCAGGACGCTGAAACAATGTTAGCGTGGTAAATAATTCTACTGATATTGTTTGTTTCTTTCAAGATCATAGTGATGTAGATAGCGCTCGTGTTTGTCTTTGTCTTTCTGTCCTGGTTGCGCTACAAATATGCATAATTTTTCACAAATCCAACTAGCCCAACATCTAAATCTTTTAAAGATTATTGTATTTATTTATTAGGTCATTGAATAACGGGGTCAAAAAGCGCCATATGCACAAGCGAAACTAAGTGCAGCAAGTGCAAAATCTTAGTATGAGCAACGGAATCAAATATTTGTAACTTAATGAAAAAAGCAGGACCCTATTGGAATGAATGCTTTCAATAAATTCAAAAATAACCAGAAGCACAGATTTTCGTCATAACTATTATTGATAAATTTGCAGAATCTTTTCTAAGCTGAAATGTACTAATATTGTGACGGAAACCATGCTAAGCAGTGCTAGAGCATGAATATTTCTCACAAAAAGATGTCAGAGAATGGTGTACAGTTTTCTCCGTCAAGATGCTAATAACTGGTTGTACGGAAATTGGTCGGCAATTTGTTTTATAGGACCTTTTTTCGCAGTTGCAGATTCAGATTGGCCTTAGAGTTGAGATATTAAAACGTGGCCGTATGTCTCCATTCATAAAACAACCATTAAGATTATGCTCCTAAAAGTAGTTCTTAAAGTTAAGAATAATTGCTTCTTAAATCACGCAGTTGAATTCAATTGTACCACTGCAGTCTGCAGTTTGGTAGCGTCCTAATAAGTCCTATAACGTTCCACCGTCAACAGATGATAATGAAGTACAATTAGACTTTTTTGCCTTGACAGGGGATGCTAGAAACCAGATGGTGCTTTTTGAGTTCTTTAATAGGTTATACGAACGCACCATTAAAAGAATTCGCAACAGTTGAAGGATCCTCACTCCAGACAGTATATTAAAATTTTTCACTCAAATTAGTTTTCTTCTACCTAGCAATCTGCTCATTCAATAGAACCCAGGCTTTTCTTATACTGGTGCTACACCTATAAACTCAACAGATTTGTTTTTTGCTAGCCTCAGCTTTGCAGTAAGTTTATTATAATGTATTCTATATTGCTATTTGAAGGCAGGATTTATTTATTTTTTATTTTTTCAAAATACCCCCAAAGGCCCTCTTTTGAGGGTACTACATGGTGAGGGGGCGGGGGTAGTAAGTACAAAGCATTGGTTCAAGGTTAAGAGATTGCACTAAAATAAAATATAAATCACAAAACATTAATCAATAATAGGCATCCACAAAAAGAGTCGCAACAATGCACATAGTAGCAAAATTTGAGGAATAATTAACAACACCGCAAGAAAAAGACGACACCGGAAAAAGTGCGCTGAAGTACAAATCAAAAACATAAAATAAACAGACAAGGCGGAAGAAAGTACGCTGAAAAAAACAACAACTTTTAGTTGTTGAAACATGAGTTAATAAGGTGTTGGAACTTATTTAGGTCAGATTCTGCGGCAATGTCTGATGGTAAAGCGTTCCATTCGGTTATTGTGCGCGGTAAAAAAGAATAAGCATAATGGGACGACTGGCAGTAAATGCGTTTAACTTTGCAAGGATGATCGCGACGTGGAAAAATAACTGGCGGTGGCCTAAAGAAAGGGAAGGATGGTGATAAAGCTTGTGGAAAAGTGATAGACGGGAAATTTTACGGCGCGGTGCTAAGTTTTCGAACTCGGCTTTAGTCTTCAATGAGGTGACGCTGTTGTAACATGAATAATCAAAAAAGATGAATCGCGCAGCACGGTTTTGCAGGGCTTCATTGCTACTAATGATATAATTGTGATGAGCATCCCAAATGGCAGACGCGTACTCGAATTTCGGACGGATTAATGTGGTGTACCCTATTTTTTTTACATGTGTTGTGGCCTCATTTAAATTATGTTTGAGATGTCCGAAAGCACGTTTAGCGGAGGCAAGAGTGAGATGAATACGATGATTCTATGGTAAGTCGGATTGAAGGTTAATGCAAAGATACTTGTAACTGGTGGTGAATTCCAGACTATTTTTATCAAGGGAGTAGGCAGTAGGAATACGTGGCTTGTTGTTGAAAGACGTGAGCTTAGTTTTAGAAAGATTTAATGGCATTAACCAATTCGAACACCATGTACTTATCGTTTCAAGATCAGACTGCAGTAATTGGTTTTCAGTGTTACAGGTTATACATCGATAAAGCACACAATCGTCAGTAAATAGTCTGATTCTGGACGTCACGCAACTGGGTAAGTCATTAATATAGATGAGGAAAAGTAAAGGTCCCAGTACACTGCCTTGTGGTATTTTAAGTATTTTAGCTAAGTATTTTATGCTCATTATATTATCTGTCCTTTTCATGAGGTAGTTTCAGTATATCATCTATGAGCGGCAGCAGCGAGTAGCATTAGCGGAGGCACAGAGAGGGCAGCTCTGACAGCAACATTTTGTACTTTACAGCAGTGCTGCGGTATTGTCCACTGGCACTGCTTCTCAAGGTCACGTGTGACAAAAGCACCGTGACATGACACTGTGCCCGAAATCGATACCGGCGTTTTCCTTGGATCGACGGCTGATATCCAACAAGGCCTCCACGAGCCCATCGTATTCCGAATCAGGCAGTGCGCAGAATTCTCGCAACCAACGCCAGTGACACTGCGAGCAGAAAGCCAGGCCACGTCGACGCAGTCGGTACTTTGACTGCAGCTGAGGCACAGAAAGGGCAGTACTGACAAGAACCTTCTGTATTTTACAGGTTTGTGCGGACGCTGCTTCTGCTAGTTATTTTCAAATATTATTGCTGTGCCTTTTACCGCTGCCGTTCAACTTTTCAAAACGAGTGACTCTCCTGATGGATGTTGTTTTGATTGTGGGTTACCTAATGCTTCTGAAAGTGACTGCATGACTTGGAAAGAATGTTTGTACTTATACCATTTGGGAAAGTGCACCGGTGTGTCGGAAAAGACATAGAAATCAAAAGGTAAAGAAGCGAGAGCAAACATTGGCGTTGTCCTTAATGCAGGGGTACTAAGCAAAAGACAGTAGTCGACCACCGTAAAGTTGCTGCAATTGCAGAACTTCAAGTGGTAGTGAAAAATTTTTAGGACACCGTCACACCTCTGGAGACAAGTGTGTAAATTTTATCAGAGGAATATTATGCTGTACTAGCAGGTCTAGGTAAAAAAAGAAAGATAAGACAGGCGTAAAAAAACTAATAAACCAGGATCAGTACGATAGAAATTATGAAACAATCAGTTCTATAAAAGCAGATCTCAGTGAGCTTTAATGGCATAACAGAAATTAAACTTAGAATTCCATGAAACCACAAAAACGGACCCTGAAGTCTTTCTTGGGAAAGTCAGGGCAATTGAGGCACCACTTGAACTTCTAGAGACGTTACTGCAATAAAACGGATAGTTGAGCTAGTTGGTACATGCTGCAGGGAAAAAACAGCGCTAAGACGAAGGACAAAGAAGAGGACAGCGCCGGTCCTGTTGTCCTCTTTTCTTTGTCCTTCGTCTTGGCGCTGTTTTTTCCCAGCAACGTTACTGCAATGTCGCCTCCCTTCAAAGGAATAACTGTATGGTTCAGTAGGCAATCTGACAGATCTGCCTGGCTGCAAAGCCGCAGGAAATCAGACAATTTTAGCTGTGCGTCCGCTACAGCTTAGCGTACGCAAGGAGCTTGCGGTGACGCTAGTGCGCATGCGCAGAACGCAAGCGCCTACCCTGCATTTTGCGTACGTACGCCAGCCAGCGGACATAGCGTTGCGATGTCTGCGTGGCTAAGGCCGACGTACGATCGTTTTTCGGCGGATTCCGCCAGCGAGCGGACCGCTCATTCTCAGCCTCCGCCCGGGCGTGGAGCGTCAAGGCGTTGTACGATCACTTTGCTGCTTACGGACGAGATGGATGGTTCGAACGTTCCGACTGGCGCGCCCGGCATTGCCGTCTGTCCAATAGCATGCTCCGGCTGGTGGCAAAGTAGCCGGCGCGGAAACGTGGTCTTTTCTGCTCCTCGGTGACCGGCACCTAGGCTGAGCTTCGGCATCGCCATGGCATGGGTTTTGAAGTTCTTGCTCTTGTCGGCGGCTCTCGTCAGCTGCCAGATGAGTAGCTCGGCTGTAGAGGTTTTGACTGCTTACATGGCCAACACAAACAGGGTGAACTGGCCATTAGTCGCACAGTTCGTCGATGCCAACGCAACCCTCCAGCAGCAGCGCAAGCGTAGGCGCAAGCCTATACGACATCTTCTAAGAGACCGGCGTCAACTGGGCGAGTACTTCACGTCAGTCCGGGACATGACGGATGGAGATGGAACAGACTTCTTCCAGTACTTCCGGATGTCTGTGGAAAGGTAGTCTACAAGTTCATAGCTTCCTTGCCTGCTTCGCACGTGTGGTCGCGTTGTTGCCGCATGGACGCTTTTGACGGGTTCAGATGCTGACACTACCGGAACAAGTGAACAAGTGACCTTACGTGAGGTGCAACATATGCCTTCCATTTCTTCACGTTGCATATGCTTCAGCCAGGACGCCTTATCGTCAGACACCTTAACTGAGACGTGATCTACTCTTTTGTTACGGAATATTGATCTGCCTCCTTTCCAAAAGAGTATTTCAAAGTGTACTATTTCCTATTCAGTGTACTGTTTCCTTTTTGATGCACTAAACACTGGGAAAGCTTATTATAAGTGTGCTGTGCCCAGCTCCTGTTCCGGGCACTCTTGGAGGTTCATGTCAACCGAGTATTCTGTACGGAACTGAACCGATACCGAAGCTGACATTAAAATCTTTTCAAATTCTTCCACCAGTGCAAGCCAACGACAAAGTTGGTTTCACTGCGTTTATATTGTACTTGGTGGCATAAGGCAAACACATCATGAAGCTACTTTTTAGCGCCTGCAGGTATTGCGGCAAGTCTGCCAGGATGTGTCTTGGCTTGAATGCACAGAGGCATTTCTAGTATGAGTGCCCCTCGCACTTATCTTACCTGTGTGCAGAAGCAGGTACTACCTAGAGACAAGAGTATTGAACCTTGTGCTTCGAATAACTGCCAAACCTTGCAGGGTCCTCATCCACGACCGCTAAGCCCTTGTGCTCACTGGTTTGCACAACAGCGGACCACTTCTGTGATGTGAGGTAGAAGTGAAGCGGGCAGCAGTGAGTTGCAAGAAGGAGTCTGGAGAATACAAGAATAATGCTGCTGAAGGTCTATTTTGTGCTCATCTGACCTGTTTCAGACTGAACTGAAGGGTGGAGCCATGCGTGTACTTGCATTTATTGCATACATCCTTCAACATAGACTGTCCTTGTTTATTCACTCAGTGACATCTGGGCTTAAGTGCGTGTTTAATATAGGTTCCGTGTTTTTCATTGATCCTCCCCACTAGACTTTCTGTACTTGCAGGTACCTCGCACATGGTTCCACGGTGAGGATTGTAGCTAAGTCTTATAGGATCTCAGACAGCAAGGCTAGCCGTATAGTGAGGCAAACCTGCCTTGCCTCGCGGCAAGTTCTCGAGCCCTGGTATCTTCCGGACCCAACCGCTACTGAGTGGAGACATATAGGTGCCGAGTTTGAAAGCCTGTGGAACTTCCTAAACTGTATTGGAGCAATTTAGGACAAACACATTGATATAGAGGCTCCTGCTGACTCTGGAAGTCTGTTCCATAACTACGAGGGCATTTTTAGCACAGTCTTAATTGCTGTGTGTGATGCCAAATATCGGTTCACTTTAGTAGTTATTGGAAAGTCTGGTTCTCGTAGAGACAATGGCTTATTCAATGACTCTTACTTCGAGAAGAAGTTAAAAGCAGGCCGCCTGTCCATACAAGAGCGAAAACTGCTCCCAGGCACTTCTGCAACAATTCTCTATGTCCTGGTTGGAGATTAGGCCTTCCCACTATCTGAAAACCTCATGCGGCCTTTATGAGGAGCAAATCCAAATTCAGAAAGAAGGATATTTAACTACAGGCTTTGTCGAGCTAGGCGAATTGCAGAGAACGCATTGGATATATTGGCTAACCGGTGGAGGATCCTTCAAGATATCAGGGCATCTACAATATCGTTGGAGGCTATAGTATATGCCGTTGTAGTTTTGCACAGCTACCTAAGACACTGGACGACGAAGAGGGCACCATTTTTCAGTACTGCTCTCCAGCTGTTGTTGACAGGGTGGCGGAGGATGGGCAAGTAATTCATGGCCATTGAAGAGGTGATGCACATACAAGTACCTCCTTTTCAGATCTCTGGCAGTGCAGCAGCAAACTACACAGTTCGGCCGAAAACAGCGCGAGAACAGTTCATGTGGTACTTTCTCAGTAATCATGGGCGTGTACATGGCAGGCCAAAGTACTCGAATCTGGGTTTCTACGTCATAAGTAGAAGGGTACATTTGCTTGCAACATGAACTCTGTGTCGCCTTTGCCACGTTCCTGCTTGCGCCTGGTTCAACGGGCCCTTTCAGAGGCACTCGGATGGCGCAGTTTCAGACCGTTCGGCCACATTTGGTGCCCTGGCCTGGCTGGTGCAGAGCTCGCACCGCATTGTAAATAACCATCTGCATATGTTCTGTCCGCTGAATTTAGGTATTCAAGCAATATCTGGCTTACAGTGGGAACACAGCGCTAGGCCGCTACATGTGTTGAGCACTTGTAGGCTGGATTCCCATATCTTGAATCCGTAATGGTGTTGTCGTTCTGCTGCCGCTACCAGTTCTCGGCCTGAGCCTGGTTCAACGGGCCCTTTCAGAGCCGCTCCGACGGTCCACGCACAGACCAACCGGCCACATTTGGTGCCCTGGCCTGGCTGCAGAGCTCGAATCGCATGTACAGGCGCAGCCATAAGTAAACAGAGCACGCTATTGCGTTCGAAGTGCAATCACGCTTTCTCCATGGGTGATGAAGAAGCGTTGTTTGTCTACAAGAAAGCCCACCAACCTCCGCCACCAGCATGCGCGTACCACTGCTAGAAATTTCAGTTAGGTGACGCGTGAAAAATATTCGAAGACAGTTGCGTGCTCTGTTTACTTTTGTCCGCGCCTGCACATGTGCATATCAGTCTGTTGTGTGAAAGTTGCCTGTAGGTTTTCATCTTTTGCGGGTGCCATGCCTGATGACATCACTTCATTTGTTTCATTCCTTTGTCTCTTTGTGCCTGTGTGCGTCTGTTTGTGCATCTGCTTCTTTGCAGGCTTGTGGCAAAGGTTGCTGTGAAGTTATGTGGAGGTGTTGCAGCCCACAGTGCGGTCTTGTGCATATCCTTTTCCGAGATTGTTGCCAATGTGTATGGAACTTCATTTGTTCTCAGGACAGTGTCGCCTGATTATGTGTTTGAGTGCTTCACGTTTCCACCTTCGTATCCTCTCAACGGCTGGGAAACCAGACCATGCAATGGCACTATCAGCAGAGCCTGGCTGCTAGAGAGAGAGCGCGGTCCCCAGGTGGCGGATAGGGGGCCTGCTGTAGTGCAGTGCAGTGATAAGCACAGCCTACAGTAGTGGTTCTTGCAACTCGCGGACCAACAGGCAGTTGCAGGTTCGCTTAGGAGCACCGCGGGCCTCCGTCTTGTGGATTCCTTTCTCAAAAACTGATTAAACATGCAGTTTGAAACAACTATTGCTCATGCTGCAGATTGCCCATTCCTTATGCATGCAGCCTCGGGCCGTGGTGTGCTTTACTGACATCCGTGTAGTGTCATATGTGCATATAAGCTCTGGAACCCTTTGCATAGCGAAGGTTCCTTATAATGGGTATGCATGCACAGCAAAAACCAATTCAAGAAAACCTCATAAATGCAGGACAACAATTTGAACACTCCTCTGAGTGTATACTTAACAGAACGTGTGTTCCAAGACGCTGTGTTGTGGACTTGGGATTTCGGTCTGGGCCTGAGCAGCACATGAACCTTTCAGTCATTTAGTTCTGACAAAACTGCTCGAGGTGATACTTGACAGTTGCATTCTAGGTGTAGATAAAAGCACTGTAATGATCCTAGCCCTGTGTGTCATGCAGTTTTTGTACAGTGCTGTGCTGTTCGTGGAATGTACGGTAATTCCAGAAAGACGAATGCTACAGTGATCCTCTTGGCCTGTTTTTGATGAGAAGGTATTGCTGGGTGTCAAAATATTAGGTTTCATAATTGAGTAATGTGTCAAAGCTAGGAATGATAGAGAAAGAAAATAATTGGCTGCGGAAACAAAATTTATTCTGCAATGGTACTCCATTGCGGGGCTATCTTGCACGTTCTGACCTGTAGAATGATAAAGGACAACATTAGTGCAAGTAGTGCAACGCAGGCTTCAGTCAAATGCTATTTCCTAGTGAAAGATCGCCACTGCGTTGAAAACATGATGCATAATGAGGCTTCATCAGCTCATGCCACGTCAATTGAACCAATGCCTTGTACAGTGTTATAACCATAGTGTGCATAAGCTTGCTCGAGGGATAAAGGAAGTATGAAATGTGCTGAAAATAGAAATTAGGTTTTTATAGAAAACCAGAGCAGGGAAAACAAAAGGACAACAGAGAAAGAACTGCACTGATTTGGTTTTCTGTGATGAACCAACTAACCTGAACTGCCACTCTTCATCAGTAGTTTTTTGTCCTCCACAGCAGTGAAATTTCTCTGTTCCCGATTTCTCTCTACACAGAAAAAAAAGACCTTTTATGACAAACACTGCAGCTTCAGTGCCTCTGTCATACCTTCATGCCATGAACTCGCGACACTGGCCGTTGGAATGGCCCTTCGTCCTGCAGTCGTCGCACTGCAATATCTTCCACACCTGCCGGTGGTGACGACGTGGCAGCGTGAAATCGAACTGGTGCCTGAATTTCATTGTCAGGGCTAATGACACCGCTTTTGCCAGGGCCCTCACCCCGCAGCCGCGGAAGACATGGTAGCCATCTGCTGCGTACAGGGCACGTTTTGCATGTCTCGCTGCAACAAACCGCCCCTGCAAATGCACGAATGGTATAGACACTACAGCAACATCTCACATAATGCGAAACATTGGAAATGCGCAAAAAAGCAAGGTATATTTCATGATGAAAATATGTGGGCGCAGAGTAAATGAGGCACAAAAAATGAAGACAGGACACGCGCCATATAAAGTATGTTTCGATCACAATCACTTCAGCATTCCAGGTTAGAGGGCGATATGCATGCAGTGTCTTTCCGGTACATTTACCAGTTCATGACCGCGCCAAGGTGGTATTTCAAGTTATATACAACTTTTTTTTTTTCACATTGTATACTTTAGCTTGCCTTGATGAAACAGAAAGTCCACGGATTCGTACTAGTCATTTATGGTGTAACATAACGTAGTACAAGCTTAAATCAGAGAGAGAGAGAGAGAAACAGAAGGACGGAAAGGCAGGGAGGTTAACCTGGCGTTGCCCAGCAGGCAACCCTACACGTGGGGAGGGGACCAAAGAGGGAAAAAAAGGAAAAAGAGCTCTAACGAAATAAGTTTTTCTAGTGTCCGTCGACCACTATGAAAAGGGAACAGAGGGCGCACACTTAAAGCTCGAAGTTTATAGACGGGAACACAACCCCAAGTCCTTTAAGAACCGCAGGAGCGCTTTCACCGCTTTCCTTTGTGAGGTAGGCTTTGTCCAAGGCCCCAGAATCTTCGATTCTGTTACAGGACGAGAGTGCAAGCGACAGCGAGTAGCAGCCAGGAAAGCACGCTCTCGCTCAAAACAAGGGCAGTCACAGAGTAAGCGCCCGATAGTTTCATCGCAATCGCACTGCTCACACGCAAGACTCTCTGCCTGCGGAATTTTTACCTGCACGCCGACCAGCACCACATCCTCTGAGGCTGCGAGGCTTCTGATGATTATTGTGTCGAGCCTCCTCCTTTTCCTCTGCACCTCTGTCTCCGACAGCCGTGGTGGTAGCCTAAAGAGGAATATCTTCCTGGCCACACAGGCTGCCTGCTGCACCAGCTTCTGCATGGAAGAAACGAGCAGCATTTATTCACGTGGTATAGGAAACAGCAATGTGAGGGGAAAGTGACAAAGTATGCGACTGTCGCGGAAATGAGAGCAATATATCCATCAAACTTCTGTGTTTGTACTGCACAATTAAACAAGAAGTGTGCAAGCTTACATGTAATTCTGGCACATTTTGTACGGACCATGCAGACATGTGCACATTGAGGAAATCTGACGTGCAGCAAAAAAAAATCGCCAGAGATCATTCATGCGGCAGACTATGCGTTAAGTAATCAAAGTAACGTACACCCTCCCCACTGCTCTATTCTGATTGGCGAACGCGGTGTCTCTTTCGCCATCAGTCACCCACCCTTTCTTTCTCTTCCTTCTCTCCTCCCCTGAAAGTTGAAGGGGCAATTTTTCTGCGTCTTTGCCGCCTGCAAACCGAGGCTTCACACGTCAGTGCCGAATAGTTCTTTTGGTAGTGGCTTTTATAATACCAACCCATGGAAAAAAGTAAGGAAAACGAGCTATAATCGTGACATCTATCCCGCAGTTTGTTATGCGCGAAGCACGTGCTCCCTGCCGCGAAAACCACATTTCGCACGCGTATCCCCCCCTCACAACAGCCGCAGCTCCTCATGATTACATACCTTTATGTCATCGGCTATGTTCTCCGGCGACCGTTGAGTGCAGAGGTCGTTGCCGCCGACTTAAATTCCGCCGAAGTCTAGCGGCCTCAAAGGCATCCTCCTGATTATGTTCAGGATGATCCGTGCGTTGGCGCCGCCGAAACTGAATGTGTGAAACTGAATGTTAGACGGCACGTACAGTCTTGTATGGTTCACAAATTTAAGTTGGCTGTCGCCAATGATCCCGGTGTGCAACGCGGAAGCCATGGCGACGTGGGGCACTTGACCCTGCCGCGAAGGCAAAACCCCCGCGCGCACATGCGTAAACACCACGTGACAACCGTCACTAGCAACGCGCTTAAAAACTGGGGCATGTAAGCGATCGTACGACGCAATTTCTCATCGGAGCCTACGCCCGATCAGACGGCGCCAGTCGTGTCCTCGACTCAAGTGGAGCTCACGTGAATCTAGCTCGGTGCGCCGGTCGGTCCAGAGTGCATACCGCATCGCCTGCCTCGAGTGGCGCTCACGTGAATGTGGCTCGGTGCGTTGGTCGGTCCGGAATGCATACCGCATCACTTGCCTATCCTCTTCCATTCTTCCCGGCGCCGTCAGGACGCCGTTTGTGTTTGTGATGTTTTGTTTTCGCGAGTGCGGCGCATCGACTCATCAGCGTCGGCGGCAAGAAGCGCAGCGAGAGTGTGTGGTGCGCAAGCGATCTGAGCGGACGTGCGTGTAAGACAGTGCGAACCCTTTTGAAGTGTGCGAACTTGAATTGTAACCACAATATATCCGTTTTTATTCCCCAAAAATTGTGTGTGCGTGGGTATTCTTACCCGCTCCCCGTTTCTTTTTTCGGTCATCTCTAACAGGCATGTGCAGCGTGCATACAATTCACAATAAAATAAAATACTGTTACAATGTCGTGCATCTGTCTAAAGCTCGTACTTGGCTATTTTTGTGGCTTTCGTATTTTCTTCACGACGCGTTTACCTCCAGTTGTGGTTTCGAATTCCGCAAGGAAACTGGCATATGAATTTGGAAAATCCGGGACGCTGCTGATTATGATCGCAGATATAGAGTTTATGGTTCGCAGCCACGGTTATGTGGCTATAACTGCACTGTCAACTCGCCAGCAGCAAGAATGCCCCTCGAACGGGACAAAAGCCACCCAGCGAAATTTGTCAGATTCTACCGCTGTTCTCACCGCTCGCTGTACGAGGGGATCCCGGGCAGAGAGAAACCTCGCTAGCAGGAGTAGCCTCTGTGGTGGTGGTCAAAGATTACAACATTTTCAGCACATGCAACATCAAGGACGAACCCGATGTAGAACATGTTGGGCTAGCTGGCGCATGGTTTTGGTAATAGAAAGCTCAACTCAAAACAAACACGAGAGAAGTGAACACGACGACGCGCTGTGAACCCGATGTAGAGCGATGCTTCTGCCATGCAATGCACTCTCCACAACATTTGCAAACATTACACCTGTAAAGAGGAAGATCATCAGCAGTCAGAGCAGCAGAACCGAGGCGAGGCGCGAGACGAGAAGACGACGATCGGCAGCTGAAGCAGCAGAGCCGACGCGCGGCGCGAGACGAGAGCGTGAACTGTTCCGGGTCCGGACCTGTCCTTGCTCGCTCTAACCGGCCTTCACAACTGTCAATAAAGGCCGTTACATCTTGGTGGAGGCTGCGGGATTCCGTCCTGGAGCTACGCAACCGGACCATCGCTACCCCCATGCCTGCCAACGCCCACCAGCCAGCCGGCTCTTCGCCGGCACCCGTTGCTTGCCATGGTGCGCTCCGCCAGCGCGACCCGGCCGTCTTCAGCGGCACGGACGACAACGACGTGGAGGACTGGCTGTCACCTTACGACAGGGTGAGCGCTCATAATCGATGGGACGACAGTATGAAGCTTACCAACGTAATCTTCTACCTGACCGGCGTTGCCCACCTTTGGTTCCAAAACCACGAATCGGACTTCACCACTTGAACCGAATTCAAAACCAGCTTCTCTGACATCTTCGGCCGTCCGGCGGTACGCAAACTTCGCGCCGAGCAGCGTCTTCGCGTTCGTGCACAGCAGAGCGGTGAATCATACACTAGTTACATCGAAGACGTCGTCAATCTCTGCAAGCGTGTCAATGCGTCCATGGCAGAGGCCGATAAAGTTAAACACGTCCTTAAAGGAATCGAAGACGACGCTTTCAATATGCTTGTGGGCAAGAACGTCACATCTGTTACCGATATATTCGACCACTGCCAAAGCTACGATGAGCTTCGCCGACAGCGCGTTTTCACTCGGCAGCCGTCTCCACAGACAGACACAGTTACTAGCCTCAGAATGACGACAGAAGACAGCTCGCTACTGCTCCAGATCAAGCAGTTTGTCCGTGAGGAGGTTGCGCGGCAGCTGTCGCTTCTTCCTGCTGTTCCGAGTCCTTCTAACCTAACTCCGACACTTCAGCACGTCATTCGGGAGCAAGTGTCCGAAGCCCTGCCATCGGTTTCCTCTTCGCCTCCCGTCGCTGCGCCACTTACCTACGCCGAAGCCGTCAGGCGTCAGTGAAGTTCGCGGTGCCGTGTTCTGTTTGCTGCATCCGGTCGCTTTATGGGAATGCCCATTAAGTCCCTTTTCTTGGGCCCTCCGCACAGAAACGGGTCAGTGAACGCAGCGGGAGAACGGAGGCGCCGAATGGCGGGGGATTACAGGAGACGTCAAACTCCCCTCATGGACTCAGTCGTTAGGCGGCATCCTGTGTGCACGTGTGTACGGCGAGGCTGACCCGCGCCACAGTGCGTGGCTCTTTGTACCATGTCTGCAGCGGCATGCTTTGACATATTGTCACGCTAGCTGCAGGCATGAGGAGCGACGACGAGAAACAGATGAGTTGAAATGGCGTTCCTCGAACTTGGCGGCAACCGGACGTTGGGAAAGCGAGTGTTCGCGAAGCTCGCAGCGGGAAAGCATAATTATCCGAAATCGTGATGGTGGAAAGTGTGCATATGTGTACAGTGTCGCGATGAGTTACCTTCTTTCCCCAATCATTCATTGGTTGTGTTATTCTTTCCCCAATTGCTGATTGGTGGTATTTTCCTTTCCCCAATAAGTTATTGGGTGGATGTTTGTGTAGTACTTGATTGGTTATTCTCCCACCGAGGGCGGGGACATGGGATTTAAAACCCGCTGCTTCGGCAGGACCGAGGGCTGGTTTCGTCCCGTAGAACTACGAGCCAGTCAAGTGTAAATATGTTCTCTCCTTGCTTGTATCTTCCTTTGTGCTTTTAATTGTTATAAAAGTTTAACTTCTCCAGAAGTGTCCTCGTGCAATGTGATTGAGCAAAACGAATCTGCAAGACGTCAAGAATCCTACAACAATCATCATTAACCCAATTTCCCTCTACGAGATCAAGTGGGAATCCAACTGGCGCAGTCGACAGGATTTGCTACGTCTTCCTGCTCGAGGTATCTGACGGAGGGGCGGAGGATCAAGTCGGTGGACAAGCTGCAGAGCGGTACGTCCTAAAGGAGGAACGTCAGCGTCATAGAGCGACGTTGAAAGCTTCATGAGACTGCTGGTCATTGTCAACGGGACGTAGGAGGCTCAAGTCGGCGAGGAGCTGAAGGAGCCAGGCGACCAACGTGTCGTGGAGGTGCCTAGTCCGTGAGCTGCGGAAGGAACCAGGCGTCCCCGTTGAGGTTCAAGAGAAGAACCAGGCGACCAGCGAGTCAAACGAGGCAGGAGGTTCAAGTCAGCGAGCTGCTGTGAGAGCCGGGGCTCAACTCAACTCATCCGCATCAAGGAGCCCGCTGTCGTCACTCAGGGCGACGAGAGTACCGTGGCAGAGGAAAGCAACCTGCGAGGTAGGATACCTTTCTGCTTCCTCCGAATTCACCATGTCGGTGTAGTGTTTTCGTGCTATAAATGATAGCACGGAAAAGGGAGATGGCTGCCGTACGGTATAATTGGGAGGGCAAGATGCGATGTTTGGAGATTGAGGAGGCAGAAAAGCTGCTTGAAATTGAGAATTTGAAACTCATAATTGAGCGAGAAAAGATAAAGCTCGCACAGATGCAGTTGAAAGTAGGACAGGGAACGGAAGCTGGTAGCGAGATGTTATTCGCTTCAGTTCAATGTTTTCACTGCATGGAATTTGGGCATCTAATGATTGACTGTCCGAAATCGAAGCGAGAACAGCATGTTCCCGTATTGAGAATGACCTGTGTGCCAGTGGCTATAGGTGTGAAAGCTGCAGCGGTTAGGCAGCAGGGCCCAACCGTGTGTGCCGTGCCAGGAGAGATGGCTGAGGGCATAGGGGCGTTAGTCGCGCCTTTGAAGCGCTGCTTGTCAGAGCAAGCTGAGACAGAGGAGACCCAGGAGGCACACGAGTGGTTTGTTTGTGAACAGGAGTTCAGCATTGAGCCAGAACAGGTTGGCGCAAACTCTGGGGCAGCTGTAACGAAAGGCGAAGGTAAGCTGGCTGTCAAAGATGAATTGGTAAGCCAGCCGGAGCGGACACTTTGCGCAGTGACAGCAGACGCTATAGCTGAAGGTGTAGGGAAGTTGGAAACACCTGAGACACACTTGCTGCGAGAGCAGCCAGACAGGGAGCAGCTATATGTAGCAAATGAGAGAGCATGTTTTGAAGACGATTTCAAAACTGCGCATGAGTCTGTTCAAGACAAACCTGAGGCTCCAGTGGAGCTTGAGGCAGATCCGGAAGCTGCCATTGTTATTGCAGATGATCATAGGCTAACCAGGAAAGATGAGCCTGCATTTGATGCCGAGGAAGGAAGGGATGCGCGTTTGATCACTGCAATGGCTTTCGAAGCTGATAAGGAACTGCAGGATTGGGATAATGCATCTGTCCCTGTGGGTATCAGCGTGGAGGAGAGACAGTGTGTTTCATTGCCAGAAGTGCGCAAGCAAGCTGGTGAAGGCAATTGTGAAAAAAGAAAACTGGAAGGCACGATTTTCTTTGAAGCGTACATCGGTGGGCAGCTGTACGAAGAGCTAGCGCTACTTGAATGTCGATGCAAAACTGCATGTGAAGTAGCCGATGAGAGGCCTGAACGAACTGTAAAATTGAAAGAAGTGGAGAATGTAGACGCGAGGCCAGCAGCAATCTTCGTAGCCCGCGGGGAGCCAGTCCGCTCTACTAATCTGATAGCGGCGGCAGCCTTTGGAACCGGCGTTGTCCCGGATAATCCGGAATTTTTGTCCAAACTTTTGTCAAAACAAAGCTCTAGAGAAACGTTTGTTGTTTCGTGATGTAGGCGGCTAGAAGTAATTTCTGCCAGTTTGGGGCACCGATCTGACATGGTGAATTCTGGAATGTGCAGATTGGTTTCCGGCCTTGTGTGTGCGGGTTGAAATATCCGCTGTGTGCGCGCATGTGTGCGTGCTGGTGTACTGACCGGACAGCCGGCGCATGTGTGCGTGTTGGTGGACTGACCGGACAGCCGACGTACGTGTGTGTGCGTGCGTATGTACTTTTGTTGTTGGACACCGTGGCTGAACTTTAATGTCCCACTGACAACAAGTGTCTGTGTGACATTCTTGGTTGGGAGGAGTGAAGTTCGCGGTGCCGTGTTTTGTTTGCTGCATCCGGTCGCTTTATGGGAATGCCCATTAAGTCCCTTTTCTTGGGCCCTCCGCACAGAAACGGGTCAGTGAACCCAGCGGGAGAACGGAGGCGCCGAATGGCGGGGGATTACAGGAGACGTCAAACTCCCCTCATGGACTCAGTCGTTAGGCGGCATCCTGTGTGCACGTGTGTACGGCGAGGCTGACCCGCGCCACAGTGCGTGGCTCTTTGTACCATGTCTGCAGCGGCATGCTTTGACATATTGTCACGCTAGCTGCAGGCATGAGGAGCGACGACGAGAAACAGATGAGTTGAAATGGCGTTCCTCGAACTTGGCGGCAACCGGACGTTGGGAAAGCGAGTGTTCGCGAAGCTCGCAGCGGGAAAGCATAATTATCCGAAATCGTGATGGTGGAAAGTGTGCATATGTGTACAGTGTCGCGATGAGTTACCTTCTTTCCCCAATCATTCATTGGTTGTGTTATTCTTTCCCCAATTGCTGATTGGTGGTATTTTCCTTTCCCCAATAAGTTATTGGGTGGATGTTTGTGTAGTACTTGATTGGTTATTCTCCCACCGAGGGCGGGGACATGGGATTTAAAACCCGCTGCTTCGGCAGGACCGAGGGCTGGTTTCGTCCCGTAGAACTACGAGCCAGTCAAGTGTAAATATGTTCTCTCCTTGCTTGTATCTTCCTTTGTGCTTTTAATTGTTATAAAAGTTTAACTTCTCCAGAAGTGTCCTCGTGCAATGTGATTGAGCAAAACGAATCTGCAAGACGTCAAGAATCCTACAACAATCATCATTAACCCAATTTCCCTCTACGAGATCAAGTGGGAATCCAACTGCGTCCCCGGCCAGAAACGTTCGTTTCGTACCAGCATCCACCGCAGTCGACACCATTTCGTCCTGCCCGGCCACCACCGCAACGTTTCCGTCCATGGCGGACACCGGACAACTTACCCATTTGTTATGCCTGCGGCATTCCTGGTCACGTGATGCGTCACTGCCGCCGCCAAGTGTTGTCACCTGCTGCCGATCCCGACCCTCGAGGTTACGCCTACGCCCCTCCCCAGCCTTTTCACCGCACTATGCCTTCTGAGACCACTGCTTCCTCCGATCTCAGCTCGTCTATTCGCCGCCGTTCTCCATCTCCGCGTCGCCGCTCGGTTTCCCCGATGCGCCGTCGTCCCTCTTCCCCTTCGGAAAACTAGTGCCCGCAGTTCCGGAGGCAAGAACTGCGTGCTCGTCGCCAAGCTCAAGACCTCGACTTTCTCCGACAAATTTGATCGCGGTTTCTGTGGAGGGCACCGATGCTTTCGCGCTTGTTGACACCGGAGCTGCTGTATCTGTACTCAGTGAGAAATTGTGCCGCCAGTTACGAAAAGTGATGACTCCGCTATATGATTTTATGCTTCGCGCCGCTAATTCGCAACTTATCGCGCCTTTGGGGGCATGTACAGCCCGAGTTGCTATTCAGGATGTTCTGTATATTGTTGAATTCATCGTCTTCCCATCGCCGTCTCACGACGTCATCTTAGGCTGGGACTTTCTCTCCCGACATGACGCTGTCATCGACTGCACTCGTTCCGAAGTCGCCCTTCTTCCATTCGGCGACGACTCGGTGAACGCTTCCACTAACTTGTGCTCCAAGCTGACTGTGGCTGATGACGTCATGATCCCGCCGTGCTGTGCTGTGCTCGTCTCTGTTCATTGCGACTCTGCATCCAACGGCCCTGTCATCTTCATCCCGTCCGACTCCTTCGCTTCTCGCCACTGTCTACCCCTGCCATTCGCCGTGCTTGCCGTCTCAGCCGGCTGCAGCGCCTTGCCCCTGACGAATCCATTCCTGTGCCCCTCCACTCTTCTTCACGGTGAATGCTTGGGATATGTCCAGCCCTTCGCCTCCGTCGTCACCTGGGACCCTTCTGAGGACGACTCCTGCCGCCTGCAAGTGTCGTCACTTACTTCTTCCCCACCGACTCCTGATCCCGCTGCCGAGGCCGTCTTCGCGGGCTCAATCGACGCGAATCTTTCGCCATCAGAGAAGACCCAGCTTGCGACCATGCTAGATAAGTTTCGGTCATCGTTTGACTTCTCTCACCACCGTTTGGGCCGCACTTCAGCTGTTACCCATCGGATCGACACAGGCGCCCATTCGCCGTTGCGCCAACGCCCATATCGCGTCTCGGCCACCGAACGCCAGGTTATCGACACCCAGGTGAATGATATGCTGCAGCGTGGAGTCATACAACCATCACACAGTCCTTGGGCTTCCCCCGTCGTCCTTGTCACCAAGAAAGACGGCTCTATCCGCTTTTGCGTTGACTACCGGCGCCTCAACAAAATCACCCGAAAAGACGTCTATCCGCTGCCCCGCATTGACGACGCACTTGACTGCCTGCAGGGAGCTGAACTCTTTTCATCGTTAGATCTCCGTTCGGGGTATTGGCAAGTCCCGATGGCCGACGATGACCGCCCTAAGACAGCCTTTGTGACGCCTGACGGGCTGTATGAATTCAACGTCATGCCCTTCGGACTATGCAATGCCCCTGCCACTTTTGAGCGAATGATGGACACCATACTGCGCAGCCTGAAATGGAAAACCTGCTTTTGTTACTTGGACGACATCGTTGTTTTCTCCCCAGATTTCCAGACGCACCTCGTTCGCCTAGAGCACGTTTTGAGATGCCTCGCGGCAGCCGGGCTTCAACTCAATTTAAAGAAATGTCGCTTTGCTGCTCGCCAGTTGACGATTTTGGGCCACGTCGTGTCAAAACAGGGTGTTCTTCCTGACCCAGCAAAGCTTCGTGCTGTCTCTGAGTTCCCGAAGCCCTCTACGATGAAGGAACTTCGCAGTTTCATCGGCTTATGTTCTTACTTCCGACGCTTTATCCGAAATTTCGCTTCTATCATCGCACCTCTGACTGGCCTTCTTCGTGGCAGTAGCGACTTATCAAGCTGGAGTCCTGCCTGTGACGAAGCGTTCACCACGTTGCGCCGTCTACTTACTTTTCCACCCGTACTACGCCACTTTGACCCTGATTCTCCAACTGAAATCCACACAGATGCCAGTGGCGTTGGTATCGGTGCTGTTCTTGCTCAACGGAAACCGGGGTGTGCGGAGTATGTTGTTGCATACGCGAGCCGCACCCTGACGAAGTCAGAGTAAAACTACTCCGTCACAGAAAAAGAGTGCTTGGCAATCGTTTGGGCAATCGGAAAATTTCGACCTTACGTATACGGCCGGCCTTTCGCGGTCGTCACGGACCATCATTCCCTATGTTGGCTGTCCTCCCTCAAAGACCCAAATGGCCGCCTCGCCCGATAGGCCTTACGCCTTCAGGAGTACGATATTCGTGTGATCTATCGCTCTGGCAGGAAGCATAACAACGCCGACGCTTTGTCTCGTTCACCTCTAGCCAATGAATGTGCCTCTCCTCCCGCCATCGACTGCGCCCCCTTGTCATTGGACGATATGCCCAACGAGCAGTCCAAGGACGCGTGGATCACTTCTCTTGTACGTTATCTTTCAGACCGTTCTGTCGTGTCGGTACCGCGTGCAATCCGCCGTCAGGCTGCCCACTTCACTATTCATGGTGGGATTTTGTACCGCCGAAATTATCTCCCTGATGGCCGCAAATGGCTCCTAGTGATCCCTGGACATTTACGCTCAGAAATATGCGCAGCCTTTCATAGCGACCCGCAAGCTGGTCACAGCGGTGCTTTCAAGACCTACAACCGGCTTCGCCTCCGCTATTACTGGCGCGGCATGTACAACTACGTTCGAAAATTCGTCCGTTCCTGCCCCGATTGCCAGCGCCGCAAGCTCGGTCATCATCATTCGACCGGCCCTCTGCAGCCTTTGCCTTGCCCATCCAGGCCATTTGACCGAGTTGGCATTGACCTGTATGGACCCCTTCCGTACACTGCTGCTGGAAACCGCTGGGTTATCGTCGCTGTAGACCACTTGACACGGTACGCTGAAACAGCCGCCCTCCCAGCTGCTACAGCGCGGGATGTTGCCACCTTCCTCTTGCACCATTTCATACGTCGGCACGGAGCACCGCGTGAACTGTTGAGCGACCGTGGGCGGGTGTTTCTGTCAGACGTCGTTTCATCTCTCCTGCAGCAATGCAACATTACTCGCCGCACCACTACTGCCTATCATCCCCAGACGAACGGCTTGACTGAACGTTTCAATCGAACATTAGGTGACATGTTGTCAATGTACGTGGCGGCCGACCATACTGACTGGGACGTCGTCCTCCCCTTCGTCACGTATGCCTACAACACCGCTACGCAGAGCACTACTGGTTTCTCACCATTCTTCCTTCTGTACGGCCGTGAACCATCCTCGCCGCTCGACACTATTCTGCCTTATCATCCTGATTCGTCAGAAACCACAACCGTATCTGAAGCCTCCAGACACGCTGAAGAGTGCCGCCAGCTCACCCGGTCATTCACGTCCGACGACCAAGGGCGCCAGAAATACCGCTTGGACCACTCCCATGGCACCGACACTTTTCAGCCGCAATCCCTTGTTTGGCTCCGTGTGCCGTCTGCTGCACCAGGTCTCTCTAGCAAGTTGCTGCCGAACTACCAGGGACCCTACCGCGTCCTTGAGCGCACTTCTCCCGTCATTTACGTAGTTGAGCCCGTGACGCCATCACCCGATCTCCGACGACGTGGGCGCGAGACCGTCCACGTTTCGCGATTGAAGCCGCACTACGACCCCTGCGTCGTGTTGACCCCCTAAATCGCCAGGATGGCTCTTTTTCCCCCGGGGCCAAATGTAAAGAGGAAGATCATCAGCAGTCAGAGCAGCAGAACCGAGGCGAGGCGCGAGACGAGAAGACGACGATCGGCAGCTGAAGCAGCAGAGCCGACGCGCGGCGCGAGACGAGAGCGTGAACTGTTCCGGGTCCGGACCTGTCCTTGCTCGCTCTAACCGGCCTTCACAACTGTCAATAAAGGCCGTTACACACCGTGCAATGCATCCGCGGACACTGTGCTTGACTGCGGTTCATCGTTCGAACGGTAGACTACAAGAATAAGCAAAACACAACTTCTGTCTTTTTTTAACCAATTTCGAATGCTGAAGCTTTGAAAACCAGTAACCATGCGACGCTCGCATGCGTTTACGCCAAAAGAGCCAGCATTTTGAAAGCAAGTGCGAACGGGCGTGCCATGTGCAATTTTGGTATAACAAAATATCTCAGAAGCAAACCTATAGCAATCTCCCTTAAGCTGTTGAGCAGCAGCCAGACAACGGCGAAAAGGTCTGGTATGAACTGAATACGGCTGACATGTTTTGCTGTGTGCTGTTATTAATAACGTGGGCTATTTGTCACTCGCGTGTCATTATTTTAAAAGCGTTTCAGTATTTCGTTTTTACTGTCAGAAAACATGCAATAGTTGCCTGGGCCACATATGTCAACATGCTAGTTACCGACTGAAACCCTTCTCACGGGCTCTGTTCGAAAGGCACTGGCAGTTGGTGTTCGCACGCAAGCCTGATCAAATACTAATCCGAATTAGTTACGCCATAGAGTCTGTTTTTTGGCAACTCCTTCAGGCTAAGGTTTCAGGAAATACCTTCATATGCGAACCCAAAGTGCCAAATGAGTCTTATAACCGTGTCGTCACTTAGTCTACACGAAAGCATAATTACAATGCCTTGTTTACAAAGCCCTTCTCTCATTTGATACGTTATATAGCACTACGATGCCGACACCACTAAAAGCGTTTGGGATATCACTGAGGCGCTACATTGTTATTGGGTACAAGAAGTGGACGCACCACCCTAAAAAATGCACCACCCTAAAAAAAGGCCCGGAAACGCCCTTCACTGGGTTCGGCAGCACAGTGATGGCTCCAGCTTACCGACATTTCGTCCTCATGTTGCAGTTCTTCAGCGAGGTACCTTGGATTTATAGTTTAGAAGAACTTCTATTTGCGCTAGATGGATCATTGTACTCGAAAATGGAAAAACAGTAGCGCCGAAAAACACGCACACACAGCTCGAGAACGACGTAGGACAAGCGCTCACTTCATCTGACTTTAATCTCTGAAAAGCGAGCAAATATACAAAAGCGTAGGCATGCGCAGAAAGTAACCTCATGTGCAATCAACAGCACCGTTCAAGATATGAAATTTCAGTTTTAAAAAGGTTCACAGACGTATCGCTGACACAACTTTTTCCCTATGTGGTACGCCTCCAAAACCTCCCGTGCCTTACTATCACCGCTCCTGCCCAGAATCCTTATCCCATCAAGTCGTGGTTCACAGTTTTTGCAGAGCTCACAATTTTCCCCCGCTGTATGTTCTGCCGCTCGGTGACACACCTTGCACTCTGCGCAGTGTTTGGGTAGATGCGCACCTCCTACTTCTTTGAGCGAGCGCGTGTGCTCCGCTGCACGGTCATTGCACGGTCGCTGCACGGCCCACATAGGCCTTGCCGCAGATCAGCGGTATTTCATAAACCACCCCGGTGCAGCACTTCACAAAGTGCTTCCCATGTTTTTTACCGCAGCCATTCCTCTTCCAATCGCTCGCTACGCGCGCACAGATCTGTGCCAGCTTCCGTGGAGCCGAAAAGACGACAGGCACGCCATATCTGTTTGCCACCTTTTTTACGTTGTGGGTAACACTGTGCACATACGGAACAACTTCAGGTTTCGCGTCTTGCTTCCTTCGCTCTGAAGGCCGCTTAAACATGGTGCCCTTGACTTTTTGCAGCAGGGCTTCAGCAACACCTGTGATTACCGAGCTTGAAAACCCGGTCCCCACTAATCGATCCACTTGCGTATCAAAGCTCCCTTGCATTCCATGCGGACACGACTTCGCGAGTGCAGATTCGAGGCAAAGATTAGCAATAGCGCGTTTAACTGTCTTAGAATGAGCTGAAGCATACGGTAGCAGCTCCTTTCTAGCTCGAGGGGCATACTGCCAAGAAACATGTTCTTCTCCAAACGTAAGCTTCAGGTCTAAAAACTGTAAACATCCCTGCAAAGGCCTCTCATGCGTGAAAACCTATGATGAGCGCTTGTACTACGTCGTTCTCGAGCTGCGTGTGTGTGTTTTTCGGCGCTACTGTTTTTCCATTTTCGAGTACCTTGGATTCCGCCCTTGGTCTGCCTGGCCGGTGTTCCGCCTTGCCCTGCTGATTCCAGCCCGAAAGGCTACCTGTCATCTACCTTGCTGCCTCGGCCTCCCGGAAGGTGGCGCCCTTTCGAGCTACTACCGGCGGATTGCGGCGCACTGCGGGGCAACACGTCACGACCAACCCAGCCTGACCTACACTCATCCCCGTATCTGGAAACCCGATTGCCTACAACCTACAATGCGGGATCTACAACACGGGCAGTCAACGATACTCGGCGAGCCTAAATCAATTAACAAAAAGCTCTCTGACCACGACAAAACGTTCGAGTACTTGAGTGACAGGTAAGGAAAAATTGAGTCCGAGTTCATGTCACTTACATCCTTGAAGTCCGACCTGAGCGAAGTTCAGTCGGCAACAAATCAGTGATTGACTCAGGTATCTGCTCTGACTGCCCGCGTTGTGAATGCTGAAAACAGGGCTCGTCGCGACAACTTAGTGTTTTTCGGTTTGACGGACAGCCCAACGGAATCCTGGTCTGAATCCGAGAAGTTGATCATTGGCCACTGTCATCAGTTCCTTGATATCGATATTCAGCCACGAGATATTGCACGTGCCCATAGGCTGGGTGCTTACACACAACAAAAAAAAGGCCGATCATCGTTAAGTTTGAGCGCTTCAAAGACAAAGACCTTGTGCTTTCTTTGTGCAAAAATTTTAAAGGAACAGATTACAGCGTCAGTGAAGACTTCTCGCCTGAAACTCGTCTTGCGCGGAAAAAGGTTTTTCAGTTTGCGAAGGAACGTAACCTTAAAATCAAATTAAGAAATGACAAGCTTATCGCAAACAACAAAACATACGTTTATGATCATGCCGCACAAATAATTGTCGAAAAATCCAAACGCGAAGTGCAAATTCAACGCGAAATCACCAACGTCAATTATTCCCCGGTGCAATTCTTGTACACTAATATCCGCAGCGTTATACCGAAACGGGATGGAATTTGCAGCTTCATTTCTTCTTCTTCGAGTGACTTAATACAACTTACAGAGACATGGCTAAATTCATCAATAAGTGATCTGGCCGCCGCGGTGGCCTAGTGGTTATGGTGCTCGGCTGCTGACCCGAAAGACGCGGGTTCGATCCCAGCCGCGGCGGCTGAATTTCTTTGAAGGAGAAATTCTAGAGGCCCGTGTACTGTGCGATGTCAGTGCACGTTAAAGAACCCCAGGTGGTCGAAATTTCCGGAGCCCTCTACTACGGCGTCTCTCATAGCCTTAGTCGCTTTGGGACGTTAAACCCCATAAATCAAACCAAACCAATAATTGATCTCGGAATATTGCCTTCACTCCCTCACTTTGACATCTTTCGCAAAGATAGACTCGGCAATGCGCGCGGTGGCGGTGTTCTAATCGCCGCTAACCGATCACTGCGCTGCACGCTCGTTAATATCTCGATCACTTTAGAAATAACCTGTATATGTTGCAATGCTACCTTTCCGCGCTTCCTAATTGATGTTTGCTATCGACCGCCCACTAACGACGACTGTTTATCTTTATTTTACGAATCATTGCAAGCTATGACAACCATGTATCAGAATACTCCCGTCGCTCTTTTTGGCGACATCAATTATCCCTCGATAAACCGGACTAACCCCGCTTCCACTTTGTCGAAGTGCAACAGCGAATGTGAATTCATGAACACGTGCCTGACTTTCGGCCTATCACAGCTGGTCACAGAGCCTACTCGCACTATTATTTATTTTATTTTCACAATACTGCAGACCCTCATTTGGGTCCAGGCAGGGAGGGCAGAAAAACACATTCACACAACAGCAGTGTTGTAGGCGTTACCGAAAAAAAGTAACTAAATACGTTACTCGTTACACTAAAAAAAAGAACGCGTTACCGCCCTACGTTACCTACAAAAAAAGGTAACGCGTTACCGTTACCGTTACCGAAAAAAAGTATCGCACGTTACTTTGCCGTTACTCCATGGCCATAAATTTTAATCTAACTTAATCATAATAAATAATCCATGGCCATAATTTTAATAATTTTAATGGGTCTTTGCTGTAAGAACTCAAGATAAAAATTTTATAAAGCTCATATTTCACATAATTCCAACTTCACTAAGAAAACATAGCTGAACTCAACAAATTTACAGTAATTCTGGTGTACGTCTGCTTACGAAATTACGCGGAAATTGTTTAGCAATAAAGAAATGCTTAAATGGCATAGTTCCGGAAAATATATTTGCGCACATAACCATTTTTTTTCACTTGAACATGCATAATTATTGCAAAAATGTGAGTGTTTATGTCAAGGTGTTCTAGGTCAGCCTAGCTAGCTTAGGAGTTGTGTGTGTGAGTGGTTTGGGGGTGAAGACAAGTGTGTGAATGCGTGTTCGTGCTGTTTTTTTTTTAGTTGAGTGCGTCGTCAAGGGCAGGTTTTTTCTGGCATGCATGCGAGCCGCAACAAGGGTCGTCGAGAGCACCCGTAGGTTTTGTTTATTTCCAACATCATTTTCGGCGTTTTTTTTTCTGAAATAGAGGCGGAGGTGAACAATTGAAATAAAAAGTAGCTAGTAACGTGGCACCTCACGTTACCGAAAAATGTTAACGGAAGTACGTTACCCGTTACAGTTCCGAAATGGTAACGAGTACGTTACTGAGTTACCGAAAAAAGTAACGCTTTACCGGTAACGCCGTTACTTGTAACGCGTTACCGACAACACTGCACAACAGTGTAACACATATACAATCTAAAATTGCTCCCAAAGTGCGTTGTCAAAATCAACAGCTGATATCACCAACAGACCATTCCTTTAATATTTTGGACCTCATTTTGACAACCCATGCCGATATTTTTTCTTCGCTTATCTTTCTCCCGTCCCCGAGCGATAATGCTGTAATCTGTGGCTATTTCCACTGCAGTTCACTCAAAAGCAAAAAAAAAACAAGTAAAAATTGACTGTCTATGGTAAAGGTGATTATGCAGGTATGAATGCAAAGTTGGCGTCTATTTATGACACCTTCGCGCCCAGTTATCAAGAGCGTCCTGTTGATACTAACTGGCAACTTTTTATGTCTAATCGCAAAGTACATCCCCACTATGACAATAACAGAACGTGCGCAGTCACCATGGTTCAATTCAGTACTAAACCGTTTGAATAACAAGAAAAAAAGGTTCTTTCGCATTGGAAAGCATTCTAACAACGACACTGCACGGGATAAGTATTTTCGTGCCGCCAGTGAGTACAAAAATCTTTTATACCACCAAACACAACTTTTTCAACAACACTCTGCCTTCTATGCTGCGTAACGACCGAAAACAGCTCTGGAAAAGAATCAATCCTTCCGTTTCAACCAGTATTTCGTTGTTCCATAATGACGGCTGCAATGTTCCTGAACACGAAGTTGCTGATGTACTAAATGATGCATTTTGCGCTGTCTTCACCAACGAGACACTTGGGCACCTCCCTTCACCCCCGAATTATGCTCATCCTCAAATGTATCCTATAACCTTCGACCTATTCGGTATCTCTAATGTATTTGACAAACTAATAAATTCATCCGCCGTGGGAACTGATGGCATTAATGCCAAAGTGCTTAAAAATAATAAACAAGTCAGTAGTTTTGTTTTGTCACTCATACAGGGTCTGTTCTGAAAGTAGTAGGACTGGTTTTTTCCTGGGCGAACGGGAGGAAGAGAGCTGGTCTGCGCGAGCAGCATCGTTGAAGGGGGATATTGGGAATGCTGGGAAAAATCGGCAGTAGGCTCTCGGCCGCTGAAGAGAGGAGGTCGCTTGTACTGTGAACCCGTGTCGAAACGTCTCGTCACGCAGAATAGTCGAGCGTTTGCTCGATCAACGATACGCGATCAAATTTTGAGTAAATCTTAGTAAAACGGGCAAAGAGACTCACAATATGATTAAGGAGGCCTACGGTGACGCTTCCATGGGTAGATCAGGTGTTTTTTGAGCGGCACAAGCTGTTCCGAGAAGGTAAGGAAAGAGTGGAGGAAGACGACCGCTCCAGACGCCCTTCGACCAGCAAGACCAACGAAAATGTGTAGCGAGTGAAACATTTACTTAACAGTGATCGTAAAATGAGTATCAGAGAATTGCTGATGACTTCAGCATTCCTAAAACCCAAGTTTTTGAGATCGTTACAGAAAACTTATCCATGAGGAAAGCGTGCGCGAAGTTGGTGCCGGGAGTGTTGTCAGAGGAGCAAAAGGCCAACCGGTAGGATCTTCTTCATCATGTGAAAGAGGACCCCGATTTTTTGCCCAGCACAAGGCGGCAACGCTGCCTCAGCCCCCTTACACCCTCGACTTGGCCTCGCCAGACTTTTTTCTATTCCCGAGAATAAAATCGACACTCGAGGGGAAACATCACGGATCAGTAGAGGTGGTTCAACAGGCCGTGACGAGGGAGCTAAACAGC
Organism: Amblyomma mixtum; assembly: GCF_055824585.1. Lineage (NCBI taxonomy): Eukaryota > Metazoa > Arthropoda > Arachnida > Ixodida > Ixodidae > Amblyomma > Amblyomma mixtum. Next base: position 370,504,269 of record NC_143014.1, on the reverse strand, counting down.
ATTCCGGTCCAGGCGTTCCTGGAGGCGTACAAAAAATGTAAAACTCATAGGCAGCAGCGTGTAGGTTTGGAAGGGTGCTACCTTGAAAAATGGTAATCGTTTGTAGTATTCTCTTGAATAAATTTTGTTTAAAAAAATCAGTCCTACTACTTTCAGAACAGACCATGTATTTCAGCAATCGCTAACTAGTGGTACCATTCCTGCTGACTGGAGGATTGGAAAGGTCGTTCCTGTCCTCAAAAAAGGTAACCGTTCATGCGTCACCAATTACAGACCGATATGTATCACAAGTATTTGTTCAAAAATTATGGAGCATATTATTTATTCTCAGGTTGCATCTTTCCTTTCATCGGTCAACTTTTTCCACCCCAATCAGCATGGCTTCCGTCAAGGTCACTCTTGTGAATCACAGCTTGCTCTTTTCCTTCATGATATTCACGCCAACCTTGACCTTAATACACCCACTGACGCATTTTTTTTAAGATTTCGAGAAGCCTTCTGTAGTGGCTGCGCGCCTACTGATAGGAACACGCGCGCTACTGAGGCACGCCCCTTTGATAAGGGCTTATATACCGCGGCACCGAGCGCTTTCGCGGTACTTCTTCCTAGCTTGTCATTGACGTCGGCCCAGCTCTGCTGGCGCTCGCCAGTAACTTTGTTAGATGGAATAAAAAATTCCGTCAACGCACTTTGCTGCAACTTCGTGGTTCTTGCTTGCACGGAAGAACACCACACATTCCACAAAGTATCGCATCGAAACCTGCTACTCAAACTGTCATGCCTTAATTTAGACCCTTGTGTGCTGACCTGGATCAGCAGTTTTCTAACCAATCGTTTCCAGTTCGTTGTCGCCATCTCCCTTTCATCCGCTCTCTCCCATGTCCGGTCAGGTGTTCCTCAAGGTACTGTTTTAGGCCCCCCTTCTTTTCCTAATTTATATTAATGACCTGCCAAATAACATGTCATCTAACATACGGCTGTTTTCCGACGATTGTGTGATATACCGCTCCATAAATAACCTATCAGATGTTACCGTCCTACAGAACTACCTCCTTAAAGTGCAAGAGTCGTGCGACGCCTGGCTCATGAAACTAAATGTCAATAAAAACGTTTTAGTCTCTTTTCACTGCAGGCGTAACTACTGACCTCCCAACTACCTCCTTTACGGTTGTGGCATAGCTTAAGCCAACAATATTAAGTACCTAGGTGTCCATATCTCAAGTGGCCTATCCTGGCACAGCCATATTACTAATATAGCTAACTCAGCCATTCACGTCCTTGGCTAATTACGACGTAACATTTCCTTAGCATCCCCTTCCTTCAAACTAATTGCCTATATATCGCTTGTCCGACCTAAACTAGAGTACGCAAGTTCTATATTCAATCCTCACCAAACGAAACTGTCGAATTTACTGGAATCTATTCAAAATCGTGACCCACAATTCATTCTTTCAGCGTACTCTTATCGCGCTAGTGTAACTCAACTAAAATCCGAACTTGAACTTCGTACCCTAGCATCCCGTCGTCAACTAGTTCGCCTTTCTCTTTATCATACGTTTTTTGACAGCTTGGCACCGGACAATGTACTCATCCGCCCAGCCCATCGTTTATCCCGTCACAGCCATCCCAAAGCCGTCTACCCCCAGCGCGCCCATACCAGAACTTTCCAAAAATCATTTTTCCTCCGTACTGCCCTGGACTGGAACGACATTCCCGGCCATATCGCTTCCCTAACAGATCTTCAACAAATCAATCATTTTTTTGTCATAACTGCCATACTCCCCGCCCACCCCTCATGTAATACCCCTTAAATGGGGCCTTTGAGGACCTAATAAATGAATTAGTGTTTCACTGCCACATTGGTTTGGTTTATCGGGGTTTAACGTCGCAGAGCGACTCAGGCTATGAGAGACGTCGTAGTGAAGGGCTCCGGAAATTTCGACCACCGGGGGTTCATTAACGTGCACTGACATCGCACAGTACACGGGCCTCTAGAATTTCGCCTCCATCGAAATTCGACCGCCGCTGCCGCGATCGAACCCGCGTCTTTCGGGTCAGCAGCCGAGCACCATAACCACTGAGCCACCACCGCTGAACCTCACTGTGGAAGATGCATTACAGGTTACAATGGAGATCATAGAAAAACTTGTCAAAGAAGGGCTGAAATCACACTGGCACTTACCGCATGGTTGGTGCCTGCTGAGATCTTTCAGTGCATGTTCTTTCAAGAAATAATTGCAGCAATGCTTTTAATTATTGACCTGGGACGTCTGAAAACTGTTATTTTCTCTCGCATCTCACCCGCATCCCACCCGCTACAAACCACACAGTACTTCACCCATTAAAAGAAGTAACCACGGCCATGAAAAGGTTGGCGACTAGTCACCGATTATGCTGAATAGTTTTACTGCAGGTAAGGAGAGTTTCTTTGATAATGGTATGCCACCTCTCGGAAGTGCTATTGTTCATTTCAGTTGTTGTTAATACATCCTGTGCTGCTCTGTAGCGCAATTTTCTGTTTTTTATTGTTCCTTGATGCTTACCTGCATATTGTTTCTGTACATTTACTTTCACGTATTCTGCTCGACTGCTGATACCCGCCACGGTGGCTCAGTGGTTACGGCGCTTGGCTGCTGACCCGAAAGACGCGGGTTCGATACCGGCCGCGGCGGCTGAATTTCGATGGAGGCGGAATTCTAGGGGCCCGTGTACTGTGCGACATCAGTGCACGTTAAAGAACCCCAGGTGGTCGAAATTTCCGGAGCCCTTCACTACGGCGTCCCTCGTAGCCCGAGTTGCTTCGAGACGTTAAACTCCAAGAAACCAAACCAATCTGCTCTGTTGCGCACACTATAGGTGCTTTTGATATCTTATGTTACAGTGAATAATTGACTCACTACATTTGTATAAGTGTTTCTCGTCCCATCTGTATAGGAGCTGAGAGCACTTGTCATGCGGGCTGCCGCTATTTTTCTCCCATCCTCCCTCAAATTTTAACTCTGTTCCGACAAGACCACTATGTTGATGCTGAAATAAAGCAGCGTACGCGGGCATATGCCGAAAACTGCAGGCATGCCTAGCTTTGAGTGTTCACATTGGGGAAGTCAGTAATAATGCTAACCAAAAGACAACATGCGCCTATGTACAATCGTCAACAACTTGAAATATTATGTACTAAACCATTATTCGTGCAATATTTCAGGAGAATCCCCCCACGGTGGAGTAGATTTGTAATAACGAATGAATTGCTCATAATCAACCAACCAAGTGCAGCCTTAATGCTACAAACAAAATGTATACCGCTGTATAGTTTTTTTTAGGCAAATGCCCCCCCCCCCCCCCTTGTATTAATTATAATGAGCATTTACTTCGTTTAGAAATAATAATTACACCGAAAGGGCAGGGAAGCACCATGTGCATTCACCGTGTTGAAATCGTACCTCAAAGAGGCGCACAGGGGATGAGAATCAACCGACTCATTCCCATTTACAACAGAACTTATAATTTTTCTATGTGTAGAAATTCTGCCGGTCTGCACAGTGTCAACATGATGGGACGTTAGGCCCAAGGCTCACTGCAGTGCTCAATCCACCTCTTTCAGTCGACATGTACTAAAGCTGCTCTGAAATTTAAAACTGAATACATTGCATGCGCCTCTTCTTTCTACTGCGTTAACATTCATTTGATCAATGTGACCCTCATGCATGCATAGAGACAACTAAGACCGAAGCCAATCTGTTTTCAACATGCCCTTTCAAATATAAATTATAGCACTAAACAACAGAAACACCAGAAAAGCCTCTTCTCTATTGTCTTCGTTGTTTAGCGCTATCGTGTATAGTTCAATCCAACGAGCCCAACTTTCAGGTTATTGTAAGATGCACTGTCAACAGATGGGGAAGGGGTGTAGTGTAGGTTCCAAAAGCACCAATCTTGGCGGGCAGGACGCTACAGCTGCAAACATTAACAGCCTAAGAAGCTTCGTGCGGTAGAGTGGCAAAATCACTTTGTACTCAAATAACTTCACGTGCTCAGCATTGCTAGAAATACGCTGCAACTAAAACAAAGTAATGTTACTCTTCAGTAGCGCATTCAGTATGGCATCTTTTGAAAAAGTGCATGGTGCAAGGTAACTGCAGGTGTTTTATGTACACCTAGAATGCAACTGTCAAGCATCACCTCGAGCAGTTGCGTCAGAAAAAAATTACTGAAAGGTTCATGTGCTTCTCAGGACCAGACAAAAATGTCCAGTCCACAACACAGCACCTTGGAAAACACGTTCTGTTGAGTATGCACTTACAGGAATGTTCAACTTGTTGCCCTGCATTTATGAGGTTCCCTTGAATTGGTTTTTGCTGTGCATGCATACCCATTATAAGGAACCTTCGCTATGCAAAGGGTTCCAGAGCTTATATGCACATATGACACTACACGGATGTCAGTAAAGCACACACGGCCCGAGGCTGCATGCATAAGGAATGGGAAATCTGCAGCATGAGCAATAGTTGTTTCAAACTGCATGTTTATTCAGTTTGTGAGAAAGGAATCCACAAGACGGAGGCCCGCGGTGCTCCTAAGCGAACCTGCAACTGCCTGTTGGTCCGCGAGTTGCAAGAACCACTACTGTAGACTGCTTATTACTGCACTGCACTACAGCAGGTCCCCTATCCGCCACCTGGGGACCGCGCTCTCTCTCTAGCAGCCAGGCTCTGCCGAGAGTGCCATTGCATGGTTTGGTTTCCCAGCCGTGGAAAGGATATGAAGGTGCAAACGTGAACCACACAAACACATAATTAGGGCACATAAACAATGGTGTTAACCAGGGTGACACTCGACACAGTTCAGAGAACAAATGGAGTGGCATGTACATTGGCAACTATCTCGGAAAAGGATATGCACACGACCGCACTGTGGGCTGCAACACCTCCACGCAGCTTCACAGCAACCTTTGCCACAAGCCTGAAAAGAAACAGATGCACAAAGAGACACACACAGGCAAAAACAGACAACGGAATGAAACAAATGAAATGATGTCATCAGGCCTGGCACGCGCAAAAGATGAAAACCTGCAGGCAACTTTCACACAACAGACTGATATGCACATGTGCAGTCTTTGTCAAAAGTAACCAGGCTGCAGGGTTTGCTTTTAGCTCGTACAGTGGAGCCCTTGCAGCTTCCCTGAAGCTTAAATGGTCGTTAAAGGTGAGGACTGGGGTTCTTCTTACCTTCCAACACCTTTTGATCTTTAGGAGAGCCACAAGGGCTCCACTATACAAGCTAGAAGCAAACCATGTAGCCTGGTTACTTTTGACAAAGACGGTACATGCGATGCGAGCTCTGCAGCCAGGCCAGGGCACCAAATGTGGCCGGTTGGTCTGAACCTGGACCGTCCGAGCGGCTCGAAAAGGGTCCGTTGAACCAGGCTCAGGCCGAGAACTGGTAGAGGGAGCAGAAAAACAACACAGTTAGGGACTAAGAAATGAGAACCCAGCCTACAAGTGCTCAACACATGTAGCGTGCTAGCGTTGTGCCGCCACTGCAAGAGAGACATTACTTGAATACCTAAATGCAGCGCACAGAACATATGCAGATGGTTATTTAAATTGCGGCGTGAGCTCTGCAGCCAGGCCAGGGCACTGAATGTGGCCAAATGGTCTGAGCCTCAACCATCCGAGCAGCTCTGAAAGGGTCCGTTGAATCAGGCTAAGACCGAGGAGTGGTAGCGGCAGCGGAATAACAACACCGTTAGGGATGCAAAAAATGGGAAACCAGCCTACAGGTGCTCAACACATGTAGCGTCCTAGCGCTGTGATTCCGCTGCAAGTCAGACATTGCTTGAACTCCTAAATGCAGCGCACAGGGCAGATGCAGATGGTTATTTGCAATGCGGTGCGAGCTCTGCAGCCAGGCCAGGGTACCAAATGTTGCCGAACGGTCTGAACCTGTGCCATCCGAGCGCCTCTGAAAGGGCCCGTCGAACCAGACTCAGGCCAAAACCTGATAAAGGCAGCTTAACTGCAGCCCTGCTTCCTTTCATTCCTGTTTTTAGTGGTTGTCGGCAATGTCCTGCATGAACCGGGCCAAAAGGTGTGCGTGCCTCCTCTCTGGAACATTCTTCAGGAGGTGGGCTGTCCTTAACAATAGCAATTCAAGATGATTAAGGTCCGAAATGTGCCTTTTCGTGCACATTTGTTTGTTCTGTGTCGTCTCCTGAACCATCTGTTTGGCACACAAGGCGAGCAGCACTTAGCCCTCGGTGGGCTCGGTGGTCTTCCGCTTCATTTTCGGGACTCGCCGTCCAGGCTGGCCACCTCTGCCTGGCAGCCTCTTTCCACCTTGTGGTAAGTCTTTGGAGGGGCCAGCTGCCGGCTCTAAGCAGTCCTGCTGAAAGTTATTGAAATACTTGGGCTCTTGGTTTCGGAGCAGGGTACGAATATATGGGCATGATTAAGAATACAGCTAACTAAAAGCAGTATGTTATCCTGATGGCAGAGTTTCAATGAATAAATGATTACTTATTAGTGGTTCTGTTACGCTTTTCTTTATGCAGGTGCGCATGATTCCCCAGCCCAACAGTTCTATCTCTTTTTATCTCTTTCGTATTGCTGTTGAAGAACTTTATATACACAGAGGCAAATGTTTGTACATGCTGAATGAAATCTACTTACCGGCTCCTCCATGCAGTCTAAAGTCAGGTTACCCACGCCATGGTGACCGCAGGTGACCTCATTTTGGCTCTGATTTTGCAAGCTGTTGTCCTGTTGTGGCTGGTCACTGCTGCAGTTGAGCAGTGAGGTGCCCTGGCTCGACGGTTCAAAATATGTGACCATGTCATGGAAGATGGCTGCAGAACAGTTGGAATAATACAGATGCCTGACTAAGAATGGAAGCAAACAGTGCCTTGACACGTTGCGATTTGTAAGAAGGAAGAAATACATTACCTTCAGCATTGTGAAGCACTTATCCTGTTCACGAAGCATTGAGGTCCAGAGACGCATGCCACACGCTGCTTTCATACAAGTCTCCTGAATGAAACGTGAGGGTGGCCATGTTAGCTTCCCTTGGAGCGCAGAACTGCCTTGTGCAAGAGGTGCTACTGTCATGCTTTTTGTTCACTGTGCACCTGCATTGAAATTCATTTCCAACTTGAGATGACGGCGGCACTTATATTTTGTGTATGATGTAGACACTAGCACACAGCTGCCTAAAAATTACAACCTCATTGCAATGAGCATGGTACATGCTGTATAGGTAGGGACATATTTGTTTTGTGTGCATGCGTCATTTTTTTCTGAGCTGTCACTAAATATAGATTCCCCAGGAATGTTAGTGTCATTCTGCTTTTACTTACGAACCTCCGACCTGTGGCGTGGTCCTGGAGAAAAGACATGAGCTGGAAGTAAGCCGAGCACTTGGTTGAACTGCCAGCTGAGCCACTCTTCGGCTTTCTGTTCACCGTTTTAAGAAACTTGTCGCATAGATAGGTCCACTTCCTTTTTCACTGTTCAGCTAAAAGGAAGGCAGCAGAAAAAATACATGAAGAATAAATCCAAGATTCCTGTCTTTCCCCGCACCCAGCTGTCAAACTTCAAGATAAAACAATCGCTGGCGCTGCGCGTACGTATGTTAATGCTATTATTTTGTTTGACACATGTGGTAAACAAAACACTAGCTACTTGATTTACCACTTTGCGTAACAAATTTCGGTTAAAGCGCCTCGCGAAGCGCATGGCTGTTTTCCATCCATGCCGGCTAGCCCTTGTGTTTTTTTTTCACTGGCACAAACCCCGCGAATTTTAAAGCCACCACATGAAACCTCGCCCGAGTGTGACGCAATGACATCGCGTGCAACTTCAGTATCCCCGAAAATTATTAATGTAGTGCTTTTTGCACTGTCTTGCATAGGTGAGCTACGATACAAAAGCGCATGCGGCTAGCGAGGGCGCGCTCTCTGCAAGGCAACCGTGAAGACCCAGAGAAAGTGGATACATGTACAAGAAGGATATATACCGAACAACATTCCGCTCCTAATTGTGTCCAAAGGATAGGTGTTTTGGGGTTTTTTTCCCCGAATCACGACATGTGCCAGCTGTGATGCCTAGCAGAGAAGAATATGCAGCGTTGTGAAGGTATCTCGCATTCGTTACCGTGGTGGACATGTCATCGCCTTGTAGGGCAAAATTTTTGCGGTCAGCAGCGTGCCGGAGACGTACGGCACATGCAGAAGCACCGTACGAAGGCAGACTGCTTGTAGTTAAACACGTGGCGACCGGCGCAGTTAAAGAACATGGGATACGTTTTCCATACCAGGGCTACGTCTTTTCCGCGTCTCCTGTACGTTACCTGAGTTTTTCACAGAAAAGGATCAGGTGCGATGGGTAGCTGTGCATCTGGCCGACAATTATCGGAAATTTTCAGTCACCTAACCTCATGAAAGAATGACTAGAGAAAGGAGTGAAAAATGAACTTACCGTCGATGCTCAATTCATTTTCAATCGCAATCCGCATGAGAATCCTCTCCCCTTGTCCTTGTAGTCAGGAAGTGACATATCGTACAGCGCAGGGTTGGCTTGAACAAGTCCAATTAATCTTTCAATGTCGTCGTCTGACCACACGTGGCAGTCGGTCAGCGAAGATTATTGCGAACTACCGCCAGCCATGCCAAGATCACCTTGCAGATGCAAGAAAGGTGCACGTGCATGGTTGGTCCTATATATACAGACGGTTGTGCTGTGGGGTGAGTAATCTCTCCCTCACGTGCACCACGACGTGCCCGGATGCACGCACAGTACCATATAGGCTGCTCTTGGCTTCAGGGAAAGGTTGCTCACCACCCTTTCAATCCCCCTCCCACCCCACCCCCCTCCAGCGCGGCGCAGCGACCATTACCTCATCAGAGAGAGATGATTGCTTCACCTCGTCTCGCTTTCCCCCGTCGTCACGAAGAATCTCATTTCCGCACCAACAGTACCGCTTAAAAATTCGTCTGCCATACAGGCAGCCGTTAAAAAACATGCGCCGGTGCTGCTGCGTATGGCACGAGGGCGCTGCTACTTGCGTTTTGAGAACACAAGCGTGAGAGGACGACCAAATATTTAACGAAAACCACACTTTCTTCGGCAACAGGACGAAAACATTGCACACGCAACTGTGACGCCACACGGCAAACCACGGTGATGCGAAGCGGTTTCAAAGCGAACCGTCTCCTGGGTGTATCCCTTGATGCCTTGATTCCCCGCTGTGCCCGCGCGTTGAGCCGCTGGGAAAGATCTTCCCTACTACTCGGGCACGAGATGGAAGGGGAGGAGACGGGTGCATGTAAAATATGTTAGCACTCCAAATTAAGGCAGGCTGTGACCTGTACATTTCAGCGTGAGCGAATAGACCGATTTCACAAGCAGTTGCGCTACGCCACCGCCGCCGCGATGCACTCTGGGAGTTGTGGTACTCCGGCCGACGGCCGGGTCAGCGCGGTGCGTGGCGCACGCGCGAGAAGCAGCCCTGTTTGCGTCGCCACACGGTGTTTCTTTGCGTGAATGCTGTATTTGCGGGACAAGTGCGTTCACCTGAGGAGTGTCGTGAGCTCCGACAACTGTGCGAAGCAGAGCGTCCCGGATTTTCCGTTTTCTAGAAGAGAAAAAGTAGCCAAGACATTGCGTAGAAGCTGTTCACGAGATGCAGCTGAAGAAGTGCTGTTCAGTACATTTAGCCGTACTGTCCCTGTTGATCGGTGGACAATGACAAATGGCAAATTTTCAAGTACTGAACTGTATTATATGCCTTTTACGCGGCTCTCCGCTTTGAGGCAGTCCCTTAAATTGTTAAAAAGAAGGCAATCGGATTTGCCTTCGTGCTGCGTCGTCAAGCCTTCTTTGCAGCGATTTCTGCCCGGTGCAAGGTTGTAAGGGAACAAGTGTGCTAAGATTTATTGTTATATTCAGGAATCCACAATGTTAGCTTGATGCACGTATTCACTCCTGATGTCTCGAGCGATACTAGCGATAATGCTTTCTCTATTACACGGAATGAGAAAGCGAGGCTATAAAACTGTCGAAATGTGGAATAATTTCCAACGTTTTGTTGCTCACTGGTCGTTGAGTATACATGGTATTCCAGTAACAGCCACATGCCATTTATGCCGGGATATCACCCACATTTTGTCCGTTGTTTTGGATAAAAAAGGCCATCTAGTGTTTACCAATCAGTCAACCTGTTCAGACTCGTACTACGAAAAAAGCGAAAGTGAGTCGTGCGGGAGACGCCCTGGCAGAAGATTATATTAACCTATATAAAAAAGTAATTAGTGTATCAATAATCAAAATAAAACTATTCGTCACGAAATTAAAACCCCCTAAACCCTAATTAGGCGTATTCAAAAGCTCCCCGATTGGCTTCTCCTTTTCTCATTTTGTACTGAACACAAGCATTTGTCACATCTCCATTTAGAAAAACGGCATAGCTCGCTCGAATCGCTCACCTTTCCTGCTGGTGACCCGCCGAGCACGTCGTGAATACGTGTATGTGTTTACGTGAATAAGAAAAAAACAATCGCATGGCCGGTTTTGATCAAGGGCTATGAAAGAAAAAATAAAGGCAACAAACGCTGTGTGTGACACGTCTATAGCGAATGCCTAGATGAATACAGCGAATACTGAAACAGCAAAATGAGGTGGCAAGAAATGTAAATACTGTCTGAAGACGTTAATTAAATCGCGTGCATCGCTATGCGTTCAAATGTTCTGCTGACAAAATTAACGAAAGCGGCGGTCAAGCGCGTTTTTATCGCCACCTGCAGCATTTTCCAAAGCAAGGTTCGAGGAACAAACGCAGCGTCGCCACCGCGGCCACTCTACTTCATGCGGCAACTGACCACCCTCTCTGCGCTGCTCCTACCGCGATTAGCATTGCACTCCTCGAAACTCCGCCGTGGAGCCTCTGTTACCTTTTTAGAGCTCAACACAATAAACGAAACGGCGGAAAGCTACTGCGGTCGGGTATAATGCCAGTCAAGGCGCAAAGTAATGTAGGCTGTCGTGCAGACGACGCCACGAAAGACTACAGCCAAGATGGCGGCTGGCTACTTCCGGTAAACGCGCGCATGCGCAGTAGGCTTTGTGAAATCGGTCTATTCGGAAGCACAGAGTTGCGCAATCAGTAGCGCGTACCGGTCCCATGGATGCCTACATGGATGCGCGCAATGTCAAGACCGCATACTAGGGGTATTTAAAATCAAGGAAGACAAACTTTGCAAAATGAATGCTGCAAAGGTCATACAATGACAAAGGATAACAAATTAACTAACAAAATAGTTTATGAATCCTGCATTTATTGGGAGAATCCGAGAGGACAACTAAGACAGGTGGAAAATGACATTATGGAGGGACATGTACCAGTGAACAGCCTCAAGAGGGAAGAGTTATTGATGAATGAACTGGGGGGACTAATTAGAAGCACTACCCCATAATGGGACAGAGGTGTGAAAAGGCCCAGGGATTGTACCTGAAGGCATTCCTGAGGATATAATTGAAAAGCAGGATTAGTGATAGCCATCATGGGTGAACTGCTGACCCCTACTGGGAATTCTTGTATGCAGTGCTGTACAGTTGGATGCTAATTAAAGGGCATGTATTTGAGCATTGAACTTGCATAGTGATGTAAATGGGGCAATAGCTGCTTAGCGGTAACTGGCAAGTCTATTACAGGGGGCGAGCGTTCTGAAAAAAGTAACAGTACGTGCAGCATGCGCGTGCAGCTGCTGCATGCACTGCATGCAGCATGCAGTGGTTCCTGCACTCTGTCGTCTGTTGCCACAGATTTGTTCGAGAGGGTTCTCTGTGCTACTGAATGATAGCAGTGATCACGGGTGAATATGACTGTTATTATTATCAACTGGTAAACTTCTGTGCAATCAAACGCATGCTTTTAGTGAGTTTCCATTGTTTGAAAAAGCAAATCAACATGCTGATTGAAGTGCTTTAACACAGACGTTGGCTGCCTGCCTGCTACATAACTGGAAGCAAAAAAAAAAATGTTGCATTTCATGACAATGGTTTGCTGAATGTGTGGAGGGCGACCTTGTGGCACACATTCTTCCTCTCGGGGTCACCTCTGAGTGGAATGGTCATGACACAAAATGAAAATAAATATTTGACGGATATCAAACATCTCAACATGATGAAATTGCTGTGACAAAAATTTTGATTCTGGTTCACATACCGCGTACCTAATGTATAGTAGGATGCAACTTAAAAAAAACAGCAGTTGTTAACACTGGGTCATGGCCCGAGGAGTCCTGTATTACTTCACTAACCAATAAAAAGAGTAAACGAAATCAGTTGTTGAATGTCCAACTTTGTTAATCTAGCCAGGTATCTGAATTCTAGAGGTTATCGCTTTTTTTCTTGCGATAAGCTCCTTATTTAGGTATGCAAGAAAAGTTTTAACAACTAACTACTTTTTCGTGACAGAAGAATTCTGTGCGGCGGTCCCGATTGTGGGCAGAGCTTTACTGCAGACTTAAATTGTATCCGACTATAGTGTCGAGTGATAACATGTTGTGACAGCCTAAAACCAAAAGTGAACATTAGTTGTTGGCTGAGCTTAGATGCCAATTCAATGAAAACAAAAATATTTGTTCCAGGGAGAGATACGCATAGTTAGCATGGAAAAAAAGAGGGACAACCCGCAACAAACACCTCACTGATACTGCCAACTGTCCAAAGCGATGTCATGAACAGTGTCTGTTGTACTGTCCTACAAAAGAGGTGGCGTAGAGCAGATGCCTATGCGTTCTTAAATAAAAGGGAATTGTACAGAGGCTTAGTCCACACTACTGGTTCTGACGTCAAGGTGACCTTGACAACATTGTTTGTTGCATCTGTAGAGAGGTCATCTGCTGCTGCTTATGTGGACTGCTTGTTCACAACCTTTAACAGTACTCTGTCATAGATCATAATGAATACAAAGCAGACATCGTAATCACCCGGGTGAAGCCGAGATGGTCGACGGAGGAGAACTACCTCATGGCAAGACATGAGGTCCGACTTGTCCAAGATCAAGTTTACGACATCAACCTTCAGCTCCACCGACTCCTTTCCCACCGCACCTTTGACTCCATAAAGTCTCACCGGAAGAACAAGAAATATCAAGAAATGGTGGAGCAACTTTTGCAGTGTCCAGATGAAGTGTTGCAGGACGATCAACTGGAGCCTGCAACCCTTGCTGATGAGACTGCTGGGCCCTCCCCGGACACAGCGGAGCAAGCTAGAATTCCGCTGCCGTGGGACCAGTGCCGTGAGGAATTGCAGCGATTGATCCAGAAGGCGAGCCCTAGGGGCTACAATGGTGGTCGCCTGTGGGATATAGCCCGTGGATTTTTGGCGGGAGTGGGTGTCCCGGACTTGAACTGTTACGTCCGACAGACCTTCTTTCGCGATGCTCCTCCGGGTAGACAGAGAAGGCCCATGCCTCAAGTACCGTGCAGCAGACGGAAGGCACGAAGAAAGGAATATGCGCAAGTACAAAGTACGTACAAGAAGAACAGGAGTCAGTGCGCGCATGCTATCCTGGAGGGTCCTAAGTATTCCAGGGTTGAAGGCGTGGGCCAATTCCTGACTGAATGGCAACAAATCGTAGAAGCTCCTGTGCAACAGCTCCTGGGCGATCAACAGGGAATATTGCCCCTTCCGCTGGAGGACCTATCCCCTTTCGGTCCCATTTCAACGCAGGAGCTCCGAGCAGCATTCCCGCAGCTCGGGTCAGCGCCGGGTCCCGATGGGTTAGAGGCAAAGGACCTCCGGGCAGTTCCTGTTCCAGTGTTGAAGGTACTTTTGACCCTCTTTATGTTGACCAGGGAGCTGCCTGTCTGCCTTCGGAGTGCCCGCACGGTATTCATACCAAAGAAGCCCGATGCAAGAGTCCCGGGGGATTTCCGACCCATAACGGTGGCTCCGATTCTTGTACGGCTATTTCATAAGATTCTATCGTCAAGGCTGCAGGAAATGGTGTCACTTCACTTTCGTCAGAGAGCATTCATCCCTGTGGATGGCTGCGCAGAAAATGTTCACCTCCTGGCCGGTGTTCTTCTCGAGGCTAACAGGCGCTACCGTCATCTCCACATGGCATCAATCGATGTATCCAAGGCTTTTGACAGAGTGACGACCGAAGCAATTCTACATGGGCTACGACGGAAGAAGTTCGCAACACCGTTCATTCGGTACGTCCAAGACTTCTACGATACCGCGACCACTTTGCTGGAGTTTGAAGGGCAGTCAAGACTCGTCCAACCAACCAGGGGGGTAAGGCAAGGTGACCCCTTGTCCCCCCTCCTCTTCAATTTGGTGTTAGACGAATGGCTGGCCAGTTTCCCTAAAGAGATTGGCTTCCGAAGTGAGGACTTGGTTGTGAATGCCATGGTATTTGCTGATGACCTGGTGGTCCTGGCTTCAACTCCGCAAGGTCTTCAGGTTCAACTTGACAGTCTACAGCGGTACCTCGCGTCCAGAGGCCTTGAGATCAACATTGCAAAGAGCATAACAGTCTCTCTGGTGGCCAACCCGCATCGTAAGATAACCAAAGTGTACCCAAGTATAAGATTCACATTGGGCGAGCAGCAAATCCCAGCTGCAGAAGCGACGACCAATTCGAGATATCTAGGGCTTCATTTCACGCCCACAGGTATCACAAAGCAAGACATACAACCGGATATGAAGGTTCTTCTGCAGAGAGAGTCCAGTGCTCCCCTGAAGCCGCAACAACGGTTGTTTGTGTTAAAAACCTTCCTAATACCGAAGTTTTACCACAGAGTTGTACTCGGACCTTACTCGTGCAAGATGCTGCTGAAGCTTGATAGGTCTGTCCGAGCAGCAGTGAGAGGTTGGCTAAGGCTCCCTCATGATTTTCCCGAGTCTGCATTCCACGCCTCGGTCAAAGACGAAGGACTGGGTATCCCAAGCCTGCGGACAACAGTTCCTTATTTGAAGTTCAGACGACTTAGGGCTCTGAAGCGCTCATCTAGTAGTGTGTGCAAGACGATGTCGGAGATGGACTATGCGCAGCAAGAACTGAAAATGGCAAAGAAGATGTGCAGCTTTCGTGAAGTCCTCATTCATGACAGATCGAGCCAGACAAAATTCTGGACAGCAGCCCTACACTCATCCAATGATGGGCGAGCCTTGCGACTAGCTGCAAATGCCCCGGGATCATCCACCTGGCTCTCGGGCGGAACTTCCCTGCTTTCTGGACGTGACTTCATTATTGTTGTCAAGATGCGCTTCAATGCCTTACCGGTTCTGGCACGTACGAAGCGTGGCCAAGACGTGCTGAAGACTTGAAGAGCGGGCTGTTCATCACCAGAGACTCTGGGGCACGTCCAGCAATTGTGCCACAGAACAAATGCATCTCGGATCAAGCGACATGACACCCTCGTCCACTACGCCGCAAAACGGGCGAGATTGCTGGGCTTTGAGGCGGCAGTGGAGCCTCACTTCCGCACCACCCTTGGCATCAGGAAGCCAGATCTCGTCCTCACAAGAGAGGGCCAGACAATTCTATTGGATGCACAGGTAGTGGGCGGAGGCATTAGCTTGGAACAGGCCCATCAAGTGAAGGTCTCGAAATACATGCAAAAAGATCTCTTGGACCAACTGCCGGGACCCCGCCCTCTTGTTTCAAGCATCACGTGCAGTTATAGGGGGGTGTGGGCAAAATCAACAGTGAAAACCTTACACGACTTGGGCTTTGTCAACAATGATTTTAAGCTATTAACACTGCGCTGCCTGCAGGGGGGGGGGGTAAGAATCTTCGGTCATCATCAACATATGACGACCTTCCGAAGGGACTGACGACGTGGTCCCCTTCTCTCCGCTGTGCCTCATATTCATTAACCCGGGGTACTACTGCTCATTATCCAGTATGAATTCGTCCAAATTTCTTACACTGCTCGCGTCTGCGTCAAATAAAATTTGCGGCGCAACAGGGGCGTGCAGAAGAGCTCTAAGCAAATCGCTGGCAGATAGGGCGTCCACCTTGCCCACGTGCTCTTCTGCACCCCTGTGGCGGGTGGTGGGTTGGACCGCAAAAGAAACAACCTTTAACAGTACTCTGTCATAGATCATTTTTGCCCAGCTTGGTTCTTCAGCTGTGGGAAATCCAGCATCACCTGTGTATCATTCTTCTTGTGTCCCTGTTCATTCCCGCCGCACTTCAACTCTATCCACATCATAGCATGTGTGGTCAAATGACTTAAAACACGCCGCTATCTCTCATTAAACAAAAGGTGTATGTGCATGTGTGTATTATGCATGCATGAAACACTCAGCATATTTTAGCATGTTCCTGTCCGATATGAATGCATCTATACATGAGGAAATTACAATGTTCCCAACCTTTAGGAATAAGAAAGATCAGTGCTAACTAAAAAACTAGAAAAATGTATATGCAGGAATACTGATTTCTTTTCGTCATGTTTTTCGCACCATTGCGAAAACCGAAATAGAAATACCACTGAGTGGCTTCAAAGCGGCCATGGTGTGTATCACTGGACTAAAGTGCACTGTTTTGTTCTGCAGTGACAGCGGGCAGGCCGCTTTCTTTTACCAGTGCTTCCTGAGGTGACATTGCAGTAAACATTGTGCAAACCTGTATGCAGCATAGTAAACGAATGTGGGAAGTTCTGCTGAGGGCCAATCAATGTTGAAATGTACAGAAACAGGGTGTAGTATAGTGTGTATGACCATTAAGCATTCTTAACTGTCCTATGAATTAAATACAAAGTGGTTGCTCCTTATTGCGAAAAGTCTACATGAGCCATCCTCATTAATCCATACATAATTAGATACGGGAGTAAGTAGACTGGCCTTGAGGTTAAGGAAATGCAAGAACCGATTTCAAAGGTTTACATTGCAAATACTGGCTGAGACTGGGGTAGAATGCTTTGTATAGTCAAGGCAAGAGGAACTGCTTAATATTCTTCAGCTACCTCAAACAAACATTATCATACCAAGAAGAATGTGAAAAGTGAATTTCTACAAAAAGAGCTATGATGTCGTAGGATTGAATGAGTTGAAAAATAAGCCAATCAATATGTGTGGGGCATACATGCTCACGTTCTCCAGTAAAGCTCTACAGCAGTCTTGAATGTATGTTTTTCCTGATCAGTAAGAAATAATATGAGCAATTTTAAGGGCAACTCTGATTCTCAAAGCAGGAAGCAGAAGTGAGGATCTGTATTTGTGAAGTGATGTCCGCACCACTTGTTATATATACAATAATGTGAAACTAGTTGCTAATTACTAATGTCTTCAGCAAAATATACTTGTTATTCCACTGCCAGTATGGGTTGCGGAGAAACGAATCAACTGAGCCATCAGTAGGCATAAGGAAGTTAGAAAAAAAAACAAATTGAAGTCAGGCCGAAGGATATTGAAGAAGAACAGAAAGGCAATGATGACTTTTATCTTTTATTGCCATCTCTTTGCTGCAATCTGATGATGAGAGCTTTTAAGTTTCAGATGAACCAACTGCCCAGATAATACTATCCCCAGTGTACGTGACTATATATAAGTTGCATGCATAAGCATACACATATAGAATTCTCACTGAGCCACATCGTGAAGTCGGTGTGTTGCTTATCTGAGCAGAACATACAGTCACAAAGGGAAGACTGGTTAACAGCAGATGGGTGCACTAATACATGTTTAGCTTTGCAGTGTGCGAATGTAGGTAGCTGGAGCTAGCTTGTGCAATGTGCAAGTTAGCACAAACGCTGCTACTGCGTAAATCGGTCCGGTATTGTTTGGAATAAATTGGAGAGAAAGTTCTCCATGAACACGTATTGCATAAGAGAGCATTGTATTGGTTTGCCGAGGTGACCGAGTGACTGAGTTCTGTATCAGATCTATTTGTTCTCATATTTGTCACACCTCAGTGATCCTAAATGACAGCACTTTAGTGGCGAGCTTTGAAATGGTGTGCCAGGTAGGAGCTCGGTGAGTTCGTCATTTATAGCATGATTTCTGTAGTAACCACTTCGAAGGACAGTAAGTTACGCAGCCTTCTTGTTTGCAAGACCGTTAAAGCCTTCTGTGGCACGAACAAAAACGAATATTGAAATGGAGTGGCATTAGCTAAAGAGGGACAAGAGTGTTAGTGCGCCTAGTGCAGGGACTACAAGTTGGAACAGTCTAATAGCACTTGCTGCTGGGCTAGTTGGTTTTGGATCATAATTAAATAGTTTTGTTATGAACCAAAACCAACTAGCCCAGCAGCAAGTGCTCTTAGACTATATTTCTAGTACAGTGGGCCCTTCCTTTTGTGTGTCATCTCCACGTTTCATTGATGATTGTATCACATGTGTCGTCGCCAACACCTGTCGTGCAAGGACAGTCGCCTTTTGTATCAAGAACGGCTTGGTCCTCGTTGAAGTAAGTGCGCTTTTCCGCCCTGTGCTTCCTTCATGGGGTCACGTAAAAAGAATTAGCAAGATCCTCAGGTCGGAGCTTTGGCGCCAGAATCACCTTTTTTATGACCTTCTGCGTGTTGCCTGCTTCGCGCAAAGTCCTACATCGGTCCATCACCAAGTTGGCCTCAAAGATGACTGAGCAACAGTGGACGTGCATGCTTAACTGTTAGCTGAGGGAAGCAAGAAAGGACAAGAAGAAGAAAGGTGGTGAAGGATTGGTGATAATGGGTGATGTACATCTGCCAGAGAAGATGACACCTGTTTCGGAAAAAGGACCGAAGTAGGCAGTGGAGCCAAAAGTGCCGTCTCAAAATCTGTTAGCCATCAACCGACAAATTGCAAGAAAAGCCACAGCGGAGGTGCGAGAAAAATGCCTGCTGGAAGGCGTTGAATCCCTTCTAAAGTCGGGTTGTCGGAACACCACAAAAAACATGGGAATGTCGAAGGAAGCCATTGTGACGTACTGCAGAATGAATCAACTGCGTCAACTACAAAGTGATAAGGAGGGCGGATTTGTAGTCCTCTCGGATGATAACTTCTCAGCGAGAGCAACTCAGGCGGTTCGAAAGAATTTTGTTCCAATTTCTAAAGAATCTACAAAAGTGAAATCAGCCGTGATGGCCTTGTGTGATCTTCTGGAGTTGAGCACCCTTACTAACCAGATTTGAGATAGCAAAAAGAGCGCGCTCAAAGTTTTCTTTTCTGTTAAAACTCAAAAGCAAAGCATGCCGTTTAGAACTATTGTAACTGAAAAAGGCACGTGGCAGAAAAATCTTAGCATGTATTTGGCTAAGCACTTGTCTAAGCTGCATGCAAATGATCCTTTTTTGACGAAACAGTCAAATGAAATTTGTGACTTTTTTGAAACCAACCCTGATGTTGGGAGTGCTTTTTCTGTGCACGTTGTAGATTTGTTCTATTCAGTTCCTCATGGCACCTTGTTCTCCGCTGTTGGAGAGTGCATTGAAGAAAATGATCCGATTTATTTTCAGAACTCAGCCGGTATTTCCATAGATGACTTTTTAACCTTATTACAGTTTTACCTGGAATCTACTTTTATCACTTTTGACTAGCAGTTTTTTCTGCAGAAGTCAGGCATATGCATTGGGTCCTGTGTGGCACCGGTGCTATGTCAGATCTTTTTATCTCATATTGACCAAGCTCTGCAGAAAGTTTTACCCATTGACAAAGTTTTTAAAGTTTTTAGGTATGTTGATGATTTTAGATTGTTTTAACTAAAGGTCTTTACAACCTTAAGGAAACAGTGGACGATGTTTTATTTGCATTTAGACAGCATGGAAAAGGTCTGGAGTTCAAACATGAACTACCTGATTATGATTCATTACAGTTTTTAGACTTGAAAATTGAGTTGTATGGTGATCGGGTCTGTTGGTCATATTGTAACGTGGCGGCCAGCCGAAGAATGAGGCGCGATGAACCATGAACAAGAGATGATTTAATGGCCGCTGGCCTAGCGCGAGCGCTCCGTCCCGCGCCACTTACAGCTTTGTCTTCTTCTTAACAATATTTTCCGCGTGCAAAGAAGCAGCTGCTACCTTTTGAGTCTTGCCATTCTAAACTTGTTAAACGCGGGATTGCTTCGTTTTGCCTTGAATCGGCACTCAAAAAGTCATGCCCTCACAAAATGCGGGACACTTTTAATCACCAATCGGCTAGGCTTTTTGCAGCCGGGTTACCACGTTCGCTCGTGACTGCGGTGGTTGAATGTCTCCTAAACAAGACAAATAATGGTACTGGTAGAGCTAGGCCAGAGGTCCCTCGAGGAGAGGTAAGACCAGTAGTGGTGCCATACGTGCATCGTGTGGCCCATATTTTGAAAAAAGTTGCCAGCCGCCATGCTGTACGGCTCACCTTTTCGCCACCGAGAAAGCTAGGTGGCCTTTGTTCCCGTACTGATAAAGAGAACACCAAGGAACGAGGCGGCGAAACAAAGCACTGGAGACAGTTCGTGAAATGTGCTGAAGGGGTTGTCTACGAAATCCCCTTGTCTTGCGGGCACTCCCACATAGGTCAGACAGGCAGGTGCCTGAATGAGCGAACGAGGGAACATGAGAGAAACGTAGAGGAGAAAAAGAAAGGCACACATCTAACTATGCACATTAGTAAGTGCCCGTCCCGCAATAGTGAGCCATGCTTCACTGATATGCGCATTCTGGGCAAAAGCAACGATACAAATGCTAGGGAGTTGAGAGAAGCGTTTTTTATCAAAAAGAAAGGCGACTTGTGCGTAAGCGACACATCAGTTGTATAACTGTGAAAAGAAATTCCTGGAGCGCGCCTTATCATGTCGTTCCTGAGCTTTAGGTGAACCTCCTGCGCATGTGACGACAAGCTATATAAGTACGTTTCATGCATGCAATAAAATCAGTTGGAAGTTGGCGCTTCGTCCTGTCACCTACCTATGTGTCTTGTTTGTTTTTTGCGCCTAAAAACTATTTAATTATAAAGTTGGTTTGGTTTGGTTTGGTTTATGGGGTTTAACGTCCCAAAGCGACTCAGGCTATGAGAAACGCCGTAATGAAGGGCTGCAGAAATTTCGACCACCTGGGGTTCTTTAACGTGCCTTGACATCGCACCGTACACGGGCCTCTAGAATTTCTCCTCCAAAAATTATGAAGTTGAAACAGATTAGTTGGTGACATGCTGGTCAGGATAAAAAAAAAAACCTGCAGTTTCTACATGAGATGAAGATATTCAAAGATGCATTTTTAGTGCTGTGACACTGGACCTTCAAAATTAGCCTGAGAAAAAAAAACGGCTCAGGCCTGAATTCATCCCAGGATTTTAATGACACTTGATTCGTGGCATATGGCATTGAAATACCCAACCTGATGGGGCAGAGGAATTTTGAATGCGACTTGGATTACAATAATGCTGAGAATATGTGTTAACGTGCTAGGCTGTGGGGGGATCTACAAAAATTTATAAGTGAGACCACGTTACATTGTGAGCCCTATTAATAGCCGAGTAATGGTTTGGTTTGGTTTATTGGGGTTTAACGTCCCAAAGCAACTGAGGCTATGAGAGACGCCGTAGTGAAGGGCTCCGGAAATTTATAGCCGAGTAATAGAACAAGTGTGCCGTGAATATTCCTTTCTCGGCAAGCCCTTATAAGTAGGCAGAATTTAGTTATGCAGAAATGTTAGTGCAGTCTTAGTAACGTTGGGAAGTAGGCTATATTTCTGCATGCAAAATGGAGTTCTGGAGAATTGAAACACTGGTATTCGCTGAAAGATGGCAGACCACAGTGTTACAACGCAAGGCTTGTTAGACGAAACATTGAAGGGAAGGTTGTTTTGTTTATTGGGGTTTAATGTCCCAAAGCGATTCAGGCTAAGAGGGACGCCGTAGTGAAGGGCTCCGGAAATTTGGACCACCTGGGGTCCTTCAACGTGCACTTGCATCGCACAGTCCATGGGCCTCTAGAATTTTGCCTTGACAGAAATTCCGCCGCCGCGGCGTCTTTCGTTCCAGCAGCCGAGCGCCGTAACCTCTGAGCCACCACGGCGGGGTGAAGGGAAGGTTGCAATGTACGTAATAAAGAGCTGAGGGCCATGGGCGAGGGGTATGCCGGAGATTACAGGAAAAAAAGTAGGTTGAGTAAGAATTAGCAACGACAAATTACCGACGCTTGACTGCCAGTTCAGAGAGTGGTCAGATGCAATTTAAAGCATGAGCGAATCAGCCTTACACAGACGAGGGAACTTATTATACATGTATGCTTTTTGAAAACACAGAAAAAAATGAAGCGGGAAGTTGCAGTCAAGGCGCGAGTGCACGTCATGAAGAATAACGTGCTATTACAGGGATGCTTTCTAAAGGCACGCTGATTTAGATTAAACAACTTAATGGTCCAAAACAATATAGCAGCGGCAAGAGTACGAAATGTGTTTGGTGACCTGCAGCACATGCCAATGGAACAAATAAGGCCATATGTGCTTGGTGATGAAGGGCAAGAAACACAGAGGGGCCAAGCTATGATGAGGCCGGAAACTATCTGCACAGTATGCCCTAGATATGCCTACACAACCTGCTTCATGTCCCGTTGTTGCTTTCTGTAAATTTTACAGAACTTGGTCATAGTGTACAGTGGAGTGAACCGGTGGCAAGTTGGCATGTCGAAACTGTAAAGGACGACGACAGAGCAAGAATTGCTACCCTGTGCAGTGGTGCTATTCCCGTCGTCTTTGTTCCTAGCGTAGCTTTACCAGCTCCGCAGGCCAAATTTGCAGTCTGCAAGTAATCATGTGTGCAGCAAGCAGTCACAGGCAAATGAAGGTAGCAGATAGACGTAAGAAAGTGCATCGAAGACATCTTCTCAAGGCTTCGAGTATGTCTCGCTTAACAAACTGCTGCGGCTGACCCAGGAAGCGCTGTTGAACAGCCGCTTAAAGCCATTAAAGCCGATTTCATGAGTAGCTCTGCAACAATAGCATTCTGAACACATCATCCAGTTTCGTACCGCTGATCTCCCGATCGAAAGGGACCGTGAACAAAACCAACAACAAACACTGTCATTGCCCATGAGGCGCTTCAAGGCCACTGCATTTTTCTCATTGCAGTGGAAACCAAGATCCCACTTCAACTTCATATTGCAAAGCATGTGTCAGTATTCACTCAACACTGCTAAGCAAAAATAGAAAAAAAAGCAATGGAAAAGGCTTTCTCAATATTTCTTTTTGTTTTTCATCAAGGCTCGCTATGCCCAACTTGCTCTTTCGGCAGTTTTGATCCATAAGCTGCGGTCTCACTTTTTTTTTCTGTGCTACATCAGTTGAAATTCTGACGAAAAACACTCATGAGTTAACATATATTTGAGATTTATACACTATCAACCAGCGGTGATTTAAATGCGGCAGTGATTCTTGTTTGTTATCGACTAATACCATGTTGTCACGACCTAAACCGAAATGGCTAGAAGAAGTGTTCAGTCACCCATTCATCGCACCGATATTTATTGCAGGCAAATATGCGCATAGCCGGCCGGAAATAAAAAGAAATGACGCTCCCGAAGATACATTTGCACTGCACCGATGTTTTCACACAGGTAACACAGTTCCTCTCGGCGCATCGTAACCCGAGCGCCCATCATCACAAAATGTATTGAATGGAGCACCAAGGCACAGAAGGGTGGAGACATTGCTGTTGTCGCCGCAGTAATCAGTCCGAAGGCCGTGCAGCCAAGCTCGCCTCACGTCGCACACACATAAATTCTCAAGCACAGTTCCCGCACGAATCGCGATCAAAATGGTAATGAATGCGTAGCAGGAACAACGTCGTGTGAGCGCTTCGGTCGCGATTACTGTAACTATCGTAACGAATGCGACTAGCTACACAACGCCACGTTCATTTCAGCATTCGGAAAGCATGGCGTGCGTAGTGAGCTTTCGCAGGTGCACATTTCGCTGCCTTGACGTAAAAGCACTCGCTCTGATAACAATCATTTTCACTACGCGGACACTAGTCCCTGTGCTAGGCAGCTCATGCACGCACAAGAAATTCACCGTGAGCAGCTGTTACCCGCCGCTGTGCGTGATGATCCTCGCGGGAATGAGGAACGCTTGCAACAACCACAAACAGCTCCGTATAAACACTTCGTGGCACTGCCAACACGTAGGTCTTGCGCCGGTTTGAAGAGGCGCTTTGTCAACACCATCAGCGTCGATGACTACCGAATTCAACTCGGGAAACTGCCGCTCGCCGCTGCTGCACGCGAAGAAGTTCGCAGTCACTCTGAAAACTCATAATATAAACATGTTACAATATAATATGTTTCACATAGCTGCCACCACGTATGCCTCGCTCCCCGGTTCAGTCGACGGACGGCCATCTTGCCCCGGCAGAAGCAGAGGTGGAGTAAGGCCTGAGACGTCACGTAAAAAGCAGCCTATCGCTGCAATCCGCCCGCCGGCCAGATCCGATTCACACGACGGACCGTTCGCCCGCGGCCAGCGCACTACGTGTTCATGCGTCAGCACATTTAGAGGCGCGCTGCCGCGGCCGGCAGAGCGCCTCTAAATGTGCTGACGCATGAACACGTAGTGCGCGGGCCACGGGCGAACGGTCCGTCGTGTGAATCGTCCTAAAGTTGAAGTTGATCAACCCTCCCTCCGCCCGCCGGACCGGGCGGACGCCTGTTGTCTGGTCGGAGTGGTCCGTCATCCGCTTGCCGGGCGGAAGGCGCAAAAAAACGATCGTACGACGGTCCTTAACGTTGAAAACATGGGGGTGGCCTAACCGCACGCTTGGAACCGAATACTGCGTCGCCGCTGGATTTTTCGACGCGATAGCTCGCTCTAAACGGTTGTATTCGCTTTTATTTTGTGCATTCTCACCCCTAATTCATGGTACAGGCGGCAAATAGTCATTGTTTTTCAGATAACTGGTCGATTTTCTTCCTGTTAAGCCTAACTAGTTACGGTGTACACTGTCGTCAAAGCAGCGACACCAGGCGAAGCACATCTTCAACTTTGTGCCAGTATGCTCTTTAGTTCAATTGATTTACTCTTTAAAAAACGAAGCATTTTAATACATTAAGTACTGTCATTATTAATTCAGACAGAGTTTGCTCGGCATAGAGCTGCGGATCTGTCACCTGCTCTCAAAGCAATTTGAAACGTTGCGGGGCGACGAGGAGCATCATGTCGGGCAGGAGTGGCATGCGTTTTGCATAATTTGGATCTGGAACTTCTCACCTATGTCCGGAGCGAGAACCCGTTCCAGACCCCATGCAGTGGACGAATATTGCACAGAAAATATAAGATATTGAAGGAAGATCGTTCACTCTTCGCGCCGTTCGTGAGAGAGCGGAGCATCGGCTGAGGCACCACGTGGCCAACAGCAGAGAAGGTCTGAACAAGTGAGTCTGCTGCCAAAGCATAACGCACTGAGCATCCTGAATATAGTTTACACGTCTTCGTGATTGATTTTCAGGTCAGGAACAGAGGACCAATATCGAGCGCCCGCTCCATACAAAAGGAGGTTCTCCATCTAGCAAGGGAGCACTGAGTGAAACTCCCGACTCGCCGTAAGGCACATCGTGCCCCTGCCGCTACACCTCGCGAGGCGAACTGCGCCCCAGCAGTGGTGCAGAATTCTCCAGCGCAAGCCCGAGACACATTTGCCGCGGCACACTTCGGGGGAAGCGCCGGTGACTGTGGGTAGACTCGATCGCGTTCAGTGTCCATTGACGATGGTTTTGTCTTTCAAGACAAAACTTCCTTTCGCCATAAACAGAATTCAACCTTACTTGACAAAAAGCAATTGATGCACATTTACAGTCATAAGTCAATGCCTTAAAAACAGTGTGTTCAAGTCTCGTATGCCGCTTGCGATTTTTGAAATGAGAGTTTTCCGGAGAGAACGGGCCCCTCTGCTTCCCTCTCTTGGGGAGGGCCAGTTTTTATGCCTAAATCAGATTCTATCTTTGTGTGCAGAGAGCTTCCGTGATGCAAGTATGAGAATGTTAAGTTTGAATCTCACGAGAAAGCTGACAATATGAATGCATAAAGTATTCATGCATGGTATATGGTAATATACAGCCCACCGTGCACGGCAGCGGAGCGGCTGCAGGGCCGAGTGGTGACGTTCCCGTCTCTCAAGCGCGCTTGGAGGGAGGGTATAAAGGGTTTTTTAGCTGAAAGGCTTTTTTGCTTTCAGGTGGGTGAGGGAGACAGAGTCGCTCTGGCTGCGCTATCGACGCAAAACGCATAGTCACCGTTGGAAGCTGCTCCGAAGCGGGGGTCCGCGGTGCGACCAGCAATGCTGTCGGTGGCATTCGAAGCCGTGGCAACTTCCCCGCGCTGGCGCCAACTGTCTGTTGAGAAACTGCAGCGGCCGAACAGATTTCACGCGTGCTTCGCCAGTGAGAAAAAAAAACGAAGAAAATTCCTCAAGCCCGCATAGAACCTCGCAACAAGGCATGCGCTGTGCTTAATTCCTTCCTGGCTCCTTTTATGTGTGTGTTGCTAGTCTTTTCGGGTACCTTTCATTTCCACCCTTGGCTTCAAGCAGTTGCCAGGCGGTATGCGGGCTTGAAGCCTTTTCTTGTTCGTTTTTTTCACTGGCGAAGCATGCGCGTAATATGTTCGGCCGCTGCAGTTCCTTAACACATAGTCCGCGGAGAAGTTGTCATGGCTTATCTTCGAGGGCCCCCCACAGCTTTGCTGCTGGCCCCGCGGAACCCCGCTTCGGAGCCGCTTCCGAAGGTGACCCTGCGTTTTTCATCGACGCAAGCTCAAAGAAGCAATACCACGAACGCCGCACTTACTACAGCGCAGCCAGCGCGACTCTTGTCTCCCTCGCCCGCCAGAGAGCAAGAAAGCTTTTCAGCCTCACTTTCTATACCCTCGCTCCAAGAGCGCTTGCGAGAGGGGGAAGCCACCACTCGGCCCTGCAGCCGCTCCGCGGCCGTGCACGGTGGGCTTTCTATTTTTGACGGGGGCTGAACACCACTGGTACATCTAAGTTTTTTTCTGTTATGCGTTTTTCTTGCTTTTCACGCATATTTTTGTTTGGATGTTTTTGGAAAGGACTTGGAAGGTTATGATATAACTGTTTAGTTGCTCAGCGACCATCACTGAACTTTCTCACTCACCATAAAAAACTAAATTTCAACCTACCTAAGCCGGTGAACAGTTTCAGCCCACCTATATAGGTGGCCTTGAAGTAGCAGCGACAATTGGAATAAGGTAGACACTTCATTGGACAGCAGCTGCAGCTGTACCTCATCTTTCTTGTGTAATATGTTTTTGCAAGTGACGATCAAAGCGAAAGCGCATCCCAGGTGCTTAACCAGATCCTGAATTGCGACCTGAATGACAGGGATACCGAGGACGTCGCAGTTCAGAATCTGGATGGTCAAACTGGGACGCTGTAGGTGTATGGCCGCTCTACCAGCCCTGCCAATCTGAATACAAGGTGCCAGCTAGGGCAGGCTGACGCAAGAGCTTCTGCACCTTAGCCAGCTGTACGGGGTGAAATAGTCAGTGATACATACTTTAGAGTACCGCAGATGACCGGCTCTGAATACGCCTTCAGTTTTTTGGCTTGTTTTATTTACATTCTTGGTGCTGCCGAGCCCACGGCGTTCTTGGTCCATTATGTATGACTGTGCGCATATGTTGTTAAAACTTCTTATGGTAGCTGGTGATATAGAATCTAATCCCGGCCGTAACAAAGAGGTTGTTGATGCTTTGAAATTCAAACTGGGCAGACAGCAATGCTAGAGCAGCTAAAGTCGATTGAAATGAAACTAGTTGATCATCACAAAACATTTTGCGAGATTAAGGCGCGACTAGATAAAATTGAGACAGCATGTGTTGGTATTGATGACCTGCAGACTGAATTGAAAGAACTGCATGGAATCAGCACTGAGAACACGGCGCAGATAAATGCTGTGTCTGCCCGGGTAAATGATGCAGAAAATCGATCCAGACGAAACAACCTTGTTTTCTGCAGCCTTGAAGATAAAGATAAAGAAACATGGTCAGATTCTGAGAATATCATCATTGCACATATTAATCAGTATTTAGACATCCAGTTACAGCCACGCGACATTGAGCGTGCACATCGCATTGGGACTTTCCAAACAGGTAGGTGCAGGCCTATAATTGTGAGATTTGCTCACTTTAAAGACATAGAGCAAGTCCTGTCTTCCGCTCGGAAATTCAAAGATACAGGATATGCGGTTGCTCAAGATCTCGCTCCCAGCACGCGCCTTGCCCAGAAACGCCTCATCAAATTTGGAAAGGCTCGAAAACTGCGATACAAGTTGCGAAATGAAAAGCTTGTCACAAGTGAAAAAATATACCATTTCGACCATGTTTCTAACCAGGTCGTTGAGGACAGCTTGTAGCCACCATTAAAACCAAATTGTGAACCTCGTTCACCGAATCGTCACCCTTTATCATTTCTGCTTGCTAACATTCGAAGTGTTGTTCCCAAGCGCGATTCATTGTGCAGTTTAATAGGTTCATCTTCATGCGATATCTTGCTACTAACTGAAACATGGCTTAACGCATCTGTTCACGATTCTGAGATTCTTCGATTTCTCTCAGATTTTGACATATTCCGGAAGGATAGACCCGATAATTCGCGCGGTGGGGGTGTATTGATCGCCACTAAACGGGATCTGCATTGTTCATTTGTTAACCTCCCTTCACAACTGGAAATGATTTGGCTTCGATGCACTACTACACATCCGCCCATCCTCATTGTTATTTGTTACTGCCCTCCTAATGCTGACAGTTCTTTCACACCCTTATTTCATCATGCCTTAAATGTGTTAACTAAAACATATCCACTTAGTCCTATCCTTCTCTTCGGTGATTTTAATTTTCCCACAATAGATTGGTCTAATCCCGCCGCTACATTATCGAAAAGCAGCCCGGCTAGCGATTTCTTAAACACGTGTATGACTTTTGGCTTAACTCCACTCGTCCCTGATCCCACACGCGTTACTGACCACTCGTCCAACGTTCTAGATCTCGTATTAACAACGCATCCTGATAATTTTAATCCTATCACCTTGTTGCGCGGCCTCAGCGATCATTTGACGATACATACTTCTTTTTATTGCAACGTAGTAAAGAAACAAAAAATAAAAAAAAACTTACGCTTTATGATAAAGGAGACTATGCCAGCATGAACCGTGAATTATCAGACTACTTCGACACTTTCGCTGCTAACTTTCCACTACATTCTCTCGAGTAGAACTGGTTACTTTTCAAAACAGAGATGCATCGGCTTATAAGTCTTTACATTCCAACTATTACTATAACAGGAAGAATAACATCACCATGGTTTAATGTATCACTCAAACGACTCAATAATAAGAAAAAATGCCTGTTCCGGTCGGCCAAGATGTCTAACTCTTCTTCCACATGGCAGAAGTATCATGCTGTCGCAAAAGAATACGAGAAGTTAACCGCGCAGACTAAACGTAAGTTTTTTTCTGCTACTTTACCGTCTATGCTGCAGACTAACCCAAAACGATTTTGGAAAACCATTAGCCCTAATCAATGTAATGAGATTTC
Organism: Amblyomma mixtum; assembly: GCF_055824585.1. Classification (NCBI taxonomy): domain Eukaryota; kingdom Metazoa; phylum Arthropoda; class Arachnida; order Ixodida; family Ixodidae; genus Amblyomma; species Amblyomma mixtum. The sequence continues at coordinate 370,474,752 of NC_143014.1, read as the reverse complement.
ACTTAACAGTAGCTCTGGATCTCCCATTCCTGACACTGAGGTTACAGATGTTCTTAACACAGCATTCAGTTCGGTCTTTACTAATGAACCCCTTGACAATTTTCCAGATCCACCATATTTTACACACCCGCTCATGCAAAATATCACATTTCATCCCGTCGGCATAGTCAAGGTAATTGAGTCACTGAAGAACTCGTCATCGACTGGAGTGGACGGTATCAACGCCAAAGTGCTGAAAAATACTAAACATACGTGTAGCCTGTTCTTATCGCTCATATTCCAGGAATCTTTGAACACCGGTTCAATTCCACGTGAGTGGCAGGTGGGCACGGTCATCCCAGTCCAAGAAAGGAAGCCGATCATCGCCGAGTAACTACCGCCCGGTTTCCATAACAAGCGTTTCTTGCAAAATAATGGAGCATGTTTTATACTCGCACATCGCTAACTTCCTATCGTCCGTTCATTTTTTTCACTCAAGCCAGCATGATTTTCGCAAGAACAATTCCTGTGACACCCAACTGGCACTCTTCCTGCACGACTTACATTTAAACCTTGATCGTAATATCCCGACTGATGCAGTGTTTTTAGACTTCGAAAAAGCGTTCGATAAGGTCCCCCATGGTCGTCTCTTACTAAAGTTATCGCGCCTTAATATTCATCCATGTGTTCTGAACTGGATTCGAGGGTTTTTATCTAACCGTCAACAGTTCGTATATGCCAATTCACACTCTTCATCCTTAACACCTGTGCTCTCAGGGGTACCGCAAGGAACGGTACTCGGGCCCCTCCTTTTCTTGATATATATTAATGACCTACCGTGTAACATTTTTTCTCATATCCGACTCTGCCGATGACTGTGTCGTTTACCGAGGAATTACTAACTCCACCGACCATTTCGCATTACACACTGACCTTATTCGCATACAGGACTGGTGTAAAACATGGGTCATGCCATTAAATATTTCTAAAATCATGTTAATGTCCATTCACCGTCGTCGTAATTACGTAGTGCCTAATTATAATATTAATAACCTGCAGATTGGAACATCCGAATCATTCAAATATCTTGGTGTGCATATCTCGCGTGACCTAACTTGTACCTGTCATATTAACCACATAATAAATTCTGCTAATTGTGCTCTAGGTTATTTACGCCGTAACCTTTCACTCGCTCCTCCCCTATTAAACAGCTTGCTTTTCAAACCTTTTTGCGACCCAAGCTTGAGTATGCTAACGTTATTTTTGATCCGCACCACAATAATCTTACTAACGCCCTCGAATTGGTTCAGAACCGCGCAACACAATTCATTCTATCTAATTATTCCTACCACTCAAGCATCTCAGCGCTAAAAGCTCAAATCAACTTGCCCCCCCCCCCCCCCCCCCCCCTAGCCTCGCGCCGTAAGATAGCACGTCTTAACCTTTTTCATAAATTTTTCAATTCTTTGCCTCTTGATAACCCATACATAAAAAAAGCCCACCGCATCGCCCGGTTCAGCCACGGTAACGCAGTGTATCCCCTACAAGCCCATACTGTGACATTTCAGCAGTCATTTTTTCAGCGTACTGCACGAGACTGGAATGACCTGCCCACCGAAGTTGCCATTATCATCAACCCACTAGAATTCAAGCGGAGCATCGCCAACCTTTCATCTGAACATTTTTTACCGTTGTTTGCCAGATACCGTCCACTCCCTCATGTAATGTCTCAACCGAGAGCTTTGAGGAAATAAATAAATAAATAAATAAACATCCAGTAAAATTGCGTGTTACAACTGCACTACTTTCACAAGATATTTGCCACATTGTACTTTTAATTGACTTGTTTTCTCCACAGTAAAAAAAAGGGAAGGAGCTCCGCTGACAGTGAATTTTTGGAAACACGAGCACCACATCGAAGAAAAGGATTTTCTTCTGGAGTGCAGACGGCTATCTCCTGAAGAGCAAGCAATGTACAATATTACTGATAAAGTACTGAGCAAGAAAAACAAAATACAATTAATGCATTATTAGAAAAAACTGACATAATTATTCATTTGCATGGAATTAAAAAGAAAAAGAGCATCCTTTATGTACAGCCTTTGTCAAAAGTTTGGAGCCCAGGGGGTTTGCTTCTGCCACACTGTGTGGTTCGTAATTCATCTCCAGCGCTCTAAATTTCCTGAAGGTAAGATGATTTCTAGTCCTGCCTCCTCCAATGGGTAGGACTACCACGAATGCTTCAGGAGCCCCACTACAATGTTTAGAAGCAAACCCCCTGGGCTCTAAACTTTTGACAAAGACTGTAGACATGCTCATGTGATAACGGGCCGATCCCAGCGCGCATGTCAGGAACAGGCGCACTGTCATGCACGCGCATGATACATCCTTTCGTGTGAACAAACAAAACAGACTGTCTTGACAGATTAGTTCAGCAATTTGATTAAATGCCGCGTCATAGTGAAGGCGTTGCGGGGGCCTAGTGTTCCGGTACGATCTTCTCGGAGCTGGGCTCTGCATAGAATCCGGGGTTGAACTTCCTTCCGTGTTGGCTGTCCACTGTTGTGCCCCATCAGTCATTCGTGACGATTCGGACGCCTGCGATGTTGACCCAGCCGAAGAATGCATTGCAGGTACAGTCCCCATCAAAAGTATACAGCCCAACGGGTTTGCTTCTAAACTGTTTAGCGCGGCTCCCTAGCACTTCTAGCAGTCCAAAGCTTGGCAGGATTGAGGACTCGAAGCCATTTATGATTCGAGAGATTGCGGTCGCTTAGGGTGTATAAGTGGGCACGCTGCAGGCCCCGTAAGCAGACCCCTTGGGCTGTATGCTTATGACGGGGGCTGTACCTGAGGGTTGTCGACAGGCGTTCTCGCTTCAGTTGTGTCGTCCCCGTCTTCGCTCCTCGTCTCAGCATACGGCTCATCCGTTTGTGTGAGGTGTTTGCGGCTGCGCCGCAGAACTTGCCCATCTTCCGTTGCCAGCTGGTAAGACCTTGGAGCTTGCGTGCCTCTTACCGTTGCTATCCGGGACCACGTTCTTGTTTCTCGCAGCCGTACTACGTCCCCTCGAGAAAGCCTCGGCAAAGGTTTGCCTTGTGCGTGCTGGCAGTGCTTCTTCACCTCGGTGCAGGGTACTTCCTGAAAGTCGGGAAGATTGGCTCGCAGGCGCCTCCCTTGCAACAGTTCACCAGGGGATCGCCCGTCCTCGAGCGGGGCTGAGCGATAAGCCAGCAGTCCTTGCCACAAGTCGTCCCCGGACTCCTGGTTTTTTTCAAAATGCGTTTGATGGCCTGCACACCTTTTTCTGCGAACCCATTTGACTTCGGGTAATGAGTACTAGAAGTTACACGTGAAAAATCATAGATTTGTGCAAACATGGCGAAGTCATAACTCGAAAACTGAGGTCCGTTGTCCGAGCAAACTTCTAACGAGGCGCTATATCTTCAAAAGATAGCGCTTAGTGCAGCTATTGTGGTCCCTGAGGTAGTATCCTGGAGTCGCTGGCCCTCTGGAAAGTTCGAGAAGGCATTATAAGCGACAAGGTAGGAGTCTCCAGCAAAGACAGATATGTCCACTCCAACCCTGTACCACGGGCACTTAGGGACTGGCCGCATCAGCAGAGGTTCTTTTGCTTGCGCATAAGCTTATTTCTTACAGGTTGAAGAGCCTGAATGTAGCGCTACTAATTGCACTGCTAAGGCCTGGCCAAAAAACAAGGCGGCGTGCCCTCTCTTTGCACTTTTGAACACCAAGATATCCTGCAGGAATTCTGGACAAAATCTTCGTGCGCATGCTCTGGGGTACGATTACTTTGAATCCTATAAAAAGTATCTCATTCACAATAGATAGTTCTTGCGCAAAAGGCTTGAGTTCACGCTCAACGGGCTGGTTCCTTGACAAACGTTCCACCACTACCTGCAGGCAGTTGTCGCGCGCAGTTTCTGTCCGCAATTCGCACTCTGTCGTTGCCGTCACCATGTAACCTAGGGACTGCACTGCATGAATTTCCCCGTCGTCCATGGCTGTGTCTTGTCTGCTGCAGTCATCAGCCGTGGATCGTGACAACATGTCATAAATATACATAAATGACTTGCCAGAACATCTATCATGCAATATCCGTTTATTCGCCGACGACTGCGTTATCTACCACTCAATAACTAACACTTCCGATCAAAAAGCCCTTCAGGATGATCTTAACCGCATTGAAAAATGGTGCGTTGATTGGCTAATGACACTTAACCCTAACAAATGCAAACTTATTTCGTTTCACCGCAGACTTAATCCATTGTCCTTTTCCTATAGAATTTCTAACAAACCAATAGAGCACATTCATTCATATAAGTACTTAGGTATCACTGTGTGTCATGATCTAACTTGGCGGGAACATGTTACTAATGTTATTTCATCTGCAAACAGAACCCTTGGATATCTGAAGCGCCATTTACGTCACGCAACAAAAGAGGTCAAATTACTCGCTTACACATCATTGGTAAGACCAAAACTAGAATACGCATCCCCCATTTGGAGCCCCCATCAAGCATATCTAATCGATGCACTTGAAGCCGTGCAAAATCGCGCCGCCCGTTTCATTCACTCCCTATATTCATACGAAGTCAGTGTGTCATCCCTGAAATCACTGTCCAACTTACGAAGTCTTTCTTGCCGTCGTCGCGTCGCAACCCTATCTCTTTTTCATAAATTTTATTACAGCTCACTCGGCCATGAACCATACATCTGCGCACCTCCGCCGCGCATATCACATCGCACTGGTCACCCCCTTCAAGTTACTCGTCCACGTGCCCGTACCGTAACCTTTTCCACCTCCTTCTTTCCACGAGCCGCGTCAGACTGGAACGGCCTCTCCCACTCCGCTGCTGCTATCACCTGCCCGTCACTCTTCAACGCCAACATTGAACTTCATATGTCATCGTGAAAAAATGTACCAATTTTTGATTAACCCACCCCTTATGTAATACCCCGAAAGGGGCCTTTAAGGTAAATAAATGAAAATGAAATGAAATGAAATGAAACATGTAAGCCAGAACCAGGTTCTTTCCCGGAATGTAGTGCAAAACATAGTCATACTTAAACAGACGAAGAAAAAACCTTTGCAGTCGGGGCGGCATGTCGTCAATTGCTTTTTCCGCTATCGACAAGAGTGGCTTGTGGTCAGTTTCCATGAGTAGCTTTCGCCCGTAGACGAACTCATGAAATTTTTTGCATCCGAAGCAAATGCCAAGAGCCTCCTTTTCAATCTGAGCGTATCTCTGCTCTGCCTGTGTTAGAACGCGTGCGTATGCTACGGGTCGTCATTCATCGCCATGACATTCAGCAGAGCTGCTCCTACACCGTCCCGTGAAGCGTCCCACGAAATCTTGGTTTCCTTTTGAGCATCAAAGATAGCAAGCACGGGAGTTGTGGCAGTCCACTGAAAATCTGAGCGACACTTGACAAGACCCCTCAACACTTTTCGTTCAAACAGACGCGGCAAAAATTTTCCGAAGTAGTTTATCACTCCCAGCATGCGTTGAACATCGGGCTTGCTTGTTGGTTCTGGCAATTCAATCATGCTTTTAACGAGCAGTGGGTTAGCAGTATACCATTTGAGGTTATGTCACCAAGAAACTTGATTTCTGGCACGCCCAACATGCACTTTTGTGCATTAAAAGCTAAGCCAGCTTTTCAGGCGGATTCCAAGACAGCTACTAGGCGCTTGTCGTGCTCTCGCCGCGTTGACTCCCACACCAAAATATCATCCATGTACGCCCGGTAGCCCGTCTAGAACTTGAGTCATTGTTTGTTGAAACATTTCTGGCGCAGACGATATTCCATACTGTAGACGAAAAAACCAATATCTCCCAAAAGGCGACGAGAAAGTACCTATCTTTGAGGTTTGCTCATCGAAGGCTATCTGGTGGTAGCCAGAGTTAGCATCCAGGCAGCTGAAGTACGTGGCACCCGCTAACTTCGCTTACAGGTTTTAGAGCTTCGGGAGGGGAAAATGCTGCCTTTTAACGTGCTGATTGATGTTCCTAGTATCCAAACAGACTCGTAGACTGCGGTCTTTTTTCTTCACAAGTACCAGTGGGCTTACCCAGTCAGTAGGCTCCTGTTCTCTCACGATGATTCCAGCCCGCACCATTCTTTCGAGCTCATTTTTAGAGGCTCCTCCAGTGCCAAAGGAACACGACGAGCTGGCTGGACAACAGGTACTGCTCCAGGTCGCAGGACCATGTGATAGGGCTGCTTCAGGCAACCAAGGCCCTCGAATACATGTCTGAAATCCTTCAGAGGACCATAAACAGAAGCCGCGTTCACAGCATCCATAGTACGGTGAATCAGACCCAAGGACTCACTGGCTTCTAGTCCTAGTATGGCTGGCGGTAATTTTTTGCAATTAAGTATTTCACCGGAGTTTGGACATTCCCAACACGCACAATTTTCGACACTGTCCCAAAGCTCGGCACTGTCCCAAAGCACGTTATGACAGCACCGTTCTACGGCCGCAGCACTGTGCTTGTCGGCTGTAGTTCATCTGATGATAGTTTCCAGTAGACTGAAAACGGCAAAAGGCTGGCTTGTGATCCCGTGTCTATGTTGAAGGATATTCCCTGACGATTAACTTCAGGCTTTACAGCCCACTCATTAGTTTTTCCCCTTTTCTGCAGATATCTAGGACATCAAAGTCGTTCTCTTGAAGGTTGTTGACCTCACTCACTTCTCTCGACTTCTTACAACATATAGCAAAGTGATTGACACATTGGCCTGGGCACTGCTTCGGTCTGTGCTTGCGGTTACACCGCCTGCCACTTCTGACACCATGTATCCGTGTCGCCAAGGACGTGACAACAGCAAGATAGCCAGAACAAGAAGAACGCAGGTTTATTAGGAAGTGTTGCGTTTATAGCCGACCAAGTGATAACGAGCCGATCGCAGCGCGCATGTCAGGAACAGGCGCACTGTCATGCATGCGCCTAATACAGGGTTGAGTTGGGGAGTTGAGTTGAAAACCGGCTACTGGGTTCATGTAAACACCGCAGAGTCGGGTCCGGGGGTCGAGGGAGCGAGTCCGGTCAACCCAGCTGCAGGGGGGGGGGGGGGGGTGACTCTCTCGACCCCGACCGCAGATAGCATGTAAAGCGGTACGAGTCGAGGACTCGGGTTAGTGGGAGGGGAGAGGATAAATGCGAACCTGTTCTTCGCTTGCGCCCTCGCACCTCCGAGACAGTGGTACCGTGCCACAGTCTTGGAGGCTGCCACTGCCCTCTCCCGCTGCGCTGCTCGACGCTTGGTGTCGCTACATTTGAACCGGTCTCGACTCGCTAAAATCGAGTACATGTAAACACGCAGTCGTCGAGTTGGGATGACCTTGCTCAACTCGATCTCCTGACTCGACCTACCACTGTCGGGTTCATGTTAACGAGGCTATTGTGATTCTAAGCCTATTTTATTGTTTTGCGACTTTATTTAGTGGCTCGAAGCTGCAAGTTCGGTGCTCAGTTCTGGTTGGTGTCTGAGCGTCTCCATGGCATCTTGTTTAGCCCTTTTATTTGTAGTGCTGCTTAGTTGCACAGAACATGCATAGTATCTGGTCATAGCCAGGAAAAAAACGAAAAACAAGTTGCTAGAGCTGCAAAAGCGGCGGTATGGAGTAGGTCCTAGCTAGCCTGTTGGTGCGGCTTAATATTGCATTTTGGTGCATTTAGTACGCACCAAGCCTCGTTTGCAGCTGTTTTATGCGTAGGACCACGCCTCTCTATCCTCTCTCGCCAAGGGACAAGAAACACAGTGAACAGAAAAGTACTATTTTATGCTAACAACTTTCAAAATATAGCGCTATGTCAGACCCGTCCCAGTGAACGCACTTTATTTATCTTTATTTATCTATCAGAGTCAGAACTTAACAGAGTCAAGAACGATGTCATGTGCACTATGGTGTCTAAAGGAAAAGAACACTTAGTTTTATTAAAAATATGCAGTTCTTTTTGGTGCAACGGAAAGCTTGCTGTATAAGCTGTCAGTTTCCCTAGCGGTTTTGGTTAGAAGCGCTGTAGGCGATGTTTACTGAAAATTCTGCGATTAGTGCATGCGCCGTTTTTATTTAGGGCGATGCTGGAAGCCATAATCAGCAAAAGCAATAACGATTGTACGTGGGCAGAAGTGATGTCCATATTTGAATAGGTTTTGGGCGCAAAAAAACAGACACATAGGTGATGTGTCAAAGAGTAATATGAATCTCATCCCCAGACAGTACTTAACATTTAAAAAAAAACTAGAATCTATTTCCGTTTCAACAACCAAACCTGTTACTACCACGTGATGCACACATAGGCGATGATAGTTTCAGTGGAACGTGATTGCTGCTTTGTCCAGGACATGGAAAACACAGCGAAGCGATCTAGTGACAAAACTTACAAGGACATCTTAGGCGATGCAAAGGGTACGTTGATTTTCGTTGGAGAGAGCGTAAATTTTACTAAAACGTGAGAAAAACTCACTAAAGGAAAAAAGAACACAGGGAATTTAAAACAAGTACGTGACATTTTACCGAGATGTGGCTGCGTGGTGCAGTAAACTAATAACTGCAGGGTTTACCGCCAGGCGGCAGATCAGTTTGACGCGATTTTGAATGCCAAATTAAAATAAATTCTGATTTCTTCGCTATTGCAGCACTCAATTCTCATAACATGAGGCACGATCTTTCATTTTCCATCATAGACTCGTGTGATGTTTTGGTAAGTCGTCGGTTCGTTTAAAAGTTTCCAAAATTATGTTTACGTTAATTTTGGATGGTGTTTGACAGATTTGAACAGGTCTTGCAGCTGTATGGGTTTCAGAAGCGATGTGATGACCAAGTCGATCTTGTTCATCCGCACTGCCTCTGCAAATGGCGGAATGCAGAGTCTCTCTACTATTGCCGCTAGTGCCGTACAGTCTCAGGAAAAGAATTAAGAAAAAAAGAATCGTCGAAACTTCAGCACATAATCACGTCACGCCATCCGCTGGTAATTATTAGGATCACTGCAATCTGGCCCACCAGCAGGGCTAGTGCCATAATGAAGAACGCTAAGGCAGGTTATTTAGCATAAAATAAACTCTGCCAAAGCGTTTGAGCACCTGAGCTCAGATACTGCCAACGCGGACAATAGTGACGGAACTGAAATTACATTTGTGTTGCAAAACAGGACTCACGTGAGACATTAGCCTTTACTCCAAGTTTGCGTAACAAGTCGCCGAGAGAATTGGGTAGTCTTGTCACACTGGACAATTTTTTTGTTATATTTCCTTTCAAACCGCCAAGCGCTTCTTCAATGTCGTCAACAATAGATGCCGTTACGATCATCATGCCTAAAAACAAACAGCACAGGTGAATTATCCGCTCTACATCTGCTGAAAGATCTCAGCCTAGATTTAGAAGAACCGACATGTCGCCTGGACCATAACAGTCTTTTAAAGATCTCAATTGTAGCGGCTTCCCGCATCGCACCTATGCCACTCAGTATTCTCACTCCTATAGTAGGATAGTAGGATACAACTTAAAAAAAACAAAAAACATCACTTATTAACACTGAGCCATGGTCCGCGGCGTACTGTATTACTCCGCTAGTCAGTCATAACTCTAAAAGAAATCAGCTTTTTAAAGGCACTATGGAGCGAATTAAAAGTTGCTTGTAAATGTTTTCAGTGCTTAGAATTAATGCTACGAAGCATTCACACCAAGTATGAGCCTTCGGAACTGAGCCGCCAGTTTATTACGAATTTTTAAAAACCTTGTTTTTTAAAAACCTTGTTTTGAAAATTCGCGGGCCGATTGGTGTCCTCGTAGTGACCGATTCTGAAACTAAAATCATGAAAATAGACGTCACTGGTCCCGTGACGTCGGCAGGCCACCACACACTGTCATTCGCTGGAGCCACGGTGGCCACGACGTCACGGGCACACTTCCGGTAGCCGTGAAAATCGTCTGCTCGTGCCGCCGCGCGGCCCACTCGGGAAAGCGCGAGCCAGGGCATTGCCTTCGCGCATATGGTTTTAATATACCTCTGCCGCCTCTTTCTGTCGGAAGTTCCGGAGCCACTCGCGATAATCTAGGAAGGCGAAGAGAGACCGGAGAGACGCTGCCGACGCTGCTGCTGGGGTGCTGGATGCGACAACCGGACGTCGGAAACCGAATGTCAGCGAATGACGTATTCATGAGCAGGGCCCAGTCCCAGAGCTGTTTTCTTTATTTTTTTTGTGGTGCCCAGCGTGTACGAGTTGAGGGGGGAGAGGAGGAGCGTAATTGTTGATTGTCTATATCTTCGTTGTTATTGATGCTAGCACAAAAATTCTTGCGCTGGGGTAACGAGTAATGGAATGCATATCTCTTGTCTGCTTTACGTAATCTCAATTTATTGCAACGTCCCTTTAATGTTTGGTTTTATTAAAAAAGAAAGATATAAAAATTCGAAAGCTACATTTTTTTCTTGTCATTAGTTTCTTGGTTAAGAGAGATAAAAATTCTAAAGCTACATTTTTTCTTGTTATTAGTTTCTTTTTTAGGCACCTGGAAAAGTTGTAACAATGGACTACTTTTTTTCTTGGCGGAATTCTGTGCGGCGGTCCTGAACATAAGCTATGCTTCACTGCTGACTGAAGTTGTATCCTACTATACTTGGCTCCTAGGTGGAGCCAGCAAATATGATGGAAGCTCTATGTGGAAGCCTGACGATATACACAGCTTATGATGCTTTTGTCGGCCACTCTCAGAGCAATGAGGCGAAAAAGAACAAAACTGCACGAAAGCAAGAACCTGTGTACGTATCACTTGACGCCGGTCTGAACCAGCACTGACAGATTTTCACGTCCCAGCGTTTCGTTGAATCGCAGCTGTATTCCATTTTTAAAGGAGAAGCGAGCAGTGTTTATGCCGTGATCTGCGACTACATCAAGGACACGATTTACTACTACACGATGTGGTATCACAATTCTCATTCGTAGGCCACCTACTGCGCAGTGGCATGCGCGCCGTCGTGAAGGTCGCTTGCGCTTTCACCGAATATATCATCCTCATTGTCCAGTGTTACACATCTCAGTGACGAGAGGTTTAGAGGTAGAGAAATTTATTTATTTATTTATTTATTTATTAGAGATACTATCAGTCCGGTCAGGACCAAGATAGGAGTGATACAAGGTACAGATTACAAAGGCGGAACACGACAAACAAAACACCAGCACCATCCAGTCGGTGCCAAGTTTTAACATATCAAAAAATGGAACTGACCTCTAAGCAACAAATAAAAATGCGCAAAAATATCGCTGCAACGAAACAGAAAACAATGTGAAAACACCATGCCCAACACAAATGCAAGGCGCATTATATCAGGCACTATACCAATCACGAACTCCAGCAGAGAACACATCCACACCCGATGCGAGCACCACATTCTCTGGCAGTCTGTTCCATTCTCTCGCTGTGGACAGGAAGAAGGAATGCTTGTAGCAGTGCTTAGAAAACTTTTGTTCTTTTACGTGTCTGCAATGTTTACCCCGAGTGACACGTGAAGTAGTTTCGCTTATGTATTGCTGCTTATCGATATGTACCATGTTGTTCATAATCTTATAGAAAAGAATGAGTCTCTTTTGTTTCCGGCGACATTGAAGAGGGCGCAAGTTCGCTAAAGTGTAAAGTGGGGTTACCTGATCTTGTCGTCGGAAGCGAGAATAGATAAAGCGGAGTGCACGTCGCTGCACTCGCTCCAGTTCAGCTGCAAGTGTTTGAGTGTAGGGATCCCACACCTCACACGCATATTCCATTATCGGGCGTACGAGCATCTTATAAGCCGTAAGTTTAGTATCCTGTGTAGCATGCTTAAGTGACCGCCTAATGAATCCTAATCTTTTATTTGCTTTAGCAACAATGTTATGTACGTGAGTGTTCCAACGCAGGTATGAAGTAATTGTCACTCCCAGGTATGTATATTCTGTTACTCGATTAAGTTTGTTTTCTTGTAAATGTAAGAGTATTGCCGGGAATCTTTGTAATGTACCACGCCGCCGCGGTGGCTCAGTGGCTATGGTGCTCGGCTGCTGGCCCGAAAGACGCGGGTTCGATCCCAGCCGCGGCGGCTGAATTTCTTTGGAGGAGAAATTCGAGGCCCGTGTACTGTGCGATGTCAGTGCACGTTAAAGAACCCCAGGTGGTCGAAATTTCCGGAGCCCTCCACTGCGGCGTCTCTCATAGCCTTAGTCGCTTTGGGACGTTAAACCCCATAAACCAACCAACCAACCTTTGTAATGTACCGAATATATTGTCACGTAGTGGTGACTGCAGTCCGGCGAGCAGGGAAACAGCGAGGGTGGCTTCCAAACGAAACTTTATTGGGGCTGACCAACCTCCTTGGGGCTGACTTGCGCCCGCAAAGCACTGAATCACTCGGCTGCGGCGTAGAAAGAAAAGTTTATTTTTTTTCTAATGTGAAAAAAATATACAATGAAAAACTGCTGAACTCAATGCTCTGATCAGTCAAGCACATGCGCAGTGACGCAGCACTGAGCACGTCAGTAAGGCAGTAAGAAAGCCGACACTCGACCGCCGCGCAGGACGATGAAATATGTCGACCATTTGCGCAAGAACTCATCCTCACTCATTGACAGTGCGTCCACGCATGCTTGCTCAAAGAGGCGCGTGCGGAGGCGCTGCAACATTGGAAACATTGCTCTTTGCGGACGCCCATTTAAGGAAGCCGCTCCACGCTGCCGCCACATAACGAACATGCCGACACACAAGAGCATATTTGTAAACAGTTCGCGTGAACTAGTGCGCGCTTCGAGGCGGGTTAAAAACATCCGTGACACCAATACCCAAAAGGTGCGCGCCACTACACAGTCGAACATAGCGTGCCGCAACGTTTCTAAAAGACCGCATTGCGGGCATCGGGCGGAGGGCGCCACGCCCCACGCCGCAAGGTGGTCTCTTGTGGGCAGGACCCGCCAGCCTCGCAGCCAGCCGAAGTCCCTGACATCTGCAGGAAGCGCAGCTGAGGTCAGTTGGCGCCAGCGTGCCCGTCTCGTTTTCTGGAGTTGTTCGCGTGTCAGCTCAGCTACCGTTAGTGCTTCACACATCCTGGAGGGCGGGGTTTCATCAACATCCAGATCGGGCACGCTGGCAGACAACGACGCCAGTGTGCGACGCACGTTAACGAAAAATGCCGGCGGCTGCTCGGCTGTAGGGCCAACCACGTGTTGTGTAAAAAACACGTTACGCGCTGTACCCAGAAAGTATGTGAGGAGTGTTCTCCCGGGATAGTCTGGGTTGCGTACAAGATCTCGTACTCCTCGCAAGGCGAGCACATTGCACATGGTGCGGATACAAGGTATACCAAACCCACCCATGTACGATGGAAGGCGCATGAACATTCGTGACACAAGTTCGGTTTTGCTCGCCCAAACGAAAGTGCCACAGGCCGAGGTTAGGTTTGGTTTGGTTTATGGGGTTTAACGTCCCAAAGCAACTAAGGCTATAAGAGACGCCGTAGTGGAGGGCTCCGGAAATTTGGACCACCTGGGGTTCTTTAACGTGCACTGACATCGCACAGTACACGGGCCTCTAGAATTTCTCCTGCAAAGAAATTCTAGCCGCCGCGGCCGGGATCGAACCCGCGTCTTTCGGGACAGCAGCCGAGCACCGTAACCGCTGAGCCACCGCGGCGGCATCAGGCCGAGGTTAGCCTGCGAGCAAACGTGCGCGGTGGGTTTGCGACGCGGGCGACAAAAAAACATGCGGCTAGGATTGTGGACTTAACTAAATAGCAGCGCTCTGCCATTGAAAGGCGGAAAGTTGACGTCACCGAGAGGCGTTTCTCAGCGTTCGTGCGGAGGTTAGTCCAGGTTTCGCGGGCTACTTCTCCGCTGGCGAGGAATACTACTCCCAGGACTTTCACTCCCTGCACCCACTCCACCTCGCCCGCAAGGTTCGGTGTGAAGGTGCCAAACCTTAGTGCCTTGCTTTTTCTCCTGTTCAATAGGGCCCCTGATATCTCGCTGTACTCGAGAAACAGCCGCGAAAAAACGGCGTAGCTATCCTCGTCCTTGAGGAAAAGCGACACGTCGTCGGCGTAGGCCGAAACTTTGATTTGGCCCTGGCCAGGCAGAGGGAAGCCGCGTATGGATGGACTGTCGTTAATGCGCCGGATGAGTGGATCCAGGCATAACACGAAGAATGTTGGGGAGAGAGGGAATCCTTGCCTTATGCCCCGGGTGACTGAGAAGGGAGCGCTCTGGTGGCCGTTCACGGAGAGATGAGCGTTCAGGTCTGCGTAAAGTAGGCGCAGCCTGCTGACAATTTGCGGCGGGAATCCGAAGGCTTCGAGGACTCCGAACAAATACGAGTGTTCCACCCGATCGAATGCTTTCGCCTGATCGAGCAAAACAAAACACCCGGTGAAGCCCGTCCTGCTGGCAAATGTGAACAGGTCTCTTGTGAGTGCCAATGCAGAAAACACACAGCGGTCAGGCACGCTGCTGGTTTGAGCCCGGTGGATTAGGTGAGGCAGGATCGTCCGCATTCTTCTGTTTAGTAAAGATGCGACTATTTTGTAGTCTGTGTTTAAGAGGCTTATGGGCCGCCATGCTTGCGGGTCGGAGGGGTCACCGCCCGCTTTCGGAATGAGTATGATGCGACATTCGCGGAAAGAGTTCGGACGTAACCCATCCGCGAGAAAGCCGGTGACCATTTTCAGCAGTGCTCCTTGGATCTGGTAAAAAAACGTTGAATAAAAACTTGTTGGAATGCCGTCTGGACCGGGGGCAGAGGCTGCATTCATACTCTGCAGGATGGCGTGCAGCTTTTGGCTTGTGGCTGGTGCGCAAAGGTTTTCATGCAGCTCTTCAGCTACTCGTGGCAAGTTTCCAAAAAAGCTTTGTAGAAGCCCGTCATAACCATCTTGAAGATTTAGCCAACTGTCCGAAGAGAACAGGTTCGAGAAGTGACTTGCAAAGATCGTGCAGATATCGGACGCGGTTTTGCTTTGGGTGCCGTCTGGGAGTGCCACGAAAGGCACAGTAGCGGGAGCGAATTCCTCTGCCGTGCCTGCGCGTACGCGTCGTAGCACAGCCGGGTCTGATATAGGCCGCCCGAGCTGGTGTGCGCGAATAGCTGCCCGTGATGACTGGCAGAGCAACACGTGGTAACGTGCTTTAAGTAGGCTCAGGTAATCGCTCATGGCAAAGGTTAAGGGTGCTCCCCTTTGCACTATACGGATGCGCTTGAGGGTGTCATTCAGTGCATGAGTTACCCGGCGTCTGCGGTCTTGACCGGCTGCCACCAGAGTTGCCTGCCAACGAGCCTTGAGTGTGTCCCATGAATCAGTCGCAACGAAGCTCTTGCACGATGCGGCCAACGCCGTACGCAGTGACGCCATGCTTTCCGGGTCCGCCAGTAGGCTCGTGTCCATGCGCCACGTAACAGTACAGGTGCCCCAAAAGTAATACGGAGCACGCGAGCGGTGGCCGAAATGGAAAAAACTGCTTGCCAGCGCGCTCTATCAGCAGATGCGGGGCAAAGAGCGAAGGGGCGTCGGCACATCCGGCTGGCCCACCTCGATAACTTGATGCTCGCGTTATCGCCTCAACGAGCGAAGCTGCGCTGCTACCATCCCTGCCCGCCAAGGGCGTTTTCAATACATCATGCAAGCGTTTGTTGTTTTTCCGCGCCGTGTAGAAAGTGGCGTTCGACAGGTTGAACTTTTTGCTTTTTCAGGAATGCCACCATTTTCAGCCTGCGAGACCGCCGTGGTCCGCTCTTCGCTTCGTGGCGAGTGTGTGACAGTGAAAACTGAGCAAACTTCACGAAGGACACAAAAAGGGAAGACGAGACACAGACGCTGATATAACTATGGAACGTCTTACCCTGATCGTCTTCCCTTTCTGTGTTCGTCATGAAGTTCGCGCTGCTTTTATTGTGATGAACAAGCTCATCATGTGTTCGTCGAGTTTGTGCGCGAGCTATAGAATACTTAGTCCGTCGGTTTGGCAAGTGTAATCAACTTTTCTTGGTTCAAGGAAGTGCATGAAAAAAAGAATAACATTCATGTGTTGCCTTCGTTGTTTTCATTATAAAGATAGGGGCTCAACAGTATAGCAACTGAACTAATTAAGGATCACTTCCCTTGGCACAAATTTGCTTTCTTAGAATGGAGGAAAAAAAGACAAACAAAAAGCGAGCTTGTCTCTGATTTCGTCGTCCCCTATCGGCTATATTTTGCAGACATGCAAAGGAGAAAACGGCATCAGGGTGGAAGCGATTAAAAAAACTACTTCCAAAGGCACTTTTCATGCAAACTCCAAGTTTAATGACGGGCGAAGCTCCCGCTCACATTAATGACATCGACCATGCGTCGAGGAAGGGACTCGAATATTGAGTCGACGTATCCGGGTTGCTCTCGAAGGTTGTCCAATGTAAGAAAGTGAATTTGTGTAGAAGAAAATGGTCTTGAATTTATCAGACAGCACATGCATGCTATTATTTTTGTTTCTTTTTTTGTTCGTCATGCGTTCCCTAGAGCGAAGCAGTTGTCAACACATTTTCCAAAACGTTGCTCGAGTGCTTATACTCGTGAGCGCACAAACTCGCAGCCATGTGTAGCACAAACTTCGGCTGCTCCACAGACAAAGATAATGCAGATCCTGACGAAGCATAAAGCGCACGGTGCCGATGGCAAACATTTCTGCACGGCCCGGACGAACAACAAACCATGAGGTATTGAAAGTGCCCCTGGCGGGCAGGGATGGTAGCAGCGCAGCTTCGCTCGTTGAGGCGATAACGCGAGCATCAAGTTATCGAGGTGGACCAGCCGGTGGTGCCGACGCCCCTTCGCTCTTTGCCGCGCATCTGCTGATAGAGCGCGCTGACATGCAGTTTTTTCCATTTCGGCCACCGCTCGCGTGTTCCGTATTACTTTTGGGGCACCTGTACGTGGGGTGTCCTCACCAAAGTCGAGCCTGACTGACAAGGGGTGGTGATCGGAAATCACCGGCGTGCCTGCAGGGAACGCGAGAACTTCGCAGCTAACGACAAAAGAAGCGAGCTCTGGTGGAAAATAGAACTTGTCTATCCGACTCGCTGACTGTGCTCTCTCCCACGTCGCCCCAAAGGCATCCCCGTGAAGCGGCACCCACGCGTCAGACAAGCGGAACTGAGTCACGAGATCGCGGAGCGCGGGGGCACCGCAATAACGGCGACCGTTACCCTGTCCGCGGACGTCACGGTCGATGTTAAGTACACAATTGAAGTCACCGACGATGAAAGCTGGGTAGGGATCAAGTAGGAATGAGTCGAGGCGCTCAAAAAAATCAGAACTACTAGTCTGCCGTGCTGGCGCATATACAACCAACGCACGTACCCGCCGCTGGTTTAGTGTGAAGTCGACCGCAAGAGTGCGGCCGTCCAGCCCGAAAGTGCAATGAGCACCCGCGCGCAGGCAGGGGTTTACAAAAACGACACCAACACCGCACATATGAATATCAGTCAACGAAAAATAAGCAAAAACAGAAAACCGGGTGGTGAAATTCAGCACATCAAGTGAAGTACGGAAGTTGCATTCCTGTAAAAACAGGATGTCGACGCCCCTAGCCCTGGCAAAGTGCATCACCTCTCTCTGTCTGTCTACGGATTGAAATCCCCGAACATTCAGGGAGAGGAGATGCACAACCGCCATGACTGCCAAGAGCACCGACGGCATAGCATACAACCTAAAGAGCGCGCGCGGCACTTTTTTGCTAGAACGTTCGTTAACAGTCCCCTCGGATTCCGATGATTGGGGGTGGGCACGCTTGTAGTCGGGTCTTGAGAAGTCCATATTTTCGGGGTCGTCAGCGCTTGTGGCCCTGCTCACCGGTTGCTGCGTGGTCTTGGCGACGCTAGCAGCTGAAGCTGATGCCGACGCCAGGGTCGCCGATGGGAGGGTGTGGCTGGCTGGTGACGGGAAGCGCGCGTCGTCCGCACCTCGAGGAGTCGTCGGCCCTGACACCTGCCCGCACGTCAAGTCGCCTGTCAGGCGAAGCGGCGTGACTTTGTCTGGTACGTCCACCAGGTCGCCCGACGCCACGCTCGACTCGTCGCCGCTGCTCACGGTGTCCTAGGTGTCTGTGCCGGGAAGCGGCGGCAAGGGCTCGGCGAAAACTGCAGCGAACGGCTCCACCTCGTTTGAAGCCGTCCCCTCGCGCTGCTCCTCCACGGGCACCTCCGTCGCGGGGGCGGGCTCGGGCTCGCTCGGGCGGCTGGTCTTTGGGCCTGCGTCGGCAACAGGCGTCCGGACGGTTGGTGGGCTCCGCGTTTCTGCGGCCACGTTGTCCTTACTCGGGTCCTTCCTCGAGGCGGCGGCCGCCGCATAGGACCGTGGCCGCAGGCAGTCCGCTGTGGCGTGGCTACCACCGCAGCGCCTGCAGGCCGCTCCGCATCCGGCCGTGTCGTGGCCGAACACCTCGCAGTGAGCGCACCGCGGCGTTCGACACGCCGCGCCGATGTGGCCGTCCTGCCCGCAGCGGGAACAGACCTTCCGGACGCCTCGGTAGTCAAACATGACGCGGTGGCCCTGGACGGTCAAGAAGTTCGGCACCGCCTGCTTCATCTCGATCCGGACCACGCGCGTCCCGTTGCCGACGTGACGACGGCCCTTGAGGACGGGATGGGTGATGTCAAGCACCTTGCCGTAGGAGCTCAGTGCCGCCGCCAGCGCCGCGTCTCCCGCGAACAGCGGCACACGAAAAGCCGTCACGTGGACCACGGCAGGACCCACGCAGGCTACTGGGACGGAAGTGCCGTTCACGTTGAAGGCGCCTTCCACGAGCATCTTCTCCGCCGCCGCAGCCGAGGCCATGGCGACGCAGAACTTCATGCCTCCATGGTGCTGGAGGCTCTCTAGCCCTTTCGGGCCGACAACCAACTCGATGCTGTCGACGATGTCGTCAGCTGTCGCGTCGGAAGTAACTGTGAACGAAAAACAATGCGCCTTTGGGGGCGGCGCACGGAACACCGGAGGGGCAGCAGTGCCCGGGCTTCCCATGACGTCACGGGCGGCCGACTGGGCTGCTGCTTGAAGGTCTCGAAGTTGCCCGAGCACCGGCAAAGGCATGGCGCCTGGGCGGGGAGGCTCGTTGCAGAACCTCCGGGTCGCAGTGGATCCGGGGCCCGCCTGCACTTTGTCAAAACTTCTCAGCAAGCCAGCGCCGAAAAACTTCGCTGGTTCTGGACGAGCTCGGGCGTAGAAAGAGAAGTTTATTTTTTCTAATGTCAACAAAAGTACCAAACAAAACGGCTGAACTCAAAGGTCTGATGTCACATGCACATGCGCAGTGCCGCTGCACTCAGCACGTCAGTAGGGCAATAAGAAAGCCGATACTCGACCGCCGCGCAGGACGATGAAGCATGTTGACCACTTGCGCAAAAACTCCGCCTCGCTCATTGACAGTGCGTCCACGCATGCTTGCTCAAAGAGGCGCGTGCGGAGGCGCTGCAACATCGGAAACATTGCTCTTTGCGGACGCCCATTTAAGGAAGCCGCTCCACGCTGCCGCCACATAACGAACATGCCGACACACAAGAGCATATTTGTGAACAGTTCGCGTGAACTAGTGCGCGCTTCGAGGCGGGTTAAAAACATGCGTGACACCAGTATCCAAAAGGTTCGCGCAACTACACACTCAAACATAGCGTGCCGCAATGTTTCTAAGAGACCGCATTGCGGGCATCGGGCGGAGGGCGCCACGCCCCAAGCCGCAAGGCGGTCTCTGGTGGGCAGGACCCGCCAGCCTCGCAACCAGCCGAAGTCCCTGATATCTGCAGGAAGTGCAGGTGAGGTCAGTTGGCGCCAGCGCGCCCGTCTCGTTTTCTGGAGTTGTTCGCGGGTGAGCTCTGCTACCGTTAGTGCCTCACACACCCTGGAGGGCGGGGTTTCATCAACATCCAGATCGGGCACGCTGGCAGACAATGACGCCAGTGTGCGACGCACATTAACGAAGAATGCCGGCGGCTGCTCGGCTGTAGGGCCAACCACGTGTTGTGTAAAAAACACATTACGCGCTGTACCCAGAAAGTATGCGATGAGTGTTCTCCCGGGATAGTGTGGGTTGTGCACAAGATCGCGTACTCCTCGCAAGGCGAGCACATTACACATGGTGCGGATGCAAGGTATACTAAACCCACCCATGTACGATGGAAGGCGCATGAACATTCGTGACAAGTTCGGTTTTGCCCGCCCAAACGAAAGAGCCACAGGCCGAGGTTAGCCTGCGAGCAAACGTGCGCGGTGGGTTTGCGACGCGGGCGACAAAAAACATGCGGCTAGGATTGTGGACTTAACTACATAGCTGCGCTCTGCCATTGAAAGGCGGAAAGTTGACGCCACCGAGAGGCGTTTCTCAGCATTCGTGCGGAGGTTAGTCCAGGTTTCGCGGGCTACTTCTCCGATGGCGCGGAATACTACTCCCTGCACCCACTCCACCTCGCCCGCAAGGTTCGGTGTGAAGGTGCCAAACCTTAGCGCCTTGCTTTTTCCCCTGTCCAATAGGGCCCCCGATATCTCGCTGTACTCGAGAAACAGCCGCGAAAAGGCTGCGTAGCTATCTTCGTCCTTGAAGAAAAGCGACACGTCGTCGGCATAGGCCGAAACCTTGATTTGGCCCTGGCCAGGCAGAGGGAAGCCGCGTATGGATGGGCTGTCGTTAATGCGCCGGATGAGTGGATCGAGGCATAACACAAAGAATGTTGGGGAGAGAGGGCATCCTTGCCTTATGCCCCGGGTGACTGAGAAGGGAGCGCTCTGGTGGCCGTTTACAGAGAGACGAGCATTCAGGTCTGCGTAAAGTAAGCGCAGCCTGCTGACAATTTGCGGCGGGAATCCGAAGGCTTCGAGGACTCCGAACAGATACGAGTGTTCCACCCGATCGAATGCTTTCGCCTGATCAAGCGAAACAAAACACCCGCTAAAGCCCGTCCTGCTGGCAAATGTGAACAGGTCTCTTGTGAGTGCCAATGCATGAAACACAGAGCGGTCAGGCACGCTGCTGGTTTGAGCCCGGTGGATTAGGTGAGGCAGGATCGTCCGCATTCTTGTGTTTAGTAAAGATGCGACTATTTTGTAGTCAGCGTTTAAGAGGCTTATGGGCCGCCATGCTTCTGGGTCGGTGGGGTCACCGCCCGCTTTCGGAATCAGTATGATGCGTCATTCGCGGAAAGAGTTTGGACGTAACCCATCCGCGAGGAAGCCGTTGACCATCTTCAGGAGCGCTCCTTGGATCTCGTAAAAAAACTTTAAATAAAAACTTGTTGGATTGCCGTCTGGACCGGGAGCAGAGGCCGCATTCATATTCTGCAGGATGGCGTGCAGCTCTTGGCTTGTGGCTGGTGCGCAAAGGTTTTCATGCAACTCTTCAGCTACTCGTGGCAAGTGTCCAAAAAAGCTTTGTAGAAGCCCGTCATAACCATCTTGAAGATTTAGCCAACTGTCCGTAGAGAACAGGTTCGAGAAGTGACTTGCAAAAATCGTGCAGATATCGGACGCGGTTTTGCTTTGGGTGCCGTCTGGGAGTGTCACGAAAGGCACAGTAGCGGGAGCTAATTCCTCTGCCGTGCCTGCGCGTACGTGTCGTAGCACAGCCGGGTCTGATATAGGCCGCCCGAGCTGGTGTGCACGACTAGCTGCCCGTGATGACTGGCAGAGCAACACGTGGTAACGTGCTTTAAGTAGACTCAGGTAATCGCTCATGCCAAAGGTTAAGGGTGCTCCCCTTTGCACTATACGGATGCGCTTGAGGGTGTCATTCAGTGCATGAGTTACCCGGCGTCTGCGGTCTTGACCAGCCGCCACCAGAGTTGCCTGCCAACGAGCCTTGAGTGTGTCCCATGAAGTAGTCGCAACGAAGCTCTTGCACGATGCTGCCAACGCCGTACGCAGCGACGCCACGCTTTCTGGGTCCGCCAGTAGGCTCGTGTCCATGCGCCACGTAACAGTACGTGGGGTGTCCTCACCAAAGTCGAGCCTGACTGACAAGGGGTGGTGATCGGAAATCACCGGCGTGCCTGCGGGGAACGCGAGAACTTCGCAGCTAACGACAAAAGTAGCGAGCTCTGGTGGAAAATAGAAGTTGTCTATCCGACTCGCTGACTGTGCTCTCTCAAACGTCGCTCCAAAGGCATCCCCGTGAAGCTGCACCCACGCGTCAGACAAGCGGAACTGAGTCACGAGATCGCGGAGCGCGGGGGCACCGCAATAACGGCGACCGTGACCCTGTCCGCGGACGTCACGGTCGATGTTAAGTACACAATTGAAGTCACCGACGATGAAAGTGGGGTAGGGATCAAGGAGGAATGAGTCGAGGAGCTCAAAAAACTACTAGTCTGCCGTGCTGGCGCATATACAACCAACGCACGTACCCGCCGCTGGTTTAGTGTGAAGTCGACCGCAAGAGTGCGGCCGTCCAGCCCGAAAGTGCAATGAGCACCCGCGCGCAGGCAGGGGTTTACAAAAACGACACCAACACCGCACATATGAAAATCAGTCAACGAAAAATAAGCAAAAACAGAAAACCGGGTGGTGAAATTCAGCACATCAAGTGAAGTACGCAAGTTGCATTCCTGTAAAAACAGGATGTCGACGCCCCTAGCCCTGGCAAAGTGCATCACCTCTCTCTGTCTGTCTACGGATTGAAATCCCCGAACATTCAGGGAGAGGAGATGCACAACCGCCATGACTGCCAAGAGCACCGACGGCATAGCATACAACCTAAAGAGCGCTGCCATGGGCGGCGCTTGGCGCGCGCGGCACTTTTTTGCTAGAACGTTCGTTAACAGTCCCTTCGGATTCCGATGATTGGGGGTGGGCACGTTTGAAGTCTGGTCGAGAAAAGTCCATGTTTTCGGGGCCGTCGGCGCTTGTGGCCTCGCTCACCGGTTGCTGCGTGGTCTTGGCGACGCTCGCAGCTGAAGCCGATGCCGACGCCAGGGTCGCCGATGGGAGGGTGTGGCTGGCTGGTGACGGGAAGCGCGCGTCGTCTGCACCTCCAGGAGTCGTCGGTCCTGACACCTGGCCGCACGTCAAGTCGCCTGTCAGGCGAAGCGGCGTGACTTTGTCCGGTACGTCCACCAAGTCGCCCGACGCCACGCTCGACTCATCGCCGCTGCTGCTCTCGGTGTTGAAGGAAGCTGTGCGGGATAGCGGCGGCAAGGGTTCCGCGAAAACAGCACCGAACGGCTCCACCTCGTTTGAAGGCGTCCCCTCGAGCTGCTCCTTCACGGGCACCTCCGTCGCGGGGGCGGGCTCGGGCTCCCTCGGGCTGCTGGTCGTAGGGACCACGTCGGCAACAGGCGTCCGGAGGGTTGGTGTGCTCCGTGTTTCCGCGGCCACGTTATTTTTGCTCGGGGCCTTCCTCGAGGCGGCGGCCGCCGCATACGACCGTGGCCGCAGGCAGTCCGCTGTGGCGTGGCTTCCACCGCAGCGCCTGCAAGCCGCTCCGCATCCGGCCGTGTCGTGGCCGAACACCTCGCAGCGAGCGCACCGCGGCGTTCGACACGCCGCGCCGATGTGGCCGTCCTGCCCGCAGCGGGAACACACCTTCCGGACGCCTCGGTAGTCAAACATGACGCGGTGGCCCTGGACGGTCAAGAAGTTCGGCACCGCCTGCTTCATCTCGATCCGGACCACGCGCGTCCCGTTGCCGACGTGACGACGGCCCTTGAGGACGGGGTGGGTGATGTCAAGCACCTTGCCGTAGGAGCTCAGTGCCGCCGCCAGCGCCGCGTCTCCCACGAACAGCGGCACACGAAAAGCCGTCACGTGGACCACGGCAGGACCCACGCAGGCTACTGGGACGGAAGTGCCATTTACGTTGAAGGCGCCTTCCACTAGCATCTTCTCTGCCGCCGCAGCCGAGGCCATGGCGACGCAGAACTTCATGCCTCCATGGTGTTGGAGGCTCTCTAGCCCTTTCGGGCCGACAACCGACTCGATGCCGTCGACGATGTCGCCAGCCGTCGCGTCGGAAGTAACTTCGAACTGGAAACAGTGCGCCTTTGGGGGCGGCGCACGGAACACCGGGGGGGGGGGGGGCAGCAGGTCCCGGGCCTCCCATGACGTCACGGGTTGCCGACTGGGCTGCTGCTTGAAGGTCTCGAAGTTGCCCGAGCACCGGCAAAGGCACGGCGCCTGGGCTGGGAGGCTGGTTGCGGAACCTCGGGGTCACAGTGGATCCGAGGCCCGCCTCCACTTGTCAAAACTTCTCAGCAAGCCGGCGCCGAAAATACTTCGCTGGGTCTGGACGAGCTCGGGAAGCAACAAGCCTGCTCGGTGGTCGTCGAACGGAATGCCAGCCACTCTCGGCCATGCTCTTTTTAAAGCTGATAGCGAACTTTCGAGATAAAGCTTGGAAAGTTACTAGAACATTCTGGAAGAGCGCAGAATCGGCTCCGGCTGGATGCGATCAATCGAGATAAAATTAAGCGCGTCTTGAACCACAAAACGATAAAGCGGCGTGCCGGTAGCTTTGAAAAAGGAATGAACAAACACTACAAACATTCGCGGCATTATCATCCTCATTGTCTAGTGTTACACATTACAGTTAAGAGAGGTTTTGAGGTAGAGAGATGTTAGAGTATAGCAGCGAATCTTTGTAATATTTGTTCATTCTTCAAACCTGCCGGCACGCCGCTTTATCGCTTTGTTTGTGATTCAAGACGCGACCAGATTTATCTCGATTGGTCGCATACAGGCGGAGCCGATTCAACGTTGTTCCAGAATTTTCTAATAACTCTGCAGGCTTTATTTCGAAAGTTCGCTATCAAGTTGAACTTGAGAACTGCCGAAAGCGGAGGGCATTCTGTTCGACGACAGCCGAGCACGCTTGCTGCTACGCCGCCGCAGCGCGATTCATTTCATTGTGGGCGCAAGTCATCCAAAATAGAAAGTTTAGAGGCCATTTTCACTGTCATCCTGTTCTCCATATTCCGGATTGCAGTCACCACTGCGGGACATTATTTTGCAAGGCTGCCTGAAACCGCTCCACGCAGGCGAGTCATTCAGCATACTTCCAATTATATTTATCCATTTGAAACTCAGAGAAAAAAATAGCGGCTAAACTAGGCTAGTCCTTAGGTGAAACGTTCAGCGAGAGCCGTCATGCCCATTTTTTTCTAACGACACTGTCAGTGGTGATCGTCCCCTCTTTCTTGTCGTAATTCTGGTAATCTGGTTCCTGCCCACAACCTTTTCGACGCGGACACCTGGTTCTTTCCGCAGCTCAGCTTGAACCCTGCATGACCTGTCGGTCACTTGGCTCCTTCAGCTCCTTGCTGGCTTGAGCCTCCTGCGTCGCGTCGATCTTGACCAGCAGCCTTCTCTCGTTCGGGTCGTATCGCGCCACGGCTTGTACATAGGTTTGTTCCTCGGTCCTCCGTTAGGCTGACGATAAGCTACCACGGAACTCCACAAAAGACAATATTCGATACTGGCGGCAGTGCCGTCGAGTTTGGGCGAAAGGGCGTAACACGGAGGACTCATTTTTTCTCGGCCAGGTAGCGTTTACGGTGGGGACATTAAAAGAATGCCACTCCCAGCTTTTTTTAACACTGCGCTCTTCGTAGGCGTCGCCATACAAAGGCAAGCCCACCGACCATTATTGTCCTCAGTAGCAGCTGCGACTCGTTTCCTTGTCCTGTGAAACTGACAGCTTAGCCTAGTTGCGGAGTCCAAAAGAAGAAAAATACAAGCTCACATATGCATACAGCGAACAAACACGTGGAGATGCGTCCGTCTGTACTCAGGGCTCTGCGCAGGGGGAGTCTGGCCGCGCATATCGCCAACACCTTCTCGACTTTACAAGGCCTGCCCACGTCCTTCTTTCCCCAGCTATCTGCATCATGCTAGCTGCCCTGTTCTCCGACGGCCGTCTTCGGCGGGCGCCCCCGCATATTCCGAACATTCCTGAGTGAGAGGTCAGACAGGGTCGAGACGAAAATTTTGAGCAAGTCAATACAAGCTTTTCAGTCGTCCTTGCCTATTCAGTCGGCTAGGTTTGGTGCGGCATCGCCCTGCGCTGACGTTATTTTCGTGTTGTTTTGCGTGCGAAGTGCGCTTGAATTCGTGTGCATGTATTTGTGTATGTGAGTAAGTGCTGAATATTGAAGTGTGACTACCATCACCGGTGCAAGGATGTGGCGTCGAGCATAAGCAAAAACCTTCACGTGGCGCAGCATGGGACGCTGTTGTGTTCCTGGGTGTCTCGGAAACTATGACACTGCTCCGAAGTTGCAGGTAGTTTTCCTACACTTTGGCTAGGCCAGGGCAGGAATATTATTCCTGCCCTGGCCTAGCCAAAGTGTAGGAAAACTACCTGCCTTTTCATGTAAAAGAATATTTAAGCACTTACCGAGCAACTGATCGAGCACATGGGACATGCGGGGTGCGGAATAAATTTCAGTTTCTCACCCTGGAATGTACGCTCGGTGAGAAATCCTTCCGTGGCATGGCTCTAATCTACAACTCTAGCCCACGTTCATCCTTAGGAAACGCAAAAACACGCAACTTCGGACCAGTGTCATAGTTTCCGAGACACCCAGGAACACAACAGCGTCCCATGCTGCGCCACGTGAAGGTTTTTGCTTATGCTCGACGCCACATCCTTGCACCGGTGATGGCAGTCACACTTCAATATTTAGCACTTACTCACACACAGAAATACATGCACACGAATGCAAATATGCAGTACTGCGCTAAACTACTGAATAATAAGCGCATTATGAAATAGTGTATCCATATAGGTGGTATCCACTGGCGCACAGCCGCGCCGTGACGCTGCGGTGCACCGCCGCCGGCCACCATGTTTGAGGTGCACGTAGCAGACGACCTATACACCGTTTCATACGTAGCAGTCAACGCAGCGAAGGCTGCCGCGCCTGTTCGCGCTCCTCGTCCGCATCGTAATGTAGTGCGTCGAAAGTGAAAATCGTAATGAATTTAAAATTAAAGTAAATGTCGGTCGATATTGTAGTATAATAATAAAAGTGTTTTATTTTGCAACAAGATCGCTTTTTCTTTTACATGTATGTTCTTCAAAACAGAGTGCCTTAATTTTCTGGTTTTTTTCCTACTCCTCCTGTATCAGGTTTTCTCAGCTAGGCCGGCCGGTGATGTCGTTTGCTTACGTCTTTCGGTTTCTGAGTCTGCGAAAATGGCACCGCTATCTCCTACCCGCTTGTTTTCTTTGCCCACTGCGGCTTCAAAAACATCTCCTGCTCGCCTATTCTCCAAGCTGAAGTCTCCGAAAATTTCGAAAGACTGCAAGCAGGTGATTGTCAACGTTTACTTTAGCGTAAGGAAGCGCTTCCCGGAGAAGACTGTGCGTGAAGTTCTCGAAACTATGGGCGAGATGACCGTGGTGAGCCCTCGTACAGTTGCGAGGTTCAAGAAAGAAGGCCTCTCTATTGGAATAAGATCACCGCAAAAAAGACCTAGCAAGGTGACAATATCTAGGTCTCGCCGTGTTAAATATGACAGCTTTGCACTCAACGCCATCCGACTCAAGTTACATCGTATGTACGCCGTACACTACACTGCCTTTTTCTTTCGAAACAAGTAAACAGCGCTGTGTTTTCCAAAGTAGGTATTAGAGTTTGACAGTTTCGAGTTTCTACCTAGTGAATCTTTTAAGAAAAATTAAAAAAAAAATATAAATGAAAAAAAAAACAGCCATGCCGGGAGTCGAACCCTGGCCCCTCATAAAATCTACAGACAGGCGCGCGCTTCGTACCACTCATCCACGACGCGAGGCGGACGGATACATTTCGCTTGTTTTTTGCAGCGGACTACTTTAGTACCTTTAGGCACCCTGCACCCGCCAGGCACCGCCACCGTATGGATGGATAGATGGATGGATGGATGGATGGATGGATGGATGGATGGATGGATGGATGGATGGATGGATGGATGGATGGATGGATGGATAGGAGCGCCCCCTTTGAAACGGGGTGGTGGCAATTGCCACCATGCTCAGCTTTTCTTTACTATTTTTTTGTTTACTGTGTTGGCAATTCTCATTAAGATTCGCCATCATCTTTACCTACGGTTTCCTACAATTCTAACCTTATGCCACATCTCTGCTTTTGAGCCACCAATCCTCCAATCGCTTTTTGCTAACTTCCACTGCAGATTTATTTACATGACCATTGTTATCTTTAAACCCTAGGGCCTCAGGAAGAGTGACTGTGCCTGCATCGACATCCGGATGGATACCATCACATTTGATTATGAGGTGTTCAATTGTTTCCACAGATCTACCACACACTGCACATGTGTCATCTTCTTCGTTAAATTTCTTTTTGTAGCTGCGCGTTCTAAGGCACCCTGACCTAGCTTCAATAAGTAGGGCACTTCCTCTTGAGTTATCAAAGAAAAATTCTTTCCTGATCTGCCTTTTCCAGTATCGATATAGTTCTACACTATGTTTCTTTTCCATTCAATTCATCCAATTTTTAACTTCCGCGTTTTTAACCTGTCGTTTAATGCTCTTTCTTTCTCCGTCCTCATGACCGGTATACTTACTGGTTAGTTTTCTATTTCTTTTCCGCCACTGTGAGTCAACGTTCTTTCTGTATAAATATTTAAATACCTTAGCTGCCCACCTGTTATCGTCCAATTTCCTCAGGCGTTCTCCATATAGTATCTGACCCTTAGCTTCCTGTGCTTCGAACGATGCCCAGCCCATATGTCCTTGTACTGCCTCGTTTGTGGTTTTGCCGTGGGCACCTAGTGCTAATCTTCCAACAGCTTTCTGATTTACGTCTAATCTCGGCTGAACTTCTGCCCTTAAGCACAGAACCGCATTGCCGAAAGTAAGTCCCGGCCCCATTATTCCTTTCCAAATAACTCTCAGTACTTCATATTTGTTGTACCCCCATAATGCCCTATGTTTCATTATCCCGGCGTCTCTTCGACCTTTTGCCCGAAGAGCCTGTTCATGCTTTTCCGTGTATATCTGCCCTTCGTTTAGCCATATCCCGAGGTATTTGTATTCGGCCACTTTGGGTATTTCGTGGCCTTGTATTGTAAGCACCTGATCAGTTGTATCGTTAAAAATCATCACACCTGATTTAGTTGCGCTAAAACTGAATCCTAGAGCGTCTCCTTCGTCTCCACAGCAATTAACCAAAGTTTGTAAATCTTCCTGGCTATCTGCTAACAGTAGAATATCGTCCGCATACATTAAACCCGGGAGTCGCTGCTCAACTACATTTCCGCCTAATCTGTACGACAGATTATAACCTAGATTACTTTCTTCTAGCCTTCTTTCCATATTTATTACGTAGAGCATGAACAGCAGCGGACAACCTTGCCTTAATCCTTTGTGCACCCCCACATTTGTGGTACTTTTTTTTCCCTTCCCATGTAATTTAAACTTCATTATCTCGGTAGATTTCCTGTAAAAAATCAATTACCTCATGACCGATACCTAAATATTTCAATATGCTCCACAGGAGTTCCCTGTTCACGTTATCGTATGCACCGCTTATGTTCAGAAAGGCTAAAAACAGAGGTCTGTTTTCCGCCTTAGCTATTTCTATGCATTGGGTAACCACGAACAGGCTATCATCTAAGCGCCTACCCCTTCTGAACCCATTCTGAAGTTCTCCGAGTATCCGATTACCTTCTACCCATGACTGCATTTTTAATTTCACCGCCTGCATTGCCAGCCTGTACATAACAGATGTTATCGTAATCGGACGGAAGGATTTTATGTTCATCTTATCTCCTTTCCCTTTATAAATCAATTTCATTTTACTATGTATCCAGCTGTGCGGAATTTAGTGATTTGTTATGACTGTCTCCAAAGCTTTTATCAGCGCTTCCTTGCTTCTTGGGCTAAGTTCATTAATCAGCTTAATTGGAATTTTGTCTATCCCTGCGGATGTGGTTCTAAGAATATTCGCTTCCGCCTTTTCCCAGTTAAGACTAGTCAGTTGTAAGCTGTTCTCTATTGTGCTGTCCTGTGTTGCCGCCTTACTTGGGGAGATTACCCCATTGTCGTTGCTAAAAGACGCAGCTATAAATGACGTAATGTAGTTCACAGCATCGTCTCCCTCTAAAAATTTTCCCTCAGCATCTATTATCTGTTCCTGCGTTCGTTGATTTGATTTTCCCAACCAGCTTATATGGTTCCAGAATTTTCTTGGCCCCCCTATTTGCCTCGCGAACTTCAGCTAGTCATTTATCAGAGGACTGCTTCATTTTAGCCTGGACTAGGACCTGAGCTTCCTGTTTCTTTTGTCGATAAGATTCCAATTTTTCGCCTATTTCCTCTTCAGATAACTGCGCCCTCTTTGCTTCTCTGTGTTCCCTTGAAGCCGCCCGTCGTTGTTCGATGGCCTCCTTAATTTCCATATTCCACCAGCTTCGTGGCTTCCTCTTTTCTCTCCAGCGGTTTACTCCTTTCACTTGTTTCATTTTGGTAGCAATGAGCAGTTCTAACTGATTATAATCCCACTTTCCCTGGGGCATTTCTCGATTACTTCTTCTATATCGGCTGATGTTAGCGCGATTTGTTCATCGTTTAATTTTGCGTTGTCTTTTTGACTTCGCTGCATTTCTCTTTTGATTAGGGCTCCCAACTGTAGACTAATACGTTTATGATCACTTCCTAGGCTGTAATTTCCCTTTTCGTCTATTTCCATTATTGCGAGCTTGCTATACAGGCCCTGCGACATTAGACAGTAGTCAATGGTTGTTTGCCTGTTACGGGATTCCCACGTGATTTGTCCCTCAAATTACGTTTCTCTATTGACAATAACTAGGTTGTGTCGCTCACACAAGTCTAGCATTAACTTCCCGTTACAATCTGTGTATCCATCCAGATCCTCGATGTGGCCGTTCATGTCTCCAAGCAAAATAATATCGACACCGTCTCCAACCTGCTTTATATTGTCATTGAGGCAGTTAACTAGCTCCTTGTTTTCTTGCCTGCATTTGTCCCCGGTCCCTAAATAAACTACCCCTAGCCATGTCCTTTTGCCAGCAATTGTACCTGATACCCAGACATGTCCTTTGCAAGTTGATTTTATTCTTTGCCAATTTGTTCCTTGATGTATCAGCATACCTACTCCTCCTCCCTTCTTCTCCGTTGTTGTTCTGTTGCACCCTTCCCAGACATAGCCATCGATTAAAGGTGGATCTTCTAGATCCCTCAGATGTGTCTCGCATAGAGCGTACACACCTACTGCTTCGTCCTTTAACTGCTGTTCTATTTCTAGCCATTTCGCTCTCTTTCTACCCCCTTGCATGTTGCGTCGAGGCTGCGTTCAGCTCCCCCGCGCGGCCAGTTCCTCGTCCCTGTCAGGAAGGCTCGCCCCGCGACTTCGAAGGGATGGCGTCTGCTAGCGGCTGCCGCTGTTCGTAGAGGCGGGATTTTGACCTATTCATTCATGAGGCTGAAAAATTCTTTCGAGGAGTGAACGTCAGGAAAGGAACGAACCTTTCTGAAGCAGCCCATGTACACAATGTGAAAGAGGTGGTGTCGTGCGACGGGAGCGAAGTAGCAGCCCGGCGCATTGCGCAGACAAGCATCACTGCGCCACCGAAAAACATAAAATTAACGCTAAGAAATATTTCTGTCTAATGGCTCTCAGCGCTGTACTCTCACTCAATTTCTTTTCATGTAGCTATCTTCCAGTAGACAGCTTGTAGCCGCGAGCTGCAGTTGCAAGGCAGGCAAATGTAAACACGCTGCTGCCGTTACCGTGTTTTTGGAGCTGTGTGAAATGCTCTCCAAAACGAGCCACCCTCAAGCCTGGAGTGTTCCTGCATTTAGAAAGGCTTACCATGAACTTTCAAAGACGGCCAGGCGGCATAACATTGAAGGTAATTAGAAAACTCTAGTTTCTGAGCGAACGGCGCAAACCTGACTTCATAATATTCTCGATCGTTTGCCGTACTTTCGGTGTTCGATGTGGAATACCCTGTCCAAACTACGCCTTGAAATGATGTGTACATTGCGCAATCTGCCACTCATATTTTCTCTTTTTTCAGCAATTGCCAGGCCATTATTGCTACAACACGTGCGTCAGTATTTTGGTGATATGAGATGTCCAATGAACGAGCTTTTGCAAGCAGAAGAGAATGCAAGCGGCGGCGAAGCGCCTGTGCGCACTGAAACTCCTGCGGAAAACATAAAACTTTTTGACTGCGATTCTGCAAAAAAGGAGTACCCCGGCTATTTCATGCAGGATTCTTGCAGAAAGCTTAGATCAAAAAGCGGAATTTCGTTGCAAGGTTGTTCAATTTCTACGCATTTAGCACAAGCGCCCTTACTCTTCGACATTAGGATAAATGATTATTGTACTAAATTATCACCCAGTCGTTCAGACGTGGAAGCAAAGATTTATCAGGAGTATGTTGCCGTTGCCCCTGAAAACGTGCCTTTATTGTCGAAAAAGACGCTGGACGACAAGGCGCAGTGGAAGCGAGCAAGGATTCCGCGTGTCACGTTGTAGTGACGGCAGTCCAGCGTTCAGGAAGACAGCAACAAATACTTTCAAACGAAGCTCTTTATTTGGGCTGACTTGCGCCCTCAAAAGAACTGAATCACTCGGCGGCGGCGTAAACAACAGGCGTGCTCGGCGGTCGTCGAACTACGAATGTCCGCCGCTCGCGGCATCGCTCAATTTAAAGGCGGCAAGGAAACTTCCAGATAACAGGACAAGATCATCTACAGTAAACTAGAAAAACCTAGATGCCGCCTTTCATGGCTGCGATCAATCGAGATTATACTGGTCGCTTCTTGCGTCACGAACAAAAATGATAACAGCCCTTTCCTGCAGCCTTGAGCGTGAACGAACAAACACTACAATGATACGTGGCATTACCCCCCTTCCAAAGAAGCATCGTCTCGATGCTTTAAAATGAAAATAAACACGGAGAATGAAACTTCGAGTCCTTCAGCCATCATAATATGGCTTCAGGCGTACGACATGTACGCCTGAAGCCATATTATGAACGCTGAAGGACTCGAAGTTTCATTCTCCGTGTTTCGCCGCCGCGGTGGATCAGTGGCCATGGTGCTCGGCTGCTGGCCCGAAAGACGCGGGTTCGATCCCGGCCGCGGCGGTTGAATTTCTTTGGAGGAGAAATTCCAGAGGCCCGTGTACTGTGCGATGTCAGTGCACGCTAAAGAACCCCAGGTGGTCGAAATTTCCGGAGCCCTCCACTACGGCGTCTCTCATAGCCTCAGTCGCTTTGGGACGTTAAACCCCATAAACCAACCAACCATTCTCCGTGTTTATTTTCATTTTAAAGCATCGAGACGATGCTTCTTTGGAAGGGGGGGTAATGCCACGTATCATTGTAGTGTTTGTTCGTTCACGCTCAAGGCTGCAGGAAAGGGCTGTTATCATTTTTGTTCGTGACGCAAGTAAAAAAAAAACAAAAAAAAAACCTAGATGCCGCCTTTCATGGCTGCGATCAATCGAGATTATACTGGTCGCTTCTTGCGTCACGAACAAAAATGATAACAGCCCTTTCCTGCAGCCTTGAGCGTGAACGAACAAACACTACAATGATACGTGGCACGCGCATAACTCGAACTAAGGTAAACGGTTCTTTGCAGCGCAAAATTTGGGCTCCTTCCTAAGGTGTGACTGCGGGCGAGTTTCGGCGTAGCTTTTTAAGCCCACATATTGTTGAGAGCCAAGTCAATGACCGGAAATCGTGGGTGCAAGAAGAGGGAAGGGTTTCCAGAGAGCCATTAGCATTCCTCCGAGTCTGCTGAATTTGCCATGAGTCAAAAACCTGTCTAGGAGGTAATGCATGAGTCAAGTAAGCGTCTTCCGCACGGGTTTGACCATTGTTTGACCAGAAACCGCGCGCGCGTGTTGCCCGTCGCGAAGGGTGGGCCGTCTCTCAATGTCGAGTTGGAAATCCATAAAACCTTGTCCGAAGCGAATTTATATATGTATTATTGCATCCTAGAACACAACAATGTGTCCTGCTGTTGTTAAGTGCCATTTTGTGTTCGGAAAGGAGGCGCACAACTGCTTCGCGACAGCGCGCGCAACACAGCGGGAGCTGTCGGGCTGCGCGGTCTCGGCGTACATATAGTGTTTGGGCGGCGGGACAGTGCAAAGCTGACAGCGACGACTACGCGCAGCAGTGAGCTTGTGAACGGAGTTTAGGAATGGTTTCCTTCGTAGTTTACGGCTGGGCGAACCGGACGCGAAATGGCCGCCGCGACGAAAATCGGGGGCATGTCGGGTTTTTCACGATTCCCAAACCAAACCAGGGCAGTGCTGGAAGACTGCGGCACTTTCGTTGAAGCGGAGAGTCGCATGGCTGCAACAGATTCGAAGAGAGGACCTGAACAACTCTGCGGCCAACTACTGCGTGTGTGGTGCGCACTTCATAACATCTGAGCGGAGCATCGTGGCAGAACATTCGATCCCAGAGCTCTAAGAAACGTATTTGGATGTACATGGTGCTTCGAATTTTAATTTCCTGCGTACTGCATGGACTAGGTGCACCCCGACTGGCGCCTAGCTTAAACTTGGGCTACAAGACGACCGCACTTTCTGGCCGGGCTGCGAGTGGCAGGTGCGAGTAAATTGTTTTTTTTTCTTTTTTGCACAAAAGAGGACAGAGGATTGCACCGCCAGTCTGTGGGTTGAGTTAAACGGCAACAAGATGATCTTTTTTCTAGGTACACGCGATGCCGAGAGCGAGCTCTCGTGGTCTGTGCGTACGGCCCCCGGGCCGTCGGAACTCAGCGTAGGGGCATCAACCTGCGCTGTAGACGCTATGGACGACGGCATGGAACCTCGCGGTAAATTAGTGGCGAGGACTGTAGCAGCCGAGCGATTCATAACGCTAATTTTTTTATCGAGCTGCCCAGGTCCAATGGGCCTGCAGCATTCTGACGCGAAAGTTGTAGCGGATGCGGACGAAATGCAAGGTAAGCCGACAGTACATTCGTTGTAACGCTTAACTGCATTATTTTGAGGCAACCTGTATTTAAACATACCTCTTTTTCAGCCACTGAATTGACTACGGATTCATAGCCTGCGGACCTTGAAACCCCCATGGAAACAAAGTAAATAAAATGTGTATGTGTAGTTCCCTGGTAGGTAGTCTTTCAACATTACTACAGCTCCATTTTTACCTTGTTCCTTTTTAGCATATACCTGTGCCTGCATGTGCATTAAAGACTCATGTGCGCTTTCAGATTATCAGCACAGGCAACGGAGCAAAATATTTTATGTCCTCTATCATGTAATTCCCTGAAGGGACTTTATGAACTTCACTGTATGTAGAAACTGTACGAAGTGAACTTCACCGTGCAGGGCTGAAGGATCAAGAAGCGATAACAGCGCTCAAAGCGTCCCACATATCTCGTCTTGAGGAAGAGATTTCACGGCTGAAGGCAGACCTTGCTGCTGCTCAGGGCAAGCTTGCAGGGGCGCATCTCAATGAAGAGGTTGTTGAGGATTTTCGGGGTCGCAGCGGAGCACCAGAGCGAGACGACCAGCGTCGCAGGCTTCTAGTTCCGAACTGCGTGTGCCGGACGTGCGCTCCGAGCACGCGCTGTCGTTCTTTATTTTCTTCTGTCGCGGCAACGCCGATCTCAGCGCCTGCGCTTTATAGCGTCGCCGGGCGCTACAGGGCCCCCTGCCTAGACGGAACGTCGGAATGTACGTGCCGAAGGGGCAGAGATGGAGTAGCCACGGCAGGCAAGCAGGCAGCTAGAGTAACAGTGTCCCCACGGGGTCGCTACAAGGTCCGGTAAGTTCAGGTCAGGGGCCGGGAAGAGCAGTCGGGTGGAGTGCGCCGGCTCAGGTGGACGAGCCTGGCTGCTGCGCAAGGGGCGAAGGATGCAGGGTCCCGAGCTGACAACGGACATGGGAGCAGGGGAGGCCATGGTCGGGCCGTCACCGACTGTAGTGCTGCCCGCGGACACAAGTGTCGTCGGTGTGGGGACGTTGGAGCTGGTGTCGGTGGAAATCTGGCGCGCCGAGTACGTCGTCACAAGCGCTGGAATGGGCGAAACGGCTCCGTGGACTGACAGAAGCTGTGCTGCGACAGCAGCAGCTGTAACAATATTTGGCACAGGTGTGACCGTCGACACAACGGTGAGAACCGTGACAATGGCGGAGGAAGTTGCAGGGCACAATGTCAGGCGCTTGGGTGAAGGCGGATCGACATTCCGGAGCGGTTGGCCAGGGATGATGCGCGTGTGAGCATGGTCGGCTGTAGGTGGCTGCAAAAAGGTTGTTGCAGTGACAGGTCGTGCAGCTGAGACTGCTACATCAGATGGCTGGCGGGCAGCAAAAGACACAGCTTTTGGATGGACAACTGCCGCACCACTCGGTGTGGGTAGCTCGACCATTCGGTGCCGAAGGTGGCTCAAGTCAGGCACCAAAGCAGACGCTTGCTGCGGCGGTGTCGAGCTGCCAGGGTCAGAATCCGAGAAGCGGTTGACCGTACTGAGGGCTTGGGGTGGGGCCTCTTGGGCAGGCGGTGTGGTCGCCAGGGTAGTGGGGCTGGTATGTGGCATATGCTGCGCTGGCGGCAAACTCACTTCGCCTTTAGCACGATCGCTCAGGTCAGTGACTGACGACTTTAGCGGAATGAGCGATGAGGCGGCAGGTAAGCGTTCGGCTGGCAGCGATGCTACGCAGTAGGGTACAGAAGTTGTCGGAGTGGGGCACTCGTCGAGGAAGAGCTCGACTGACGGCGGCACTATTGCAGATAAGAGAAGTTGCTCACCGGGCTGTGCCGTAGATGCTGTATCGTCCGTATGGGAGACGGTATGGCCGGAGGCGCTGAACAGGGTGGCGCGAGGCGCTTCTGTCGCTGAGTTCGCTGACGTGGCAAACCGCGGTGGGCCAGGCACCTCAACGAGCTGCTGAGGGAATGACTGCGGACTTCGGGCCGTGGAGTCGTCGCACAGTGCTGCTAGCGAAACCGGGGTAGCAGGATGTGCTGCCGGAAGCGATGCGGTAGCGTCTGGTGCGGTCGGTGCTAAAGAAGCCGGGCCGGAGGCGCTGGAATGGAGTGGCGGCGAGGCGGCGAGGTGCGGCTGAGGCGGGCCGGGTTCTGGTGAAGGCTGCGTGGGCGCGAGCGAGGCCGGTGCAGGGCCAGAGGCTGGCGGTGGCGAAAACGGGTCCGCTGCGTCGTAGAGCGGCGGCGGAACATAGTAGGCGCCAAAGGCAGCCAAGACGGCAGCACGCAGCTCATCGTATGGCCGGCAGCCGAAGGCAGAGTAGGTGAGCCGACGCAGGAGGTCGGGCGGGAGGATGTCGCAAAGGACTGCGTGTTTAAACGGCTGGATGGTAATGCCGTTCAAGTACATCGCAGCCTCCAGTTGGGCGAACCACCCGCCGACGCCTGCAGGCCGGAACGCCGGGAGCGGCGGGTCGAAAATTGGGTGCTGCCAGTACGCCATGCTAGGACACCGCTGGGAAAGAAGGCACGGTTCGCCGGGTCACCACTGTTGAGGATTTTCGGGGTCGCAGCGGAG
The DNA here is from genome assembly GCF_055824585.1 of Amblyomma mixtum. NCBI lineage: Eukaryota > Metazoa > Arthropoda > Arachnida > Ixodida > Ixodidae > Amblyomma > Amblyomma mixtum. The sequence goes on along the minus strand of NC_143014.1, from coordinate 370,437,246 downwards.
CACCAGAGAGAGACGACCAGCGTCGCAGGCTTCTAGTTCCGAACTGCGTGTGCCGGACGTGCGCTCCGAGCACGCGCTGTCGTTCTTTATTTTCTTCTGTCGCGGCAACGCCGATCTCAGCGCCTGCGCTTTATAGCGTCGCCGGGCGCTACAAGGTCTTCAAGAATGGTGACAGCATGGTAGCCTTTTACACAAGGCTACCCAACTGTGCAGTCTTGAGAGATTTGTACTATCCCGTAGAATGTGGTCTGAGGCACACATTACGAAATTGCTTCACAAAATTTCAAGAAATGGTGCTGCTCTTGATGAAGTTGCGTCTTGTTGTTAACATATAGTGTTGTGCTCTCCAGTGCCTTGCAACAACTTTCCCCTTCAACTGCGTTCTGCCTGCTTCATGCACGTAAGGCGGTCATTCTCACCGAGCTCCTTCCTTCCCTTGCCCAAGCAAATATGTAAGCATATCTGTCAATGCTAAATATTAAAGGGGTTCTTTAAATGCCTTCAATACATGCATGGGGACTAAATGTTAAATGTGTTTAATGTAGTCTGGTACTGCATTAATATGCAGCACACTACAATGCATTTTTGTATCACGGTTTTTGGAGTGCATAACAATTCGGCGAGTTACATCTTTCAGATTTGGGATCTCTCAATAAACCGCATCAAGGATATTTGATATAAGGCTTGATGCAGCTTACACAAGGCTAAGGCAGCTGTGAGGTGGCCAGAGAGAGGCCTGCAGAAAACAATGCTATGGCTTTCCAGGAAAGCTCTGGAAAGAACGTTGCAGTCCTTCTTGACGGCTGTAAAGTTTTTATAGACCGGGCATCATCTCTGGAACCAGGTTCCTTTAATTGGTCCGCTTATAAGGATCATAATACTGTGAACTATTTGATTGGGATTGCGCCACAAGGCGTCATTACCTATATGTCTCGAGGATGGGGTGGTCGTACAACTGACAAAGAGCAGGCGGAGTCGTGTGGCATATTGGACAATTTATTACCCGATGAGTCCGTGCTGGCTGACCATGGCTTCACAATTTCTGATGCTGTGTGCATGTGCTGTGCTAAGCTCGAGCTGCCAACTTTCATTAAAGGGAAGGCACAGCTGCCTGTCTGGGATGAGAAACAATAAGACGCCGCCTCGCAAGTGTCCGTGTCCATGTGGAACGAGTTATTGGATTAGTGACAAAAAAGTCTGGCACACTAAATGTCACACTTCCTGATAATTTTTTAATACCAAATGTTATGGACGGCAAGAATGTCACTACCCTAGACAGGATTACACTTGTCAGTGCTGCTCTGAGCAATCTGTGCAACTCTGTTGTACCTTTTGACTAACTTATTTTGCGAGCAACTATGTTTAGTTGCACCTTCATCGTGAATAAAGTGTTGTTGTTCTTTGCAGTTAAAACTTCATAGATAGTTGAAATAAAAAAGCACTTTGACATTGTATTAATGGTATCTATGTGCAGTGCCATCTAAAAACAAAAATGGCTGCAAGATTGCACACAATCTGCATAGCCTATGCTGATATAATTTTGGGCACACACAAACTGCAGAGGCTGCACGAAGTGATGTTCCTGACTGCATGCATGCTGCTGGTAAAGCAAGAGCATAGATGTCCTTGCTTTTTTGGTGGATCCTATCGAGCCGCAGCTGACACACTAAGGAATATAAAGAATGTGTACACAGCCGAAGTTAGAAATGCTGGAGCACCTTAAGTCACATTTATTTCGAACTTTTGTTGGTTGCATTCAGTGCAGAGCCACTTGCGTGATTTTGGCGGCCTCCTCAACTTCACACGTCCAAAATAGAGCCACTTCCATGAACACTTCTTGCCAACACATTCAACCATGTCACCATACTCTGGTTGCTCACAATAACAGCATTTCTCATTTTCCTCATAGTCTTCAAAATGTGCTTCACTCTGAGCAGTGATACTCCAGCAACCAAAGCAAAGCTGAGGCAAGACCACTCTTTTCTGTGCAGAAATTCTCATCAAGAGAGATTCTCTCAATGAACAGGTCATCGGTTGTCCACACAACAAAATCGCAGTAAATTCGTTTGCAGACAAACAGCTGCATCTGAATGTGGGAGGAATAGTGGTGGCGCCTTGAGAGCTTGACATCCCCATCTTCATGAATGAGGTAGGTAACCTTTTCGTATGGAAGTTCTGCAATGCGTGATTCCCTGGCAGTATATGGACCGTTCGAGCAAGCCACTACCACAACAAGCACAGCCAAGCCCGTCCGGATTTGCAGCTAGGAAGCGGAATTCTTAGCCCACAGATCTAGCACTGAAAACTCATATGATGGGTTGACATGGTTGCTACATTACAGCTCTTCCTGTTGCCTCTTTCTTCTCTCCCCACTCAGCAGCAGGTGCGTGGAACTGACATTTTTCTGGCTGGCATATTTTCTTTGGGAGGCTCTGCGAAGGTTTGGCCAATGAAGTCGCACACACTGCTCCGGAAATCTATGCTGTTAAGCAGCCAGTACGAAATCAGCGTCACTTCCTCGATGCTGTCTGGGCCCGAGTTTGTTTGAGTCTGGGAGTTTGGGTCTGCAAGCAAATGAAAATCCGTCATTCACAGTATCACCAATATCCACCCCTGTACTGAAGGAAAATTTTGTGTGGCACGTATTTGAGTGCTTGTTAAGCAACTCTAGGCAGTCCGCTTAGAATTATGTGAAAACAATTTAATTTTTCTTAGTTCAGTTATGACCGTAACCTAAACTACTATGCTAAAAAGAAAATAAAAGGCGCCATGAGCTCACTGAAGCTGGTGTGTAGGCTAAAGATGTTTAGTTAGACGAGTATTTTTCAACCATGCAAACAGCATGACGTCAAATGCATAACTCGGGATTAATTGAGAGGCTTTCAAATGCTGTGTGGCATTCATTTAGTGCCTCCTTCCACAATTCTGGACAGCTATCCCTGCGAAGATTTTGAAGCAGTATTTGTGGAAACTTTGTTAACAAAGGTACATATGGCTCCGAGAAATTTGGGGTAAGGGACTGGACTGCAGGTTGAAAACCAGACTTGCTCAAAGTAGAATAAAGCGCATTCCTTTTTTCTGGTGTCGGAGCTACAGATGAGCCCTTCACTAAGCCATTGGTTTCTTCGAAGATTCATCGTCATTCAGGCGGCGTTATTTTTCATTGTAGACGATGAAAAGTCCATGTCCGTGACGGGCTGGCACTCCAAATTCACCAGCTGGGTTGGCAACCAGGCATTCTCCTTGCTGGTGCACGCACGGCTGTCGCGACAACTTGTCACAGCCTCTAAGTAAAAGAGGATCGCTCTAATGTGAGAGCATGCCTCCCCCAACCCAGCCATGCAGGTGCAGTGCCCATGAATGACTTCCCCGTCAGCCTTGATTAGCAACCACGGAGCCCGCGGCTTTTCGCGAAAGAATGGCGATTGGCGCACCTAGAAAGGAACCGACCAGGAAATACCGAAATTCAGCGTATGCTCGAGACAAACTCGAAACGCGTGATGCGAAAATAATTAACTGACTACTTACCTTTCCAATCACTACGACGTTACCGTCGCGGAGCACTTTAACCTTTTGCGTGGCACCAGGCCGCTTGAGAGGTAGTTGTGCGGCTGCAGTGATTTTTTGCACTTTAACTGCTCCCTAGTCGCAAAGTTTGTGCTGTGGGCCAGGTAATCGCTGAGGTCTGCTGCATCCACACGTGGATACATTTCCACGTCGTCGGTCAAATAGCTGTCGGCTAATGTCAGCGGGTCGTCTCCGCCGCATTTCATGGCTTTAGGGATGCACCTATCGCGCTCAACACGCGACAGGCCTTTGACGTAATCACTGAGCTTCATGACAGCCGCGTGCTTTTGCGTCAGAGCGCAGACCACCAAAAACAGCTAGCACTTGACCAGCACTTGACAACTGAAAGTTTCACCGGCAGAACACAAGCTGTAACGTTCACAAACTCACCGCAGCGCGTAGTCGTTGCTGTCAGCTTTGCACTGTCCAGCCAACCAAGCACTATATGTATGTCACAAGCATCCGTCAGTACGTGTCTCTGATAACCCGTATCTCTTCGTTCAAAGCCCATGTTCAGTTCAACCTGACATGCAAGTCTAATTCTCTTATTCCACGGTCCCTCCGTTTGATCCGTCCAGTCTGGACACGCTTTGGTCTGAGCGTTGTCGCCAAAGCCGAACATTCGCTCCTTCAGGCCAGGATACTGCAATGTAAAGAAAAGCTAACAGTTCTGAAAAACGAGGCGTTCTTCGCTCGACGCCGCTTGGAATCACTCTACCCTGAAGAATTGGCCAGCATTCAGCTGCACGCCAATCATAAGGCAGCAGTGCAGTCTCGGTGTGATGAACTTGCGCACAAAAACAAATTGCACTGCCTTCTTCCGCAACGCCCAACATCTGTAAAAGCTACGCCCACAACCGTCGTTCACAAAGTCTCCTCGTACAAACCTAGCAACGGTGAAATTTCTGTTTTAAACCTGGGTCTCAATTTCAACACTGGACCTACTATAGACCCTAAAAAACTTGTGTGTGCTGTGAAAAACGCGGTGAATCAGGTGGAACCATCGCGGCGCGATGAAGCAAGAAGTCGCGCAGTCAGCATCCTCTAGGTATCGCCCAGGACAATACATGTCCCCGCTGACCACAGAACAAAAAGCTGTGAAGAGCCTGCAAGACAACAAAGATCTCGTTATACTCCCCGCTGACAAAGGAAACAGCACAGTCCTTCTGAATCGAACCGGCTACATAAGCAGAATGGAAAGCCCCTAGAAGATAAAAGCACCTACACCCTTCTTGACAAGGACCCAACCGCGAAAGTTCAGCGCGACTTGCAGAAACTTCTTTCAGACGTCTTTCGTTTTGTTCCCCCGACCTACAAGCCACTCTACTTCACTCAGCTGTGCACTAACGGCTCTACGGTCTACCGAAGGTGCACAAACCTAGTATGCCCATGCATCCCATCGTAGACTACTGTCGGTCCCCTCTTCACAGTCTATCTAGCTACCTCCATCGTATCCTCTTCCCTCTTGTCGGCCTTGGCTCAACGCACGTTCGCAACTCGACTGAGTTCATCGAGACGGTAAGGGACATGGCACCGGATGATGACGAGCTCATGGTCTCATTTGTCATCAAGTCGCTTTTTATATGCGTTCCCGTCGACCTGGCCATACAAGTTTGGTCTGCTGCTCTCGAAGGTGACGAGTCTCTACATAAACGAACCCCCATTGAAGTTTTGGATCTCCGCAGGCTCCTGCACTTCTGCCTGGATAACACTTATTTCGTCTTCCAAGGACGTTTTTACCGTCAACTTCAGGGCACAGCAATGGGTACCTCTATATCCGTGACCGTTGCTAACCTCTGTATGGAATCCGTCTAGCACCGTGCCCTTGAAACGTTTGCATCACCGCCTAGAATTTTCCTCAGATATGTTGACGACTGCTTTTGCCTGCTTCGTAATGTCGACTTAGCCGCCTTCTCGTGCCATTTGAATTCTATGGTACAAGCAATAGACCTCACTACCGAGGAAGAAGCGAATGGTGCGTTGCCCTTTCTGGACGTATTCATAAAACGGGACAGCAATAAGCTCATTTTCAGCGTTTACAGAAAACCGACCCACTCCGGAAGATACCTCAACTTTAATTCGGTTCATCCTGCTACACAGAAGAAATCAGTCTCTGTGTCCTTGTTCAAACGGTCACAACGCATCTGCAGCTCCCTTTAAGACTAGGACAGTGACTTTAAAACTCTCCGACAAGAACTTTCAAGCAAAACCTACCCGGCCTCATTTGTGCAATCTGTGGAAAAACAGTTATGTCGCCCAGCAGGCGAAACTCCCCTGTCGCCCTTGAAACGTGGTGCCGTGCCCTATGCTCCCGGAATAAGCGAGGCCTTAGCGTGCATCATGCGCGCCGTCAATGCCATATTGCCCACTTTCCGGCAAGAAAACTGCGACATGTATTGGTAAACGTCATAGACCTCCTACCTAAGGAAATATACCCTGGCGTAGTGTATAATGTTCCTTGTTGCAACTATGACTACGTATACATTGGCGAAACCGGTAACTTCGAGAGGCGGCTAAAGGAACATTGTAACGATGTACCTAACAAAAAAGTGGATTCTAATGCTATCGCCCAGCACGCAGTATCTAAAGGCCATGATATCGACTGGGGCCGGGTACATGTGCTGTCAACCGTAAAGAAGCTACGTCCTCGCCTGCACGTGGAATCTTTAATCAAACTACTAGTCACCCCCTCAACCGCAACGATGGAAATCTGAACCCAGTCTACGCACGCTCCCTGTGCCCTCTTTTCGAGCATATTTAATACCACTCAGCTGCTTGCTTCATTTCAATGTGAACAAGGCTCCCGTACAGGAGCCGAAATGTCTAGTTTGTTTGTTTTTTTTCTTTTCGTCCGCGTTCCTTCTACACCGTCAGTATGTTTGTCCCCGACCAGACGAGTTTTCGCCCAACTCTCGGCTTCACATATATGTACGCCGAGACCATGCAGTTCTCCAAATGACGACTCGTTAACAAAGCGCAGCGTCCACGAAACAGTCCATCCGCATCAGAATTTACTAGGTCTTCTGATACGTGCACAACTAACCGAGTTTGTTCACGAGCTATGCGAAGCTTTGGATCTTTGTAGTCTCATTGACTGCGTGTTCAGAGATTTTTAAAAGGGATTTGACGTGTAGTTGAGGGTTTCACGGCATACCGTCTGGTCAGGTATCATGGTGATGAGGAGTACTGGTCAATGTTCAAGGTAAATAAAGATGGAAATTTTTGACGTTTTGGAAGCACAACGGCTCCCTTGTTCAATATGAAACAACCGGCGCACGGATCCGTTCTTTTGTAGCACCCAGCAGTGTTTTTAATGATTTAGCATAGATAGGATGCAGAGTTTCGTTGTTCCTGTTTAGTGAGTTAGACGACGTCTGCCGAGGTATTTTTTCTGTTGTCAATATCTTTTATTCATCCCAGTTACTCCAGTGGCTGGTTTCTTGCACATACTGAGCGATGGCGTTAGTTACTGTTTCGTTTCGGACGTTGTTCTGGTGCTCTCTCAGGCATCTCCTGAAGTCCTTTTTCACCTAGATATACTGATGGGCATAGGCGCAGTCAATTCTGTGCTCAACGCCCGGAAATATTTCACGAGGGAGCCTGTTCTTCACGTACGCTAGTTCTGTTCGTACCTTGCCAGCGGGGACGTGCGCGATATTGACGCCATGCTTGCGGAAAATATTTGCAAGCGACTCGCTAATGCCCTCTATGTATGGGACAGGAGCTCGTTTTTGTTTCGTTTTTTTTTTCTAGCTCTCGCTTTCTACGGGGGCAAACTGTTTGGCTGACATTCTTCTTTCGGTGTTCCTGATGAAGGAAAGAGCTTAGCCATTTCTTCGCAGGTCGGACTCTATGCTTTCCATTTCGCTCCTTAGATTCGCATCTTCACTGCAGACATGCCTGGCGCGGTTGATCAGAGAGACAACGGCAGACCGCTTGTGAGTGACTGGGTGAACAGAACTGAAATGTATCTTCCAGAGTGCGTAGGTCTGCGGTAAACAATAAATGTAGGGCCAATCGGTTTACGGGTTTCTGTGGTGTCCAGGAATGGGAGGCAGCCGTCGGGTTCCTCCTCAACAATGAACTTGGTTCAATGGCGTTCAGGTGGTCCAGAGAAAGGGCCATGTGTTTGCGCTCTAAAGCACAGAAACAGTCGTCCACGTACCTTAGAAACATTTTTGGTCGCGACTGGAAAGTGGTTAGGGCTTTGTTTTCGAGGACTTCCATCGTGATGTTCGCCGCTGTGACCGAGATGCGTGCTCCCATTGCTGTGCCGAAAGTGTGTTGGTAAAAGTTGCCATTATGTGTAAAATAGGTGTTAGCAAGACAGAAGCGCAATAGCTCGCATAGCTCTGCTGCGTCGAAAGGGGTCCGATCTTCCCTAGAGTCTTCATCATCGAGACGTTGCCTGAAAACTTCAACGGCCAGATTGACCGGTACGCTGGTAAACATTGAATGTTTTGATATAGTAGATCATGAATTATTAGTCCACAAATTGCGTTTTTTAAATTTGAATGAGAAGGTTGTTGAATTAATTAGAAATATTTAAGTTTAGGTAACAGTATGTCACCATAAATAGAGGCCGTTCATATGTAACTTCTGTCTCGTGAGGTGTCCCACAATGGTCAGTTTTGGGATCGTTTCTTTTTCTTTTGTTAATTTACGATATATCAGAAAATGTTACTTCCTCCATGGAACTTTTCACTGATGACTGTGCAGTGTATAGAGAAGTGAAAAATGCCCATGATTCACTTACTTTGCAGGAAGACCTAAACACTGTGCACCGGTGGTGCCAACAGTGGCACATGAAATTAAATTTGCGAAAACAGGACACTTGTGTTCCACAATAAAAATAATTAACCTAATTATTTCTATAACATAAACGTCTACTCATTAGAATGTGTTCCCGAATATAAGCATTCCGGCGTGTACATCACTTTAAATTGTGTTGGCATCGGCATGTTGATCTTTTTACTGCGAAAGCTCGCAAAATGCTGTTTTCTGCGTCGTAACATGTGAACGTTTCCAAAAGATTCTGGGGATTTACGGTTTAAAACGTATATTTGATATATGCTGGAATAGGCTTGTACTGTATGGGACCTGCCGAAAAATAACGGCCGACAGAAATTAGAATTCTGAACTTAGTGGCCCGCCATGTTTCTGGGAATCGTAGTAATACACATTACTGTGTCTAGCGTAAAACAGGAAATAGAGTGAGAACCTCTTGAAGTGAGCAGCAGAAAGCTCAGGCTTAACTTTTTTCATAATATATATTACAATAGAATTGGTATTGATAGAGAAGCAAATTCTCCATCCACACTACAGATCCGAGAATGTTGATCATAACCATAAAGTGCGCGGATTGTGATCAAGAACCCATTGGGTCAAGATGTACTTTCCCCGTGTTGTTCCAGAATGGAATGCTTTATCCTCATTTCTTGTCAACATTACTGACAATGAAGTGTTTCATCGTCGGCGTGACTGTCCTTACAATTTTTCCTTGCTTTGGAACCCCCCTCCACTGTAATGTCACATTTGGCGCTGTGGGCAAACAAATAAATAAAGTTAATTATTAGAACACATCATCGCACATTCTCAAATGAATTTACTTGAAAGCAATAGCTCATCTTCCTCGACTTTAGCAAGGCCTTTGATTGTGTCCCTCATAGCAGGCTTTTTACTAAACTTGAAAAATTCAGTGTTCCTCCAATAATAATAAATTCGATTAACGCGTACCTTTCAAACCGCACCCAGTTTGTCGACATGCGAGAGTTTTCTTCCTATACGTTACCAGTTTCATCGGGAGTTCCGCAGGGAAGTGTTTTAGGGAGTTTTCTTAATATAGGTTAATGACATAACTGCTGAAATTCATCCTGACATTAACATCCGACTATTTGCAGATGACTACCTTCTTTAGAAGCATATAACATGTGAAAAGGATCACAGAAACCTACTGACCAGTTTGACAGAAACTAAGGATAGGTATACAAGGTCGGGTATGACGTTAAACCTCGAAAAAGCAGTCATGCTTTGTGTCACAAATAAAAAAACGTCCCTATCTCTTTTCATACCAAAGCCGCTGCGGTGGCTCGGTGGTTACGGCACTCGGCTGCTGACCCGAAAGACGCGGGTTCTATCGCGACCGCGGCGGTTGAATTTCTTTGGAGGAGAAATTCGAGGCCCGTGTACTGTACGATGTCAGTGCACGTTAAAGAACCCCAGGTGGTCGAAATTTCCGGAGCCCTCCACTACGGCGTCTCTCATAGCCTTAGTCGCTTTGGGACGTTAAACCCCATAAAACCAACCAACCAACCAACCCCAGGTAGTCGAAATTTCCGAAGCCCTTCACTACGGCGTCCCTCATAGCCTGAGTCGCTTTGGGACGTTAAACCCAAACCAAAACATTACGCCAAACTTTCATACCAAGCTAATGGCAACCCTGTAAACAAAGTTAAGGAATATAAATACCTAGGAATTACACTTACTAACACCGTTTAGAGGTCTACACATGCTAAAAACTCTTGCACATCTGCTACACGCAAACTTGACTTTCTAATACATAAGTTAAAACAGGCACCCTCGGAATTAAAACTTCAAGCCTATAGAGCATTTTTTCTGCCAAAACTCGAGTACACTTCAGTGGTATGGAACACGTTCTACATAAAAGACACGCAAAAGCTGGGAATAGTTGAAAGACGCGCAGTTGGTTTTATATTTATTAAATATGGGGATGCACATTCTATTTCAAAGGTCCTCGCAGATAATAACATTAAAACACTAGAGATCAGAAGAAAAATGGCGTGACTTAAGTTTTTATAAGCCATTTTCACAAAGCGCCAAAATCTTAAACACTTATAATATGCCGTTTCCATCGCGTTCATCCAGGCATCGTCACGTCCGCAATTTGCTCCCATATGCCGCGCGCGCAAATCTGTTCACGTCTTCTTTCTTTCCGTGAACTATAACAGAGTGGAATGATCTGCCTGCAGCAGTTTTTTCTTCAGAAAATTTTGAGTGTGCTCTAAACACTGTGTTTCAATCTTGATGCACGCTTGATGTTTCTATGCGATATAATTGTGATTTTTTTGTTTGCTCAAGCGCAGTTCCGTGTTCAACTTTTTTACTCTGTTGATCGTTTTTGCACGTAGGCCTTTGTTAGTAATGTATAATGTTATCATAATTTTGTTCTGTTGATGAGCGCGTGTTCTTTTTTTTTGTGCTCTTGATAAGATGTTGCGCGCGCCATTTTGTTAAAACCAAACTCACATATTTGAAGTATAAGATGTTGCGCGCGCCATTTTTTAAAAACCAAACTCACATATATGAAGTATGCGTATGAAAGCACTGCTATGTAAAACTTTGTACTGCTCCCACCTGCTTGGTCTTCCGAGAGTGTAGTATCTCCCAAATAAATAAAAATAAATGAAATAAATAAATAAGAGGATCATCTGTGCTGAATTTTGTGTAATATACTGATAATCAGCGATGGTTACGCTGTCACAGTATAATTGTTGCCCTTTAGTCTACTTCAGTTTTAGGGCACTTCCAGCTGCCAATACCGGTTGCGCAGGGGAGAGATGTAGGTAAATGCTAGATGCAAGGTGCTATATGAAAGAATGTTAATAGATTAATGCACTATGTCTCTCCTCGTGTCAATGGAACCCCAGTTTGTAAAGCTCGCTGTACAGAGGGAAAAACGCATGTCTAGAACACGCTGTGAGCGTGTTTCGGGCGTAACACGCGATAACTAGCCATAAGATTTGGTTAAAAATGGTCTGTATGTAAACATGTGCTATTAAACTCATTGAATTTCATCGTCATTTTTGGCTTTCTTGGTCGCAGTGGCTTTGGGAGCTCCGGAACACACCGTTTGGTTGTTCTAGGCATGCGTTTTGCCCTCTGTACGTGCTATAGAGACCTGGAGCTGTAATTTTCCTCTCTTTTACTCGTGTTCTTTCATTGTGGCGTAATTCGCTGCACATTTTTTCAGGAAGCGCAGGTCAAATGTCACAGTTTTTTAGACAAAAAGGAATAAGAAACATCCAATTCATCCAATTCTCGCAATCCTTCGCGCGTGCAGAAATATTGCGAGTTATAATTAATGGCTCTGACAAGGTCAAGCAATGTCGCTGTGAATATGCTGAAAATGCCTTGTTCGCACTTAGTGAGCAAAACGAAACAATAAAATTTTATCACATGTTACGCTTATAGGAGCTCTCGTTCAACAGTCGGCACTCACTGAGAATGATGAGCGTACAAGGTGATGTTCCAAGCATCAACATGATTTCCCTGAATCACAGGTTAGAAGACGGTGGTGTGGAAAGTGTTCGCAAGCCAAGGCAGAGTACTGGAAATAGAAATAAGAAAACACAGCTGCAGTGCGAGAATAAGCGAAAGGGACTGACAACAAGGTGTGCCACGTATCGTAAACCCAGGGTTAAAAAGGCGAAAAACAAAACCTTCGCAAATCTAACTGAAAACACTTTTCTTCTGTTAGCGGGAGTGCCTTGAAATTCACATTAACCTTACTTATGCATAAAGACAAATGAATTCATTAAGTGACGTGAAAATTACCAATTTATGATATATGAAGCATCAAAGAAAACCCCAAAGCATTGTTTCTGCCGACGTATAATTATTTTCGAGGCTTTTACAGGATTAGACGAAAGACCAGAAAAAAGTTGCCTCACCGAAGCAAACGAAACGCATATACTTGAACCCGCCGCGGTGGCTCAGTGGTTACGGCGCTTGGCTGCTAACCCAAAATGCGCGGATTCGATCCCGGCCGTGCCGGCTGAATTTCGATGGAGGCGATATTCTAGAGGCCCGCGTATTGTGCGATGTCAGTGCATATTAAAGAACCCCATGTGGTCGAAATTTCCGGAGCCCTTCACTGCGGCGTCCCTCATAGCTGGAGTCGCTTTGGGGCGTTAAACACTAATAAACCAAACCAAAGCAATACTTGCTACAGTTTTTGAAAGTACAACTAACATACTTTCATTGAGCAATGGGGAAATTGCTACTTTGAGAGATAAACGCTTTCTAAGAAGGTCGATAACCTTGTGGCAATGATGATTAGGCTTTCATTTGCTTAAGAGTTTTACGCGTGCAACTAAAATAAAGATATGATACTGAGAGAGTTGATAATATATTTCAGGTGAAGGGCGGCCCTCTAGGTGCAGCGTCTATCTTTTCTGTTCAAGTGAAAGCTTTAATGCCCTTGTACAAGCCATTTAGTAGGAGAAATTAAGGGGTTACAACGGCAGCTGTGTAACGTGTTATGCGTAACGCGCTTTTGAAGGTGGACACCTCCGCCAGGTAGCTTGAAGTACGATTGAAGTGTCCAGTGACCCAGGGAGCCAATGAAACGCCTTTCCTTTCCTCGAAACCAGCGCAGGGCTTAGACTGCGAGTAAGGAAACACTGAGAACAAGACTATTCGCTTCGTGTTAGTGGGCGCGGGAGTACGTGAAGTGTACCGGGAACGCGATCAAACCGAGGATCGCTAGCGGGAGAAGGTCGAGTAAGCATGCGAGCGCAAAGACGCCCAACCGGGAAAACGTCAAAATGGCCTGCTTCTCGAGACCAATGAAGCAGTAATGCCACTTAGCTGTCGCTGATTAATGCGCTGAGCCGGTAAGCTTAGCTATAATAATTATTATTTTAAACGTTCTTATTTATTGGTACTATCAGACCAAATAGGGCCTAGTAGGAGTGGCTATATACTACATCATACACGAACGAATGGAAAAAAAACCGCAAAACAGTGAGAACAACAAACAGTGCGAAATACAAAAATAGGGGTGGTTTGATACAGCATTGCATCCAAACGTAAAGGGAAGAAACGGTGGAAAACTGTAGAAGAGAACAGTGCAGAACACTTCACTAGAATTATCATCAGAAAGTTTGGGGAAAAAACGCACGCACAAAACAGGCACACTGACAAGACACTGACAGGCACACTCGTCGTGTAGGTTGTCTTGTGTCTGTGTTTTTGTCATTTTTCGCGCAACTTTAGCATGTCTGAAGAATTTCACCAACTGTCCCGACGCATCCTACTCAAATATTTGGCACTGAGTCGTGCTTTGCTCACTCTTTATGGGGCAGTGAAAGAGAAGAAAATAATTATTTTCAATTACGTACCTTCTGCTTTAACTCCGCGCCGCTTAGATATTGTGAGGGGCTGAATCTGTTTTCTGGACGTTCTTTCTGTAAATGATCCTTCGCAGCTGGCAACCAAGAACAATCAGTAACAGCGTTCTTTTGTTAGTCATAGGTTCTTTAGAGCACGCTGGAATAAAGAAAGGTGATCCGACGGCGGCACGTGGAACGGCCAGTTATTGTGAACATTAAGTGCCACGGGGCCGCAAAGGGCAGCACCAGTACAGGGGGCTTTCCTCGTTAGTTTTGCTAGCGCTTCTATGGGCGCAACTGGCACGGGCATTAATTTCAATGTATATATGACATTCGCCTGCTTGAGACGACTCTGCCTGATTGAAGGAACGTAGCCTTATATTTATTCCTACATTTCAGGCTGTAATTCGATTCGCGGCCGCATGAGTAACCGCCTAAGTGAAGGTGCTAGCAGCTACAGTTTCAGCGCATAGCTGTATTCGTCTACAACTTCGAGGCTTAAGGGAAACACTGTTAGTATAGTGGCATTTATTGAAAACACTCATTTCAGCACTTTGTAACACGCATTCATTGCTCCAGCTAGCAGTCACTTGAAACCTGTTACAGCACAACTTTAAGGCTGTAATATTCGATTCTGTAATTTAATTAGAAGAATCTTCATAGAAGCTGTTCGTTATTTTTTATCTTAAGAAAAGTAATGTCACATATAATAAGCAGGGCGCTGATATCGTTTAAGGAAACCCATATCCGCCGACACGAAGGCTTAAAACAAAACTTCGAATAGAGAAAGGGAAAAAAAGAAAGCGAAACAGGAACACAACCAGCACTGCATATGTTCGGTTTCGTGGCAGGCGTATAGGGCCAGCACCAGTACGGGGGGCCTTCCTCGTCGCTCGTTTGGCTGGCGCCTAAAGCTTAATTCGTCAGTAATGAAATGGCTTTGTAGCTTTTTGAATAACAGACAGCAATTTGTCTACGCTAACAAATATTCTCCTCGTAGCCCGGTCATTTCAGGTGCTCTCCAAGGTACAGTTCTTGGAGTCTTGCTTTTCCTCATCAACATTAAAGACCTTCCTTCCTATATTTCCTCTATAATCTGCTTACTGTCTGACGATTGTGTAATCTACCACCTATTCTGTAATAATACTGACGTAGACGTTCTCCAACGAGATCTTAACCGAACCGAAATATGGTGCAAACAATGGTTAATGTCTCTTAACATTGCCTGATTTCATTCCATCGTCGGCAGATGCATACTCCTTCTAAATACGTTCTTTTTGGTTCGGATATGTCATTTGTTTCTTTTTCCAAGTATTTAGGTATTACTGTAACGCAAAAACCTAATCGTACTCTTGGTTTGATAAGTCGCAATCTACCATTTGCCACCCCATCCACCAAATCATTAGTATACCTAACTTTTGTCCACCCTAACTAGAGTACTTTTCAGCAATATGGGATCCTTACCAGTCTAACCTCAGTTTAACCTTAGAAAAAAAAATAGAAAATCAGGCTATCCGCTTTATTTACTCTGATTATTCATACTAGTGTGCCGGCTTATAAATCTAGTGCCAACTTGCACAACCTTGCAACGCGACAAAAAATTTCTTCATTGTGCCTCTTTCATATGTTTTATCATTCATCTCTAGGACAATCAGTCATATCACCTGCGCATCACCTCTTCAGCCCTATTAGTCACCAGAAAGCCGCCTGCGCCCTCACCGCAAGAACAAGCGCTCATCCACGATCTTTTTTCGTCGTGTCATCCTGGGACTGGAATGACCTACCCCAGTTAATAAGGACGGAAAACTGGGCGAGTTGGTGGGGCTTCATACTTTCAACTGCGCAAAAAAAAAAAATATGGACACAAGGTAGAAGGTACGACACGAGCGCAGACTATCAACTAAATTTTTATTTCAGGAATAAGGTGCTTATAAACGCTCAAAAAACCCAGGGTACAGAAGCACAGAAACAAACGCAACAGAATCACGAACTTTGGCGCGTGCACTGTCAATTATTTCAACAAAACAAAAAACCCCAAAAAACGATCTGCACGATCTGCGCTCGTGTCGTGCCTTCTACCTTGTGTCCGTGTGTTTTTTTGCGCAGTTGAAAGTATGATGGACCTACCCCAGGACGCCGTGCATCATATTGTGACGAAGATGAAGCTGGCAGTGGCGCGGGACTGAGCGCTTACGCTAGGTCTGTGGCCATTAGATTATCCCTTGTCCATTGTTCACCTCGCCTCATTCTTCGGCTGGCCGCCACGTGACATTTGTTGGAGGCGCTGGGTTCCACCATGCTCTCATCCTACCGGTTAACGTTCTTCTGAGCCCTGTGTGTGCATCCTTCCGTTGGCTGCGGGTTCCCGATCCGCGTCGTCCGGCTCTGCCCTAGCCTGCCAGATCCGAACCGACCACGCCGTTGCTCCCACGCCCCGGCCACCCGACACGACGAAGTGGAACCGACGCCATGACCAACCCGACCTACCGACCCCATCGACCCGATACGGCGCTTACGTGTGCAGACACTGTCCCCCTGCCCATGCCGCTCAGCGCGTCAAGGGCCTATGTGGTCGGCTCTTGGCGACCAGCGTCTCGGAAGCTACGTGCACCAGGACTAATTCCCTTATCTCTTTCATCATGGCGGCCAGCACTTCACCACCTTGCCATTTCTGTTTTGCCGTTGCTGAAGCCCATCACCACTTCGCGCGTCCCTTTGTCGGTGTCTTCTATTTACGATCGGGACGATCGCTCGGTGGCCCCGCGTAATGTGACGAAGATGAAGCTGGCAGTGGCGCGGGACGGCGTGCTCGGGCTAAGCCAGTGGCCATTAAATCATCCTTCATCCGTATTATCCGTATCCTTGTGATGCGGTTTGAATCGCGGTCTTGATTCACGTGCTCTTTTTCTGGCTGAATGTTGTAATCATTAACTGGACTGCGCATGTGATGTGCTTTTCTCCTGTTTTGTTTTTTTCCCTGTTATGTATGTGTTGCGTGTCCCAATAAATTTTACCTCAAAGTGACCACCTGTTCTGTCTTTCTAGTCTCCGTCCTCGTCTCTGTGGTGCCTCGTTAACATGGAAAAAGTTGATTTTACGGAACGTATTCTCTGACAATTCGACATAAAACACAATGCACACACACTTAGTACAATTCTATCCAGATAATGGATGCGGGAAATGCAACACAATACTTAAGACTTCAAACAATAGCTCGTTCAGGGGATTAAATCTCATACCGTATGGGGGTTATTCCTGTAGTAACGCTCAAAGGGCTAGAAGCAGTTGTCGCTCTCTAGCACCAGCGTGCCAGCCCTAGCAGTCAGAGCTGTGACCCCCAACCCGCGGTGCGGTGAGTCGCAACCACGGCGGGTTCGGGCCAGAGGGGACAAACACGAGTATGCTACTCGGAGGAGCGTTTATTGCTCCCGAGCAATACAATGCAGCAGCAACAATACAACCGCCGTAACGAGGGCGAGTGTTCCGCTCGCGTACGGGGGTGAAAAACACAAAGGAAAGAACGCACGCAAAAATGTGGGGGAAGAAGGTTCCTCTCACCTCGCGTGGTTCCTCGCTCACGGCCCGCGGCGGTCAAGTCACACGCGGTGGCCGGGCGATAAGGGCAGCGGTCTCCGTGGCAGATCTCTGATCCGTGCGTGTGCACGGCTCCCGCCAGAAGACGAGCGAGCCTCGGCAGAATCGCGCCTTCTCGCGGGCTGTGGAGAGGTCTCTCCGTTCTAAGAGGGGAACGAGGGAAAGTCTCCGCGGCGGCGTCGCGGCGGGGAGCGAAAGGAAGCGGGGGTGGCGTGAGTGCCCTCCCTCGCAAAACCTCCTGAACGGCGCGCGCATAGCATCGCGTGATAATTACGCGCGGCCGTTACAATGGGGCAGGGGATTCATGTGTATCCCCACAACCTTCTGCTTTGATAGAAATAGTGTTTTGACTTGCTTATTGAATTGCGTTAGGCAGACACTGTCATTTAATAAGTTCAATATGCCAGGACACTCACTGAAGAGTTCTGGTATTAGTGGCGACAGCCTCTGTAATCTATAAGTTGTGTGCGATCTGGTCTTAACCATTTAGCTTTGCCGTAGTTCATATGGGGACTGATTAACTTGATAGATTTCCTGAAACTTCGTTCTTTGTGCTCACTATTTACGCAAGGCTTCCAGAGACAGTTTTTGTTTAAACACTTGTATCTGAGGTATGCTATAGCTGGTAAAATATGAAGCACTGCTTTCAGTGTAGGGCACGTTTCGAATTTCTCGTATAGTTCGCTTTTGAAACGATAAAAGATAATTCAGTTTCATCTCGATTGTCGTCGACCACACCAGCAAGCAGTAGACAAGGCGCGAATGCGCAAGTACGTAGCATAGTTTGCGTTTAGCATCAGACGGAAAGAGTGGTCCTAGTTATTGTAACATGCCGATGGACCTAGATGCATCGGTTCTTAACTTGTCGACATTGGGGCAGGATGTTGCTATGCAGCAACACCTGAAAATCGGATCGTATATCAGTGTTGTATATGTACTTCCTAAAATTCCAAAGGTAAGGTAGGTACATTAGTTGCTTTTTTCGGCTTAGAAAAGAGTTACTTCGTTATTTATTATATTCAATAGCATTTTAGTTGGCTTCAACCACATATTCAGACTTTGTAGCCATTTATTTGCTTCTCAACATATTTTGTGTGTATTAACCCCTCAGAAAAATACAGTTGTATCGTTGACGTACAGCAACATTTTTTTATGTCCTTGAGTATTAACAATTAAACTTTGCATGGATGGCTTTCAGCGATTCATTCATAGCCGTACTGTCATCCTTTAAAACATTCACGTCAGCAGCCAACTTGCGAATTTCGTTCCACTTCCTGACTGCCAGTGCCCGGATTACTTTCCATGTCCCCACCAAGTATCAGTAAGTACTTCAAGCATGCTATACTGTTATACACAACTGAATACACAAGTACAGGAATAAACAAGTACAGGAAGGAGAGCTATGCTCCGCAGTACGCAATAGTGCGGCGCGGTGCTCTTAAGTGAAGGCTGCTGTTAACGCCACAGCGCTACGTGGATTCTGATAGCCTTGAACCTCGTCTTGGTGGCTCAGTGGTTACGGTGCTCGGCTGCTGACCGAAAATACGCGGGTTCGATCCCGGCCGCGGCGGTCGAATTCCAATGGAGGCCCGTGTCGAGGCCCGTGTACTGTGCGATGCCAGTGCACGTTAAAGAACCCCAGGTGGTCGAAATTTCCGGAGCCCTCCACTACGGCGTCTCTCAATGAAAATGGGATCTAACACAGTTTCACTGGGAGGACAGGTGGGCAGTGACCTTCCATTCAAGGTTGCATTCAAGGTTGATAGCCCAGCACAGAAAAAGATCTTGGACCTCAAATCCTGGAAAGAGAAAAAGATCCCGAACCTGGGAAGACCGGCTGTGTAACCCAGAAAAATCAATAGCGTTTACTACTACTACTACTATTATGATCCATTTCCAGCTAACTTATTGAACCGAATCATGCCCTTCCAGCTACAAAATGCCATTTGGAGTTCCAGAAGAGGGTAAATATGGGCTGGTTGATACATGTTTTACGAATGGGAAAAACAGCGCAGTGAAAGACAACACAAAAGAAGGACAAAATGCCAGCGCTTAGAGCTTTATTATTGAAACACAAATTATGTCCAGCTGCATAATTTATACTTCCAGTTACCTTCAACTGAATTAATGTACAATTTGTAGGTTTTCGTCAGGGGTACAAATTTCAGCTAGAAGATGGGAATGGGTACACGTGTCAGAACGCTGGCCAGGCCTTGCATTTTCATCTGGGAAATTGACCGTGAAACAATTACATGACTTTTCCTTCAGGAAAAATAGTTCACTGCTGTATAACTACGTGCAGCATGTGAAAGAAGCAGTCAAAAGCAAGCAGACAGAGGCAACCAAATGCCATGAGGCAAAGCATGTTGTGATCTCATCACACAAACAGTGCCACACAAGACGTATTGCACCCTGAAGAACAGATGTTGTAAATGACTAGAGACACAGCGACCATGCTGTATGTTGAGCATGTTGTGGACTGCTGGCTCTCAACAAACACCAAAGCAAACAATGCATTGGTGAAAGCATGTCCAGTCAACACCCAGGTGCTGGAAGGAAAACATTTTGGTGCTTTCCTGTCCTTCACTGAACTTAAGCACCAAATAAAATGTGCGTTGTGTACAAGCAGAACACGTAGGGAGGCACCACACGAAGGGATGGCACTTCTTCACAATCACCAAAGCATGTGTTGAAGCATGCACTCAGCAAGTTGGCAGACGGTAGGCTGAAAACACTTGGGGCACTTCCTGACTCACACAAAACTGCAGCACCAGACAAAAATGATTTCTACTGTCATGGATATCACCAATATGGTCCTATTCAAAGAACAGCACCAAAATGATGAAGACTTCATCAGCTTCCTGGCAGTATGCTATCAAACTTGAAGCAGAGCAAATGTATGCTGATTACTTGTGGCATAGCTACACATGACAATCACGGCAGTGAGTGCAATTCTCGAAAGCAGCTGCTGATCATGCACTTCCTGTCTGTCAGGTAGAATCCAAATGGTGCTGTGTCCTCCTCCCTGCTGTAGATGTTGGTGCTCCTTCTGTTATCACCACCTGCCAGTGGTGTCATGGTCCTGCAGCTGAGTGTGGATGAATATGTTGTGTTGCACAGTGCAAGCTCCGCTGACCTTTGCAGAGAACTCTTGACCATGGCGTACCATGACCATGACACCTTTGCAGACACCTCATGTAATCGTTCAGGAACCCGGTATCACCACCCAGCTAGGCAGCCAGTCCAGCCGAGGGGTGAGCGAAGATGAATCTGGCATCATGGCTCCCGAGCACACGAGACCCCACGGTGAGAGTAGTCCACCACATCTGCATAAGATGCAAACCATCACCTGCACATTAATCAACGCTGTGCACTGAAATCTTCCAACGAGCTAGACATTGCGTTTCTAAATATGAGAAATTGTTGAAGCCTCAAGTTCAACTACTGTCTAGTTTTACGCACAAATGTAAAATACGCTGACTGCAAAATCAATCATTAGTATCAAAACGAAGTGTTGCCATATAGCTAGAGGTACTTGATGACACATTTCCCAAACTGATGGATACAAATAATTAATACACACTTTTTATACTCAAGAAAACCACCACAGAATGCACTGCAAGGAAGGGCACAAGTTCAACTGTTTATGACTACCATGAGTTTTTTAGTATATGCATGCTTTTTCATTTTGCACCAATTGAAATGAGGCTACCTTGACATTGCGGTCACTAAGAGAAATCCAAAGCCAGAGAACAACACTGCGTGTCACCCACACCTATCTCCACTGTCACCTGAAAAGTACAGACATGATTAATTTACATGTGGTTCTATTTACACTGTTCTTCCTTGCTCAATAAACTATATATAAATGCAGACAGATATCATTAGCCGCATGCAATCTTACTGCAGGCAAACATGCTATCCCTTCATGCCTGCCACAACACACTAAGCACGTGCTCACCAGTTTAACGATTTCCATGCGGGCAGCACATGGAGAGAGACTGCACATAAATGGGTCATGGATGGATCCCGCCCAGATTCTTGTGAGCTGGAACCTTCACCGGCAGGAACACCACACCTGTAAATAAAATGTACAAGACTCATATATATTTGTTTTCCGTGTGCCCTTAGAGAAATAATTTTTTCCACCCTCCTACGGTAATTTCCACGTGACTGCTGCGTAACTGATGATGTAACACTGTTATGAAAATTTCAGCTTGAATAGCGAAATCACTTTAGTGTGCTTCATTAATAATGCTTAAGACAGGTTATAGTATTATTTTACAATGTCACGCATTTTTTTTTCACACTTAAGGAAACGACGCCTTTCAGCTGATTTCACCGATGCTGCCTTTCACATTCATCAACACCAAACACAAAGAAATCGATCAACGTACTAGCATGCTAGGCTTTGTTTTCTCAACTTGGCGCTGTGTGCAAAAACTGAAACACAGTATGAAAAAAGCAACACGAAGTGCCGAATACAAATTTCGGATTCTTGTTTTAAAGTCATCTCCAGCATGCATGCGAAAGGAATGAGAATGATGCTACACACACACACGGATGTCTCGTCAAGAAGCCCGACACATTCCTGGAGTTTGTTGCTCGGCCGCGCGAACACCTCTCGTGTCATCCGCTCATCACGCGAGGCAAAGCCCATCCGTTCAGCGACGTTTCACAGCTGGCGATCGTCCCTCAGAGCTCGACAGTTCGGCACTGCTTCTCGCCGCAATGCATCCTTGCATAGCCACCACATATATGCCTCGTCAGATGATTGCACAGACGAGCTGTCTAGTCAGAGACAACTCGAAAGCATCGCGGTGACCTCGAAAGTCGCTCACCTTTCCCACTTCTAGGGTTTAACAAACGACGAATGAATGCAAGGAGCAGCAAATCGCAGCGCCGGCACCGCCATTCGAGCAATTTTCGCGCTTCACTAACCGCACGGACGGATGATTTCTCACCGCGAGCGAAGGGTTTGCAACGGGAGAGCAGTTAGCGCCCCCATGCGGCTGTACGCTTAAGCCTTCACTATTAACGATCTCGAGGGTTGCTTATTTCAGATGAGCTCTTACAACGCGATATCATTACATTGTGCAATCAAAACAAGACTTTTGTAAGCTTAGTTTTGTCTTGAAATAAATACCCGTTAAAATGCGGCTACCTAACGCCGTATAAATCAGCATTTCACTAACTCATTTGCATGATTCGGGTACCTTTCGCCGGGCGAAATGATGGCGGCGAATTTCAGCCATTTTTTGCAATGGCGGCACAACGTAAACGTGATGAAACGTCATTCTGACATCACTCCAAAATGTGTGCCTATCACGTGATTTACGTGATATTGTTCCAACCAATCAGATTTTAGGAAGTTGCCATTTCCGGTGTGCAGCTATTTTCTCCGAATTGGCAAGTCGAGCGCAAGTGCTCTCGCACGGACCGCTTGTAGCTTCTTTTCCCTTCACAATCACATATATGTACCAGCCGGGCACCAAGAATAGCGCTACGAAAATGCCTTTTCAATGCCACGTCAAATCGACGTCACCGCGAAAAGTGCTCGCGTAACCGACCCTGATTGACACGCCCATTGACGGCGATTGACACTTCTGACAGCCAATCAGAGAGGCAATATGGCGCCGACAGGCGAATGTGAATATCGAGAATAGGGCCCCTGGAAGCTGTACAGAACTCAGCAGCATGTTTTATCACCGGTAACTGTGATCACTTTTCTACTGCCAGAGGTAGAAATTCTTTCGCATTAACCCTTCTTTCTCAGCGCAGGAAAGTGTATGTTTTTCAAAATTCACAATATCAGCTCCATTCTTAAAGACCCACTGGCAACACAGCCAACTTATGTCTTATCCCACACTGATCACTCAAGCAACTTTGGCGTTCCGCACTATATCCTGCATTAGTTCTGTGATTCCAAAGACATTGTCAGAGTGGAACAATCTGCCACCAGAAGTTGGACTCGCGAAAGACATGGAAGAATTTAATGGGATTCTCAGTATAGTGCCGCGAATAATTGTAGTGTTTGTTTATTCATTCTTCAAAGCTGCCGGCACGATACTTTATCACTTTGTGATGCGAGACGCGACCAGATTTATCTCGATTGTTCCTGTCCAGGCGAGGCCGCCTCTACGACGTTTCAGAATGTTCTAGTAACTTTCCAAGCTTTATCTCGAAAGTTCGGTATCTGCTATAAACTGAGCACAGCCTAGAGTGGCAGGCATTTGTTCGACGACCGCCGAGCTCGCCTGGTGCTACGCCGCCGCCGAGTCATTCAGTTCTTTGCGAGCGCAAGTCAGCCCAAATAAAGAGTTTCATTTAGAGTCCATTTTCTCTGTTTTCCTGCTCGCCGGACTGCAGTCACTACTACGGGACATCTGATGGAGGTACTAATGAATTTCCCTGTCGCCTTCACCCCCTGGGAGCCGCCAAAGCAGCCCGAGCCGTCTTGAAGAAGCAGATCACGAGAAAGCCGCAGCCGTCCAAACTGAAGACGAAGTGCGAAGCAGCAGTCGTCTAGAGAGGCGTTCACGTGAATACAGACTACACCCGGACCGTACGCGAGCAAAGTACTCCTCAAATCCGACGTCAACCATGGCTACGACACCAGCCCCCAATATTTTGCACCAGCCCCGACTTCTGCCCACGCTCAATGGTTCACCAGTCGAGGATCCTGAAGAATGGCTGCAACAGTTATACCGTGTCGCCGTCTTCAACAGTTGGGATGACCAGACTAAAGTACGCCACGTTTTCTTCGCCCTGGAAGGACCAGCCAGAATTTGCTTCCAAAACCACGAAGCTTTCTGGCGACGTGGGAAACATTCAAGCGGGAGTTCCTGAAGGTATTCACAAGCATTGTCAGGAAAGAAAGAGCTCAGATGCTTCTACAGCCACGCATCCAGCACCCAAATGAGACAGTGACCGCGGGAGTAGAAGACATGAAGCGCCCTTTTCGACGTGTCGATTCGGACATGACGGAGGAGAAGAAGGTGGAACTTTTGATGCGTGGTACTAAAGAGGCACTTTTCGGTGGTCTGTCCCGCAATACACGGAAGGCTGTCGCTGAATTCACCAGCGAAGCAGCCCCAATTCAGAAAAACCTTGGAAGGACGAGCCCGCCATTTCCTTCGACATGATCCAAGTGACCTCAACTTCCCTCTACAGGGTAGTAGACTACAATATTTGGAAGCAACCTGCGGGATGTCGTCCGCGAAATTGTACGGGAAGAGCTGCGTCGCCTGTTAACATCTTCCAACCAGCCTCAAGTAGGTACTCCAGGAAATCGTACGCGAAGAAGTGCAGCATGCGCTTGGCTCCCCGTTATCGACGCCTCCAGTTGAAGCCCCAGCCTTGACCTACGCCGCTGTAGTACACAGTCCTAAGCCTCAGCGACACACGCCCCCTCTTCGATGTGAACCAGCTGTTTCCGAACGCCGACCCCTCCTTACGGCTACCTATCCTATGAACGACGCCGAAGTCCCAGGAAATGCGACGCCGGGAGGACTTCAGAAAACCGCCCGCTGTGCGTTCATTGCGGTGATGCCAGCCCTATTAGACACTTTTAGTTGGCCGTACGGAACAGGCTTACGTACGCAGGAGCGTTGCGGGTCGTGAGTGCGCATGCGCAGAACGTTCCTTACCGCTGGGCCGCTTGCGTACGTACGAACGTATCGTGTCGTTGCGTGCTGGTCTTGCGGGCTGTTACGGGAGGGTCTCGCGAGATCTCGTGTCAGGCGAGAGCATGATTCAAAATGGCCGCTACCATGGCTAGCCGCAAGAAGAAAGATGCTGGTGCCAGCGGAAACAGCGGTCATATGTTTTACACACTCAATATGGACATTGCACTTTTACTTGAAGTACAGGAGTGCGACCCGTTCCACAACCCGGAGCAGTGGGATTCAATAGCTCTGCGGCTGAGAGAAAGCTCGGAATGCATTTCAGCTCACGCGGGGTGCGCGAATGCCTCGATTTGCTGGTGTCGCGATATGCTGCGAACGACCGCAAGAACCTGCAAAAATAAGCTTGTTTTGTTGCCTGCATTGTCGCGAAAAAGCGAACTCGCTCCGGCCCTAGAAACGAAGAACTGACTAGGTCCGGCACTGAGGAACAGTATACAGAAAGGGACCAGCTATTGCAGGACATAATCGGCTTGGTGCAGGGCACGGCGTACAGAATACGTGCTCCAAATGGGCGCAAAGAAAGCTTGATCAGCCCGGCTATTGGCCCTGCGCCAAATAGGGCCACAGCAGAGCGCAGAGATGCCAACTCTGCGAGAGATGATTATGCTGCACTCTATGCTCTGGAAGAGCCAACAAGTGGTGACAGCGCTGGTGCGGACTTCGGAGATAAGCGTAAGTACTCCGTACCAGCGACGTATGGCCGTAGTGCAACGCATAAGTGCTTTAGTGCAACAGCACACATACTGTTACCAACAGCGACCAAGAATCTTGTCCTCTTTGGATCTTGTGCCGTTTAACAGCGACGTCAGCACCACCGACGAAGTTTGTCATCTTGCCATCTTGTGCTGTTGCCTAGCAACAGCGACGCCAAGAATCTTATCTTTGGATCTGATGTTGTTGCCTAGCAACAGCAAAAAAAAATTAATAGCCACGTCTGGGAGCCGAAGCCGCGGCGACTTCAACCGAGCAGCTGCGCAAGACTGCGCGGAAGCACTAGGCTATCGCCGTGTTTGTTTTTTATTGAATGCTTTTATTTCACTAAACAAATACACCCTGGCCGAATCGGACAGGTGATGGGGTTTACAGACAATTCATCATACTATAACGATTCAAATTTGTCACTTTCTGCAGTGTATCCATACAGTGAGGCACACAACGCTCTGGTGGCCTTTCTGTGTTGCACTCATTCTTGTATCAAGCTGTTAACCGGTTTATCTTCTTGCGAGATGTGAAGGATGAGTTTCTACGCACTGTTTTCCAGGTTCGCTTGGCAAGAGATTTGCCGATGTTTGCTGCATTGACTGTTTCTTGTGTCACAGGTGGAACACATGGTTACCTCCATGAAATTGTCCAAGCATCCCATTTCTTATGTAACTTATTCTTAAGGGAATATTTAACTAGTGTTACTAAAAAAAAGCTTTACAGAGATTTTATTGAAGTTACTTTGCGTGCCCCCATGTGTCGGTCATTGTACTTTTTTGGACCGGGGCAAAATGTATTGACTATGACAAAATTGAAAACGCACCCATACTTTTACACTAAAATCACTTTAACCTAGTTAAAAACCCTATCATTTTTTTCCTTCAAAGCTATAGTTGTACAACCTCTTTCCAGGCACTAGAATGGAGCCCACTGCCGAGCAGCTTTTTTTAGCTTTTTAGTTCAATGCTGCAGGCGGCTGCCGTTACGTTAGACCAGGGTTCAAGCAGGCCAAGCAGCACAGCTGAAAAATACAGCCTGTGCCCTCAACATCGCAACGCAGCACCCCAACAGACCAGTCTAGAGGGGACGAATCAAGCAATGGAGAAGCTCGATGGTATCCAGTGCGGGGTATGTCTACAAATCCAATACTCAAGGATTGTATTAAGTGCGTCAATATCCTAGCCCTTGTACTTGTGCAGTACGCTACATGTCAACCGTATCTTAAAAAGCAGTGTTCAGGATTATAATTAAATAGCAGCCCTGCACTACTTGTTGCTGGCTCTGCAATTTTAATCGCGCCAACAAAAAAAAACAGAAGGAAGCAGTTTATGAGGCTGCTTGGTTTGGTATCTTGTTTGTGTATACATCACACCAACAGAATAGGGTGAAGAGCACAAAGCATGGTTTGGACGCAATGTTGGCTACTGAGTATAACCATAAGTACAAATGATCACCAAAACAAGAATGTCAGTATTACTAGTCTAAAGCTGTGCTATTTGCTAGGGACGTGCCATTCTGTTAGCATGTTTTCTGAAATGTGAAAACAGTGGATCAAGAAGAACTTAAAGCGGTTCAACGCAAAAAGGCGGCAAGTTCATGATTCTCAAAGCACTGACCCAAACGGATGAAGGACAGCATCAGCCTGCTGACCTAA
Organism: Amblyomma mixtum; assembly: GCF_055824585.1. Classification (NCBI taxonomy): domain Eukaryota; kingdom Metazoa; phylum Arthropoda; class Arachnida; order Ixodida; family Ixodidae; genus Amblyomma; species Amblyomma mixtum. The sequence goes on along the minus strand of NC_143014.1, from coordinate 370,409,908 downwards.
AGTTTTCAAGAATGGGACAGACAAATGCCCTCTAGTTGACGTTGCGTAGCCGACTCAGGCGTGTCCCTCTATTCCTTCGAGTTTCCACTTGCAGAGCTTTGCAATATGTTAGTCTAAACTGGTGCATTTGTATTCTTCAACGTGCGACACATGCTTTCTGGGTCAAATTCGCCATTGCCTGAACGCTGGGCTTATGAGCAACAATGTTAACACCACCGATTCACTTTCATGTCATCCTGGGCTGTATTGCAGAAATTGCGGCTTGGCGTTGCTCCCTATAGGCATTTAGACTTTTGTAAAGGAGCAGAACGAGCCTAAACGTGTATTGCAAACCGGAGTATGTGTGTTAGCTTGACTTTGATTGTCAAGTAAAAAATGGCTAGTTTTTGTTTGCAATGTAACGACGAAGTTCGTGCTCAGGCGAAAACGACGACGAACTTCTGACCGTTGTGTTGAGCGGCATTGCCATCGCTTTGTGTGTGTGCCCTCGGTGCTCGACCTCTGTGTCTACGAGGCCTGTGTCTCTGTGTCTACCGCCGGCGCCCAGCACCTCCAACCATCCCAGTGCCCATCTTACATTTGGTGGAGGTCGCCGGGTAGAAATCTTCATCGTGGAGCTGCGTAGCCGCACTCTTCCCACGCTTGAAATGTCAGAAGACGCCCAAAATCAATCTGTGCAAACGGGACCAGCTCTCATCTGCGCCGGCTCCCTTCGCCAGCGAGATCCGGCAATCTTCAGCGGAGCCGATGAGAATGTCGTGGAAGACTGGCTCGCGTCATACGAACGGGTAAGCCTGTACAACAGATGGGACGACGATACGAAGCTGAACAACGCAATGTTTTATCTAACGGGGGTCGCTAACCTCTGGTATCGGAACCATGAGGGAGACATCCGAACATGGACAGCCTTCAAAACGAAGCTTGCCGAAGTCTTTGGTCGCCCCACTGTCCGGAAACTTCGGGCTGAACAGCGTTTGCGTGAACGCTCGCAGCACGTCGGCGAAAGCATCACCAGCTGTATAGAAGCAGTTATTGACTTATGCAAACGTGTCAATGCGAACATGTCCGAAGCCGACAAGATAAAACACATCGCGAAAGGTATCGACGATGATGCCTTTCAGATGCTATTAGCCCGCGACTTCCGCACCGTTAAGGAAGTGTTGACGCTCTGCCAAAGCGTCGAGGAGCTGCGCAAACAGCCGTTATTGACTCGGAAACACCAAGCCCAGGTTGAATCGCTTTCCGGACTGGCGCCTGCAGCTGACAACACCTCTATGCTGCAGCAAATCAAAGATTTCGTCCGTGACGTGGTAGCTCGGCAACTTTCTCTTCTGCCTAGCCCTCAACAGGCGCCGCCTTATTTGGCCCCGGCTCTTCGACAGGCTATACAAGACCAGGTTACTGAGGCGCTTCCATCCTTCCATCCTCCGCCACCTGTCGCCGCACCCTTGATTTACGCCAATGCTGCTCCAAGGTCTGTCACCAGTCCCATGACTTGCGCCGACGTCGCCCAAGACCTGTAGCCGGTCCTCGGACTTACGCCGACGTTCTAGTACAGCCCCCGCCGTCGTCCTATCCTACAATGTACGTGCCTGTGCAAGCGTCGGCACCTGCCCTGCGACCAGCTCGAAGAGCAAGCAATCCGTGACGCACCAGTGACAACCGCCCTGTATGCTACACTTGCGGAGTGCCTGGCCACGTCGCGCGCTACTGCCGTCGCCGTCTCCAAGCGCCAGCACCACGTGCGCAATCTTTGGGGTACTGGCCTCCAATCCGTCAGTATTCTGAGCCTGTCGACCAAACGCCAAGTCGTCCTTTCTCCCCTGATCGTTCAGCCCTTTCCAGCCGCCGCTCCCCTTCGCCACGACGCCGCTCTATTTCCCCCATGCGACGTCGCCCTAATTCTCCTCAGCAGGAAAACTAGGCGCCGCAGTTCCGGAGGCAAGAACTGCGCCCCCGTCGAAATTTCAAAGACCTCATCGATCACCTGCGAACCTTATTGATGTTTTTGTTGAGGGCGTGTCAGCGATGGCAATGCCGCTCAACACAACGGTCAGAAGTTCGTCGTCGTCTTCGCCTGAACAGGAACTTCTTCGTCGTTACATGGGCACTGGGATGGTTAGAGGTGCTGGGCGCCGGCGGTAGACAGAGAGACACAGGCCTCGTAGACACAGAGGTCGAGCACCGAGAGCACACACACAAAGCGATGGCAATGCCGCTCAACACAACGGTCAGAAGTTCGTCGTCGTCTTCGCCTGAACAGGAACTTCTTCGTCGTTACAACTGCCCCCCCTCCCCCCCGGGGAAGAGAGGAGCCATCCTGGCGACTTACGGCGTAGGTGAGATGGCCGGGTCATAATACGGCTTTAGGCGCTGCACGTGAACAGTCTCGCGTCCGTGCCGGCGAAGATCAAGAGACGGCATCAGTGGTTCCACCACGTAATTAACAGGTGAGATGCGCTCCACAACTCGGTAGGGGCCGTGAAACTTTGCAAGAAGTTTCGAGGAGGGGCCCGGAGTACTGGATGGAATCCAGAGCCACACGAGGCTACCAGAAGAAAAGTGCGGGGACGTGTGATGGCTGTCGTGGCGGGATTTCCGACGGTATTGGACCTCAGTTGTGAGAGAACGGGCGATTTGGCGACACTCTTCTGCGTGTCGTGCAGCTTGCGAAATAGGAGTACACTCAGATGCGTCAGGCTGGTATGGGAGAATGGTGTCGAGTGGAGCAGAAGGATGACGGCCGTAAAGAAGATAGAACGGGGAGAAGCCGGTAGTCGACTGCGTTGCGGTGTTGTAGGCGTACGTCACATACGGAAGGACGAGATCCCAATTGGATTGGTCTGATGAGACGTATATAGAGAGAGCATATCGCCGAGGGTACGGTTAAATCTTTCTGTAAGGCCGTTAGTTTGCGGGTGATAGGCAGAGCTTGTTCGGTGAATGATGTTGCACTTACGGAGCAAGGCTTGGACAACTTCCGATAAGAAAACGCGGCCTCTGTCACTCAGGAGTTCGCGCGCTGCGCCGTGGCGAAGAATGAACCATCGCAAAATGAAGGAGGCGACGTGAGGCGCTGAGGCGGATGGAAGGGCGGCGGTTTCTGCATACCTCGTCAAGTGCTCAACTGCGACGATAGCCCAACGGTTACCGGCTGCAGTGTAGGGAAGAGGTCCATACAAATCAATGCCTACGCGGTCGAATGGGCGCGGTGGGCAAGGTAGCGGCTGCAACTCGCCTGCAGAACGGTGAGCAGGGGGCTTGCGACGTTGGCAGGGCAGGCATGAGCAGATGTGCTTAAGGATGAAGTTATACATTCCGCGCCAGTAGTAACGCAGCCGGATCCGATTATATGTTTTGAAGACTCCTGCCTGTCCGCATTGTGAGTAAGCGTGGAAAAAATCACAGGCTTGCGTGCGGAGATGGCGAGGAACAAATAATAACCACTTGCGACCATCTGCGCTGTAGTTGCGGCAGTAAAGGAGATTGTCACGAATGGCGAAGTGAGGAGTTTGGCGACGGAGAGCGCGTGATGGAGAAGCCGCCGTAGGGCTAGAGAGGAAATCAAGCAGAGACGCAATCCAAAGGTCCATGTGCTGCGCTGAAGGCATGTCGTTGATGTGAAGCAACGGAGGGGAGTCTTCGAGTGTTGAGAGGCCGGCGAGCTCAACCGGAAGGGGGCAGCGAGAAAGGGCGTCGGCATCTTGGTGCTTGCGTCTGGTGTGATAAACTACGCGGGCGTCGTATTCCTGCATACGAAGAGCCCATCTTGCGAGGCGGCCGGAGGGGTCTTTCAGGGAGGATAACCAGCAAAGCCCATGGTGGTCCGTCACGACGTCAAAGGGACGACTATAGAGATAAGGGCGGAATTTGGTAAGAGCCCAAACGATAGCCAAACACTCTTTTTCCGTTACTGAGTAATTGGACTCTGCCTTCGTCAGGGTGCGGCTTGCATAGGCGACAACGTACTCATCAAAGCCAGGTTTGAGCTGCGCGAGTACAGCTCCGAGACCAACACCAGCAATAATAAATAATAAACTAGATGTACACGATTACATGTGGATTAGATTAGCCTACTTGTAGGGAACTTTTATCTCGCATGACAACCAGTTTTTTTCTGCAGCGTAAAGGCATTTGTATTGGCTCATGCGTAGCTTCCATTTTATGTGACATATTTTTATCTTCAGTTGACCGCCTACTTGCACAGACGTTTCAAGGGGGGCCAGTTTTTAAAGTTTTAGGTATGTTGGTGATTTGTTAATTCTTTTAAGGTCAGGGAACTTTACATCTGTTGACCATATTGTTTCACTGGTTTTAACTACTTTTAATCAGCTGGGAAAAGGTTTCGTTTTTACCCATGAACTTCCACACAATCAGGTGCTACGTTTTTAAGCATATGTTCTGCCGAGACCATCTTTGCTGGATGTACTCCCCCAGAGCCAAGAAAGAGTTGCTCAGCTATGACTCGGTACATTCCAAGATGGTAAAAAGAGCTATACCCTCGCTTCGCTTGGATTCTGCTCTCCAAAAATCTTGCCCTGATCAGGTTTCGCGACTTTTAACAGCAAGCTTCCCTGGACCGGTCATTTCAGCTCTCGCTGAAACATTCATGCAGGAACAAAACGGCCCCTGAAAAGAACTGAACCCCCTTCCTCAAAGCTGGTGGTTGTCCCTTATGTCCACCAACTCTCCCACAACCTGAAAAAAAAAAGTGGCTGGCGGGCACCATGTGCCCTTGATGTTCTCTGCACCCAACAACCTGTCAAAGCTTTGCCCTCGCATCACTGGTTGTGCCGGCGGGGGCTGCAACAAGAAGCATGGGAACGCCTATGTTAAATGTGTCACAGGTGTGGTTTACCGCATCCCCCTCTCTTGTGGGGCTTCATACGTTAGCCAAACTGCCCGCGCATTAATGACCGGCTACGGGAGCATGCTAATGCCGCAGAAAATAAGGACTCAAATGCGAACCTCGTGCGGCCCCTTGCTACGTGTGACAGCACGTGTAGGGCTAGATTGAGAAGAACACGATTCTTGGCAAGAACGGGAATGATAAGGCTAGGCACCTTCTAGAGGCTTATCACATCAAAACGTTGTCCGAGCATTGTGTGAGTGACACATCTGTTCACGTGTATTCTGCTGAATGTGCTTTTTAGACTCGTATTTTAGTAACTTGTTGCTAGACTGCTGCGCCTTTTCTGCCCTCTCTGCACGCATGCTCGCCGCTTTTCCTTTTTATACGCCTTGTACGACCGCATGAATAAATTGCTGGTAGTAGCGCTCGTGAATGTCTTATGTGCCCTTTTCTTCTGTCTCTTGTCCGTTTTTTTGCGCCAACTTCTTCAGGAAATTTGCTTGCGGTTTTTTCCTGATATGTTGTGCTGCTGTTTTTTCCTTTTTGCCAGTGATCGTTTCTAAATGCATTTACCAGAATGAAGAGGAGTTGTTAGCACTATGTCTCACATGTTTTCTATCCTCTGATATTTTTTTTTTGAAGTCGCGAAACGTGAATTCTGCCACAACTTTTCTAACACCCCACTCAACTGGCTGGCGGACTTAGCTCATTCCCGAGGTCAACGCGTCTTGGGTTGGGGTCCGACGACAGCCAGCATAAGGCTTCATTAGCAGTGGCCGGAGTGGATAGGCGGGGTCACCATAAATCACAAAGTGTGCATTTCCAACGACTGTTTTCAGCTTTGAGTACAAGCCGCTCTCTTAGAATATTCCTGCATAAAGCAGATCCACAAAAGCACCAACTTTTAAGCAATGCAAAAACCACCCCCCTTTTATTTCAACAGGAGCATTGTATTGAACGCAGAAATATACGAAAAAAAGCACCTCACACTGCAACACTTTCCGTCAAAAGTCATGGACATTTAAACTCTGTGTGTAACTTCATGGTTGAGATAAACAGTGTAAATATTTGTACAGCCTTTGTCAAAAGTTCAGAGCCCAAGCGTAAGGCTGCCCCAGGGTTCAAAGTCTCCGGAAAGTAAGATTTCTCGTCTTGCCCCCCTACAATGGGTAGGACTTCCACAAATGCTACAGCAGCCACACTACATCTTGACTTGATTCCTATTCCTTGTCTTGTCTCTTCTTTACACATGATTTATGCTTCATAGAGTTCCAAGAGTTGAAGCTTTCTCACTTGCGTCATGGTAACTTCCACGGTAGTGCCCGTCAAGTTGGCAAACAATGCCGTAGGGGCACAGGAGAGATTGATACTTGACCATGTGCATTATTTTATGGCCTAAAAATACAGCTTTTGATATTTTTGAGGCCGGCATATTGGACGAGCTGTCCGATCAACGAAAGTCCAACAGTTTGACACCTTTGCTTTGAACAAACAGCCTGTGAGAAAAAAAATGGCATGAGCTTAGGTCTACGACTACTGTGGTCAAAACTGCAATATGATTTTAAAGGCCTACTTGCTGTAAGTGTAACAAAATATTTCCATAGAGAATCTGATGAGCAATTCATTTAATGGTGCAGTGGGATACACTTGAGGGTGAAAACACTGGCCGGGTTCTGCATTTGGAATGTGTGGAGGCTAACGTGTCGGAAAACTGACAACACCTCAAATAAAACTAGAGCATACTAATGCCTACTTGTACTGCAGTCAGACGGCCCTGTGTGTTGATGGAAAGCTGTCTGTTAGTGAATCAGCCTGAATGAACTAATGGGCACAATGTAAACACATAGTTGTAAAAAGCTTGCTCATCACAGAGATGACTTGTTTGTTTTAGAGTAATCGACAACATATGCCTATTACTCCTCATACTTGACAAATGAGAGAGTTACAAAAATATATCCAATCCAAATGGCTGCGATTACAAGACACGAAAATAATAGCTATGACTGTAATATTGCTACTGATAGAGATTTCCATTTCACGGTGAAGTCTAATACAGCCTGAACTACTTGTAAATCAATACGGGCCTAATCAACATTGCTGTTTCAATACATACGTCTACTACAGACTGCCTTTAGTCTACTAAGGAAATAGTTCGACAGAATGCTTCTTGGTATTTCGACAGCTGCTGTGGTAGTCTGGAGCACACGAGAATCTCAACCTGATCACAACCACGACTAGACAAAACATCGAGAACGGCTTGAGGAGGATTTGGCGAGAGGCTTGGCTTGGCCGATGTCAAGAACTTTTCAAGCACTAGTTCTCATTTCTTGTGCCAGATGGCGCAGAGAAGCACAGCGGAAAATTTTAGGATGAGTTTGGCCCGTCCACTCAGAAGGACGCTAACATTCGGCTATCCGAAAGTGTCGTGGACGCGCCATTCGTACCGTATGCAACGTAGTGAGCGTTGCGTACTTAAGCCCGTTACGTACTACGGCCACTAAATGTGTCTAATTAGTCACTGCCCGTACCGTCATATCGGTCTTCGTGGCTTTGCCGTTGACGCACCAGGACCACGCTTCGGCCTACGTACGCAAGAAATCGACGAGTGCCTGCGTCGAGAGAAGTATGCGCCGAACCACCTTTCGCGCTCACCATCGCTGTCAGTCTCGCGTTTCACGTCCCCACGCCGCAGCTACGCAGCCGCGATACGACGGTCTCCCAGCACCCGTAGGGGAAACTAAACACAGCAACCTCTGGAAGTGAGGTGGGTGACGAATATTATTACCTTAAAAAGAATGACACACTTTGAGTTCATACTTTCATTTTTTAGTAGTCGTCTTAGATATTTGCCTGATATTATTTGCATGTAGCCGAATCCTGATACCTTGATTTATTTATAAATTTATGCATTTGCGTCTATTCTAAAAATGTTTTGTGATTAAAAAGTGTGCTCTGAAATCATTTTATCCTCTTCTCGTGTGTTGTACACTTTCATTTATTGATCCCTTAAAGGCCCGAAGGCATTACATAAGGGGGGGCATATTGGTTTACAACGGCGATGATGGGAACATGCATAACAATAAAAAGAACAAACATACAAACAAGCATAAAAGGGGTTGTAGTCATATCAGGGTTTCCCAGCAGGTGATACATCATTTATTAAAGATATGTCAAGCAATACTCGCTACAAAGAGCGCAGAAGTGATCAAGATTTATGTGAGGTGAATTTTTATTTTCTCGCAAAATGTTTTGTGATCAGTGCATGCAGCGATGTCTTTAGGCAGTGAATTCCATAGTGCTATTGCGTTGGGGAAAAAGGAGTTGTTGTAAGCAGACGTGTGGCCACTGATGCGTGCCATCGGGTTACCGTGACTAAGCCGGGAGGACGTTCGTAGTGGGGCGGTTAATAGAGCGTGCCGTGATCTTGTGTTAAGATAAAATGTATGAAGTAAGCATAGGCGGGAAGCGACGCGGCGTGATTCTAGTGTTGAGAGATGGAGGGACTGCTTGAGGGCGGTGACACTGGCTTCTCTTGAGTAACATGAAGTGATGAACCGAGCTGCACGATTTTGGATTGATTCCAATTCGATGGTGAGATACGATTGCCATGGGTGCCAGATGGATGATGCATACTCTAATTTTGGCCGCACAAATGTTTCATACGCGAGTTGTTTTATGTTAGGTGATGCAGATTTCAGATTTCTTCTCAGGTAGCCAAGTGTGCGTGAAGTGTCGGAGCAAATTGTTCTAATGTGGGTGACCCAAGAAAGTGTTGATGTGAGATGTACACCTAGATATTTATAAGATTTTTCAACGGTTATAGGGACTGATGAAATGCTGTAAGTGTGATTCGTCCAGGTGTGTTTGTGAGTGAAGGACAACGATTTGCACTTAGTAAGATTTAAAGGCATCTGCCACTTTTCACACCATGTTGCAATAACGTCAAGGTCCTGTTGCAAAGTGACGTTATCGGTTGGGCTACTTATTGCATTATAGATGACACAATCGTCCGCAAAGAGCCGCCATTTGCATTGAATATTAGAGGGCAGGTCGTTGATGTATATTAAGAAGAGTAATCATGATAACCCGGCCCCTTGAGGGACACCAGATGTTACATCTGTTAAGGGTGACTGGATGTTATTGGCGGATGTGATGCTTTGTAAATACTTAACAGCTATTTTCCCCTAGCTTTTTGTGATGCCTTAATTTTTGTGTAAGTTCTACGCTTTTTGTTTGATCTGTAAGTTTTTAGTTTATATAATCTGTAATATGTGTGTTTGTTTTGTCGATGCTCTTAGAAGTGTTGAGAGTGATGTATAGCGTTCTTTATACTAACTTGCTGTCTTTATTTTGATATATTGTTGCCTGCATGCTTGTATACTTTTTTCTATTGGACCCGTTACTAGCCGTTGGCTATGGGTCCGGGCAGTGTTTGCGTACATTTGTAAAGCAACAAAGACCAATAAATAAATGAATGAATGAAAAAAAAAACACCGAAGATCCGCTCCAACGACCACACCGCATGACGACGCTGCGCCGACACGTCGACGCCGCATACAATGGCAACCTCGACCACGACGCGAACCGTTCTCAAAACTACGCCACAGCCCAGAAAAAGTTTCGACGACACGCCCTACCCACCACTGACATACACGACGAAGCGGTGGCCCGATGCCGGGGACAACGTGTAACGCAAGAGCCCGGACATCCGATGTAGAGGTGGTTATCGACGGCCGGAAAGCTACTGCTCTAGTCGACACATGAGCCGATTACTCGGTGATGAACGGCACATTCGGCGCGCAGCTCAAGCAAGTCATGACCGCTTGGGACGGCCCACAAATTCGCACTGCAGGGGGCCACCTCATTGCGCCATCAGGACGATGCGCAGCGCGAGTGACTTTCAAGGAACATACCTATCCGCGACCTTCGTTGTGCTGTGGCAATGTTCCCGCTAAGTGATCTTGGGAATCTTGCGAGTAGTTCAGATTTTGCCACCAGGCTACGACACTGATCCATGAGAGAGAAAGAGTCTGCCCGTCTTTCCCCCGAGCGACCCGAGACTGGTTTTTGTATTTATTTATTTATACAAAATACCCCTAAAGGCCCTCGAGAGGCTATTACATAGGGGGGGGGGTACAGGCAATTGATCAAAATAAAACAAAACCACAATTAAAACACTTAGCATGACATAAATAAGCGAAAGAATTAAAAGTATGGCAGGTGAGATGTGAGATGGGTGAGATGTTGAGATGTGTCCGGTCCTTTCTTGACCCGCGCTGCGTGAAGGCTTTTCTTTTGTTTCTGCGCCTCCCTTCAGAGGATTACGAACGAACCATGGCAATCCCGGCTGCTTGTCCCCGTCGTGCGGGGGGAGAGGTGTTGGCTGGGGTGGTTCTGCATGCTTCTTTCTCTGCCTGCTCCTTCCTTGCTCGTTTTTCCACAACCACACACGGTAGCTGAACTGCGGCGGCTTGCTACGTTGCCTAATGCACGTGACACAAATAAAGGACGTGGTTCACCAACCATAGTCGGGTGCAACTCAAGACCGAAGCAGCATATATCCTCTCAAAAGCGGCCCTCCAGCCAAGCGCGTCGACCAAACAGCTTGCTGCAATTATGCAGCCAAGGCTAAACTATAAAGGGAAGCAGAATGGAAATTTGGGCGAGCTGGAAGCTGTTCATGATGAAAAAAAAGAGGGGGGGGGGTGAACAAAACGGAGACAAGGAAAGAAGAAAACAGAAAGGCGCTCGTCCTGTTGTCTTCTTTCCTTGTCTCCGTTTTGTTTGCGCCCCCCTTTTTCATTACAGAAGACCCTTTGCGTCCTTGTCGTCGCGAGTGGGGCTTCCTTTATTGGGGCTATGGTTGTGGAAGGGTGAAGGGAAAAAGTTGGAGAGCCGGGACAAGGAGGGTACCGTCTTTGTCCAAACGGCATCAGAGGTGGTGTCATCTAAACAAAGTACATTATTTACAAAAAAATTACTTATTTACAAGTACAAACAAATAAAACAAAGTGCATTATTTTCCGTCCCAGAAATAAAGCCATTTGTAGAGAACCTATTACACAATTTCGTGGGGAACACCTAGAACGAGTAAACTCTCACAAATTTCTGGGGGTTATTTTTCAAGAAAATTTGAGCTGGTCTTTGCACATAGAAAAAATACAAAAAGATATTTCCAGATCAATCGGAATTATCTTCAAGGTAAAGAACTTACTACCAATGTGGTTAAAGAAGAAGTTGTATTATAGTGTCACAGATGGGTCCTTAATCACACAGGCTAGGCACAGGCCGCAAAACAGAGAAGCAGAGTCTCAGCTCCGAGAGCACGCGAGTTCCACACTTCTTCGTCCTTTCGGCGCCGCTCGGGGACACCTGGCGGCATTATTCCCCCCTCCCCCCCAAAAAGAAAGCAAAAACGCGGGCGCGCATTGAGTGAACGGGAGGAAGTAAGCAAGTGAACGGTCACATGCCGCTCAACGGCTGCAGGTACAAATAAAAAGAACACGCGGAAGAGGCTACGCCCCTTACTGCGTGCAGTAAGGCTTCATGCGCAGTACGTGCACGACCTCAGGCTGAGGTCGACGGCGCGAACTCGGTAGAGTGCCATCGGGGAGGACTTCATACGTCACATCCGTGATACGGCGCAACACTGTGTACGGTCCAAAGTAGCGGCTCAGGAGCTTCTCCGACAGGCCTGGGCGACGTACTGGGGTCCATACCCACACTTTGTCGTCGGGGTGGTACTCTACGTGTCGATGTCGTTGGTTGTAGCGTTGTGCATCCGTGACCTGCTGCCGTCGGATGTGCATACGGGCCAGTTGCCGGGCTTCCTCTGCGTGCCGGGTAAACTCCTCGGCGTCCGACGTGAGCTCCTGGTCGTCAGGGGCGCACGGAAGCATGGCGTCGAGCACTGTCTGTACGTCACGCCCGTAGACGAGGCGAAACGGCGTAAAACGAGTCGTTTCCTGAAGCGCCGTGTTATAGGCAAACGTCACGTATGGGAGGATCTCGTCCCAGGTCTTGTGCTGTACATCGACGTACATGGCGAGCATGTCCGCTAAGGTTTTGTTGAGGCGCTCCGTGAGCCCGTTTGACTGCGGGTGGTATGCAGTAGTCTTGCGGTGGGTCGTGTGACTCAGCTGGAACACCTCGTGCATGAGCTGTGCAGTAAACGCAGTGCCCCTGTCGGTGATTACGGAAGACGGGGCGCCGTGTCGTAAAACGATGTGGTGTATGAAGAAATGCGCGATTTCCGAGGATGTACTGCGCGGCACCGCCTTGGTTTCCGCATAGCGCGTCAAAAAATCAGTCTCAACTATAATCCACTTATTGCCAGATGCTGATACAGGAAATGGGCCCAGAAGATCAATGCCGACTTGGTCAAAAGGTGTGCGAGGTGGTTCAATTGGATGGAGCAAACCTGCAGGCTTTAGCGGTGGCGACTTACGACGCTGGCACTCACGGCAACCTCTGACGTAGCGATGGATGGTCGCTGCAAGTTTAGGCCAATAATAGGCCTGACGCACTCGGGCGAGCGTGCGGGCAAATCCCAAGTGGCCAGATGTGGGCTCATCATGACACGCTGAAAGGATGTCGTTGCGGAGGTCTGATGGCACGACTAGGAGGTAGGTCCGGTCACCGTTACGTGAGTTTTTCTAGTAAAGTACGCCATTGCGAATACAAAAAGAGGACAGGTGGCGGGAAAAGGGTCGAGGTACGTTGGAAGCATGGCCCTCTAGGTGATCCATGACAGACCGCAGGTCAGCGTCAGCACGCTGCCTTGCCACCAAGTCCGAACTGCTGACCACACCTAGGAAACGATTGTCGTCCTCTGTGCTGTCATCAGCTTGCTCGACGGGTGCGCGCGAGAGCGTGTCGGCATCTTCGTGTTTACGTCCGGACTTATAGACAATTGTATAATCAAATTCCTGAAGGCGAAGGCTCCAGCGTTCCAGGCGGCCTGATGGGTCCCGGAGATTTGTCAGCCAGCACAAGGAATGGTGGTCTGTGACGACTTTGAAAGGGCGACCGTAGATATAAGGCCGAAATTTCATCGTGGCCCAGATGACGGCGAGGCACTCCTTTTCTGAGGTGGAATAGTTGATTTCGGTGCGCGAGAGTGTGCGACTCGCATACGCGATCACACGTTCCACGCCTTCTTGATGCTGAACGAGGACGGCACCAAGCCCAATATTGCTAGCGTCGGTGTGTATCTCGGTAGCAGCCGCCTCATCAAAGTGAGCAAGCACAGGGGTAGTGTGCAGCCGTCGTCGCAGCTCTGTGAAAGCAGCCTCTTGCGCGGCAGTCCAGACGAACGGTGTATCTTCACGCGTTAAGCGGTTCAAGGGTTCAGCGATGCTGGAGAAGTCTGCAATAAATCGGCGGTAGTAGGCGCACAAACCCAAGAAGCGCTTGAGCGCTTTCTTTGTAGTAGGACGGGGAAACTCGGCTACGGCGGCTGTTTTCTCGGGGTCGGGTTTTACACCGTCGGCGGACACAACATGGTCAAGAAACTTGAGCTCTTTGTAGCCAAAGTGGCACTTCTCGGGTTTAAGTGTTAAGTCGGCCAATCGCAGGGCATCCAGCACGGTCCGCAGGCGTTCAAGGTGTTGGTCGAAGGTTTCTGAGAACACCACCACGTCATCTAGATAAACTAAACAGGTTTGCCATTTGAGGCCAGCCAGGACAGTGTCCATCATGCGCTGAAACGTCGCAGGCGCTGAACAAAGGCCGAAGGGCAACACCTTAAATTCATATAGGCCGTCGGGTGTGATGAATGCAGTTTTTTCGCGGTCACGTTCATCAACCTCAATCTGCCAATATCCGCTCTTGAGGTCGATCGATGAAAAATACTTGGCGCGGCGAAGTCTGTCGAGTGAGTCGTCGATGCGAGGCAGCGGGTAGACGTCCTTTTTCGTTATGGCGTTCAGCTTACGGTAATCAACGCAAAAGCGCAAAGTCCCATCCTTCTTCTTTACCAGAACAACAGGCGACGACCACGGGCTCTTAGAAGGCTGACTTATGCCGTCTGTAAGCATCTCCTTCACCTGCGTTTGGATGGCGTCGCGTTCCTTCGGGGAAATGCGGTATGGCTGCTGTCATATGGGGCGAGCATCATCGGAAGTGATGATTCGATGCTTTGTGACCGCCGTTTGCCGCACTTTCGAGGAAGATGCGAAGCAGGTTTGGTATTGAAGCAGTAGGGCGCGTAGGTCGCGCTGTTGAGTCGCTGATAGCCCGGAGCTAATATCGATGCGATCCAGGGACGTGTCCGGTTGTACCATGCCCTCGGACGCAAAACACTCAGTAACATCTGCCAATTGGTCGGCCCACGCGATGGCAGTAGCTCGGAAAAGGCGACGAGGTTCGTTGGTAAAATTAGTAATCAGGAGCTCCGACCGACCGTTATGGAGGTGGACAAGGCTTCGGGCCGAGCAAATGCCGTGTGTCAGTAGCAAGGAAAGGTTACCCTCGGCGACTGCAGGTCCATCACGTAGCCTATCATCGCATTCAACTCTTGCAAAAACACTGGCGCGTGGCGGGATCAAAACACTCTCAGTGGAAATACGAAGGGCGGTGCTGCGTTGACGAACATCGGAGGTGTCGTCGGCTTTCGCTGTAGAAAACGTAACGGTTCTGTTCCGCAGGTCGATAACGGCCCCATTCTCACGGAGAAAATCGACGCCCAAAATCAGGTCCCGAGAACAGTCGCGCGAGAACAGTGGTGGAGTGCGCTGGGTACATCGCCCTGGAATATGTCGCACACCCCTCCTAACACCGAGGACCCCAGACCTCTCCCTATCGACACGCCAGTGCATCGGGTCAGTCGCGGCAATCTAGGACTGCCCCCTGAGCATGGGCTGTTGGAGACTACCTCGACACCTGGCCGGCTGCCTCCTGAGCTCAGGCCATTTGACAATAGTCTAGTTTATTCTCATCTGCAATACTGTATTCTTGTATGGGGGACCACGACAAAAGCAAAAATGGAAAACCTGCTTATACTACAAAAACGAGTCATACGATTAATAGAAAACTCTCCATATAGAGCCCCCTCAGCCCCACTTGTCGAAAAACATCAGATATTAACTATCACGGATATCATTAACAAAAGAGTAGCTTTGATAATATGATATCAAATAAAAATGGACCAGGCTGGGTCCTCGCAAACTTTCTTCTTTAGAGACCACGACCATAACCTTCGGCATATGACCTGTACAAAAGAACTTGTGCGTACGAACTACGGTACACAAACGCTAAAATATCGAATCGCTGATCTTCTAAATAAGTACCCGGGTATTATAGAAACCATTCATGACAGTCGTTCCATGAAAGCATTTCAAGAAAGCTAACCCATTTCTTTTTGTGACATACCAATGGCTTACTCTTTCTGCACATATCTGCCCTATAAAAAAAAAATCCATGTTTTATTAGGAAAGCAAAGCTTACTTTGGCCGGCTTAGTTAAGCTCTTCATGCCTTTTGTTATGTTCAGTGACACCGATATTTGTATTTTATGTGCAATTCTGTGTAACAATGTTTACTCGCGAATATACTTTTTGCAGCATTTCTTAATTATGTGCCTTAAGTGAATACGTGCTGTTTTTCTTGTTTTTTTCTTTTTTTGCTGTTTTCGTGTATAATATTATATGCAATGTCTCTTTGGAGATATGGTTTTTTTTTGTTAAACCTGCCCACTGCTCAGTGGTAGAGTGTAAAGGGGGTGGACGCTTCGTCAGGCAACTTTTGTCTGCCTTTTTGTTCGCCTCCTCGGCAACCAAGTGTTGTTGAAATAAATCTGAATCTGAATCTTTGCTCGGGATAAGGATGCGCGGCACGGGACAAAAGGCCGGTTTCCTTGCTTCTCTTGTTTACCTTTGCTGCATAGCCAAAGAAAGCAGCACGGTCGACGTTACTGTCTGGAGGGCCTCCTTTGAGGGTATGTGCCGCTTCGTTCTTGAGTTGTACCCAACTACAGACTTTTCTGTTTTCATTGTCGATGCATATATTAGTGTCGGCAAAGAAAAAATACAAAATAATGCTGCCCAGCCCGCACCGCCTAAGGCCCAACGTTCATACAGTGGAAACATGGGAGGGTTAGTGATACATGGTCGACATAACTGCACAGCTCAAATTACTCAGAAAGCGAAAAGGAAAAGCGGACGCCAAAAATAGGAAAAGTGGAATATCATGGAACTTATTTATGATTTGTTTATGTCCCAAGTACATATTTCTGGCGTTTTTATTTTAAGTGAACCTTATAGTTGAAGTCGGTGCCTTGTGTCCTTCCTTTTTCCCTCGTCTTTTGCGCGTGCACGTGCAATCACTTCGTTGCTGTTGATGCATAGTAATATTAGTAGTAGTCGGAACAGTACTTGTCTAGAGTGTAACCTTCCAACTCTAGCGGTCAAAAAAAAATATTTTTTTTTTCAAATGATATTACGTGTATGATCACACAACTACAATAAATACATGGTAGAGAGAGGGTGTGGTAGATGGTCCTTGGCGATCACAAAATGAACAAGGGAGGGGAAAACCTCAGGTTGCTTGAGCCAACCTTTCGACAAGGGGACTTGTCTTCGTCTGGGCAAAGCGTTCATCATTAGCAGGGATTAAATAGGGCCTTCGCTCCGAGCAGGAAGGCCCCGGGGTGGGGAAGGAAAGTGGTGTGAGAGGGGATGCGTGTCAGGAAGGGGAGGGAGGTGAATCTTGATTCGCTAAGCTGCAATAGTGGAAAAACTTATATCCCGAGGGTGTGTAATGAACAAAGGCTTTGAAGGGGCTGCGACTGGGGGGAGGCGCTGGGTGGACCTGAAAAACTCAGATAAGAGGATTAGTCAGCGTGGTACAGGGAAATCAGAACAAGGCAAACAAAATAGGCTGGCACTGGAAGGAGAACGAAAGGGGGGACATTTCCAAGGAAGGACAAGGCAGGGGGGGGGGGGAAATGGTTCGAGTTCAGAGAAAGCCGAAAGGTGGGGGAAGAGGGGGTAACAGGAATGTCATGGTTTCCGAGAACTGATAGTAGGGGTTTAGGAGAAAAAAAAAAGTGAACAAACGGAGAGGCTGAGAAGGCCGGAAATGTGGTGGAAGATATGACGTGGGAAGGATGCAAAGAGCGATAGTATACTCAGAAGTACTTGTATTTGGGCGTGTTGGTTCATAACTTTTCAGGAGGACACAGGGGCGCAACAAAAGACACGGACATAGAAGCATACAGGGACAAGGGATTCTAGGTTTTTTTTGCGCAAAAGACACGACACAAAAGAAACGAGGTAGACAGGACACGCGCTTGTCCTGTCTACCTCGTTTCTTTTGTGTCGTGTCTTTTGCGCAAAAAAACCCAGAATGCTTAGGCACCAACTAGCCTGCAAAAACATATTCGCAGGGACAAGGGCTTCTCCCTGTCTACCTCCACGCCCGCGCCCCCCATCGCGCCCCTGTGTCCTCCTGAAAAGATAATATACTTATGCGAGGTTCTAGGAAATGGTCTGGCCACGTGCAAGACATTTGTTAATTTAAAATGATGCTAACCCTGAAATGTACATGAGAGATTCCAGGTTTCCTCTGGACATGTTAATCCCTGTTGCTTGCAGTGTTTTAAATTTGTGGATTAGGAATGCTTCTCTGTATTTTCTGTCCCTAGTCGATTTGAAGCCTGACTGAAGAATGAACAATTTGAGTTCGTCGAATTTGTGATGGCGTTGATTAAAATGGGTCGACACTGCCTTCTGTTCATTCCGTGTTGTGTCAGCCCGGTGCTCGTTTAATCTGGCACTCATTGTTTGCCCGATTTCTCCGATATATTGTTTCTGGCAGAAGGAGCACTGGAGCATGTAGATAATATTGGACGATGTGCAGTCAAAACTGGTCTTTATATCGAAACTAAAATCGCTTGCCGTACTTTTAACCGTAGTGTCCCTTTGTAAATGTTTGCATGTCTTGCATCTAGGTCGAGAGCATGAAGTTACTGTCGGTGGTGGTTTCTTACCGAGCCTAGCATGCACCAGGATGTCCTTCAGGTTTGTGTTGCGTCTGTATGTTACCCTTGGTGCGCCGGGAAATATTTTCTTGAGACGGTCGTTACCAGTTAAAATGGGGTGGTATTTCCGCAGGATATTGTTTATGTTTGGAAGCGCGTTTGAGTATTTCGTTATAAGTGCAGGAGGTCGTTGACTGTTAGCTTTTGTTCGTTTTTTAAGAACTACATCTCGTTTCAAAGTGGTTGCTCGTTGGAACGCATTATTAAGGGTTGTCTGTGAATGATTTCTGGTGATTAGTGTGTTTTTTAGCGAGTGGAGGTGTTTCAGGTAGACAACTTCAGTAAACGCTCGACGGATGCCTGTCGAGCCTTAGAAACTAGGGTTGGTAAAGAACAAGGTATAGAGAAGTGGGCAATTGTCAATTTCTGTTTACCGTAGAGAAAAAAATATTCGTTGTACATGCGGTGGCACCTTGCAACCAGTTCCGGTCAACCTAGACAGAATTTTTACAAGGTTCACGAAAAATGCAGTATAGATGCGTATCATTCACGAGGCGGACTCAGACTAAACACTGTACGAAGAAAGGTTGGGGGGGGGGGGGAGGGGGGCGGTGTGCAGAAATGTTGCCAAAAAAGGGGGTCGTCTACAAAGGGACAGTTCTGTAGGCACCAAAGGCGTCCCCCTCCCTTCTCCCGTTTGGACCCTTAACTGGGTGCTCTTATTTATATTAGACGTATACGTGTTTCTTCTTGCTTCCAGTTTACATCATTAGGTTGCTTATTGCCTATAGAATTTTCCGCGCGTGCTGAAATGCATATCTTACTCGCCTTGAGTTCATTTGCTCCGATTTGGGTTGGATCAAAGATGGAAAAATCGCGCGTGCGTGTGCGTGAGCGCGTGTGTGCGCGAGGAACAGCTGTTATTTTTAAACCGTCTGTTGTCAGGCAACTATAATATTCTTGTGATCATTTTCCGAGAATTTTTTCCCCCGTGGTATTTTATTCGACCCTGAAACGCGATGTCAAGAGTGGCACGCTATGTAAGAACGTTGGCAGCTGCTCCCCTGTCTTGCTTCAGCTTCCCGTGATAGTGCACTCGCTAAAAGCAAAGTGCATTCCTCGGTAGTTTTCGAACCAATATACTGGGTGGACTACTGTTCAATATTTTAATGTAATCACGGTGTATTGTCGTATTTATTGCACAGGGAACATGCAAGAAACGTGTCTACTTTCGTGTTGAGCCCGCCCTTTAGTTTCATGGGTTGGTAGCAAATCATTTTGAAATGGGGCAGTTGTCATGCATGCACACATTCGCAGCAAAATAATTGGCTTCAGATTTTTATTCCATACAAAACCGTTCATTGCTGGTGAAGCAATTTTTTTTGTAAAAGCTAAATGATTGGACGCATCGACCAGATCGCATTCTGTCGGACCTGGAGTGCGCCAGTTTTTCAAGGATGGTTTGGTTTGGGTTATTGGGGTTTAAAGTCCCGAAGCAACTCAGGCTATAAGGGACGCCGTAGTGAAGGGCTCCGGAAATTTCGACCACCTGGGGATCTTTAACGTGCACTGACATCGCACAGTACACGGGCCTCTAGAATTTCGCCTTTATCGAAATTCAGCCGCCGCGGCCAAGATCGAACCCGTGTCTTTCGGGTCAGCAGCCGAGCGCCTTAACCACTGAGCCACCGCGGCGGGGAGTTTTTCAACGAATTTATTAAGTAAAAAGAAGGCGAAAGCAATACAGGTACAGTTTTTACTGGTCGAACCAGTTAGTTTACTGTATAGACGGCATTGTCTTGGCTTCAGCTGTCGAGGGCATGCAATTTCATAGCGGTGGTTATTCGGCTCCCCCTGGTAATTAATGAATAGACTAATCGATGTCACACAGGGCAGGGCATGTCAAGAGGCAAGGCAGTCATTCTAGCTGCTGGGCTGACTACTGGCTACCACAGGCAGTGCTTTCTGGTTTGCTTTTTCCGTGATCTCAACAGCAATCCTGTTCCAGTCTGGGCGGCGAATTTCTATGGAGCCAGCAACGCGCGAGTCTACAATTTCTGGAAGAATGCAGTCTCTATAAAAACGTACCTGGAATGGCTTCATTTTCGTCGCCCACAAATTGTCATCTCGGCGTACCTCTCGCACGTGTATTCCCTTCGTTGTATACACTACGAAGTCACAGATATTCCTTCTAGCGACATGAAGCTGGCCCT
This sequence comes from Amblyomma mixtum, assembly GCF_055824585.1. Classification (NCBI taxonomy): domain Eukaryota; kingdom Metazoa; phylum Arthropoda; class Arachnida; order Ixodida; family Ixodidae; genus Amblyomma; species Amblyomma mixtum. The sequence continues at coordinate 370,389,865 of NC_143014.1, read as the reverse complement.
GCACTTGGTAAGAATATCTGTGCGATCGTCTAAGCACTGGATCACCTTCTTTTTGCTTTTTCTTTGAGAACTTTCGCGATGCTTCCAGGTGCTCATCTTCCTTTGCAGTTAACGGGCATTGCACCTCTAGAATGCGGTCCTCGCCACCTATCCCGTCAGGTTACGCTGCCAAGAATCCATGCGCAAGGTCAACAAAGAGCCCACATGGTTGAACAACTCTGTTCATATATGCTCCATATAGTTGGAGTGCAAAGCTCTCGTGCTGCTTCCCGTGCTCCGTGGCAGAATTTGTGAAGCTCTTTGGACGGAGGGCCTTGATCAGTGCGTAACAGGATGTGCAGTCCTTTCTTACGCAGACAGCGTGGAAATTTGAAGCAGTGAGGCGGACCCTCCTTTGCTCGAACCAATTTGAATTGTCTGCCTGTCCCCGTGTCTGTGCCTCAATCTCATCGCATCGTTCCTTAATCAATTTGGAGCTCTTTCAGCCGCCTTTCTGCTTTCTCAGCTACCTCTTCAGGTGGCATGTCTGGCTTCATGCAATTGGACCCATAGTGAGGTGATGAGGTGCTAGCGGCACGGATCTGCTGTTCATGCTGGCTCTCAGTACGCCGTCTTTTCCGATGCAATCGCCGCTCTTTTGCAGCAATTCTCTTGTTGGCATACTTCATGTAGACAGCACCGGGGCTCTGCCAAATCGTTGCTTTGCTGGTTTGTGCGTGCCACTGAGGTCCTAGCTAGAGGCTTAGCGCAGCAGCTTCGGAGCGATGCTCATAAGAACCCTTCTGGCGCCTGTTGATCTGCTTGCCGCCACAAAGCTTTGGAACAAAAGAGATGAGGGCTTCAGCAAGGTTGCTTGTGTCGTCATTGATGTGACGGTCAGCTTTTTCCGCAGTACTGTTGGCTGCAGTCATTATCTTTGTTTTCAGGATAGTAGGGAGCGTCCCGAATAAGTCTTAACCTTTGGTGCGGTGACAGAAGTAACTTTTACAGCCACCATGACACCCAAAACACATGTTATGGGCCGTTTCTCAGGTCAGTGGCCAAATCCCGAACAAGCTGTCTTTCATCAGCAGGATCCTCTCGCAACATTTCAGCATAGTGACTGACAGCCTTGCGCGCACAGTTCTTTAAGCGCTTTATTCTCGGGCCCGATACCATGGGCCGGCCACCTTTGCTTTCCTACGCAATGGCATAGAGGCGGGAAGTGTAGCAATTGACAACGTGGTTAGCACACTGATGCTTTCGGACGGAACGATTGTAGCCAACCTTTGACTGAATCTGGTAGCATACAGACGAGTCTCCATCTCCTATAAAGGTGCGGTATTGAGCATCGTACATCTCCATGCTTCGCTGGACTCCCTGAAAAAGGACGTCTGCCTTTATGGCTCCTGAGCTATGATCCCAGTTTTTGTAGCAAGTGTGCTTCTTTGCTTCAACGTTTTTCCTGGCACAGAACTCACAAGTGCTGCACAGCTTGTTCCTCACACCCAAGTAGAGGAGTTTTTTTGTGCGCTTACCTATGATGAAGGCCGCGCCAGAATTGGCAGAATGTCTGTGGCCATGTCTCCTGTGGGACCAGCCACCAGCAACTACCATCGTTATCGTTGAGGTGCAGTCATCCTCGCGGAAATCCCCAGCTGCTTCTGCTAGTCTTCTTGCCTCCTTGCGAGATTAAATCATTTGCCCCAGGAGCACAGCTTTCCATTGCTGAAAGAGAATCGAACATACGTTGAAGCATGCTGTTCACAGCAGGTTGAAAGTTAATTCCCCTGTTTTGGTATTCCTGTTTTGCCTTTTTTGTTATTATTGAATTTTGCGTAGCACATGGGAAGGTTCACACCCAACTAGAAATCTAGACAACACTGCATATCCTCCGAATTTCAGCTTTTCCCTCTGGTATGCACGATGCACTATAAATAAATGTGACACCTTTATGCCGCATGGAAGATCGAATGATTTGCTAGGAATGACATGTCAAACCATGGCATAATAATAACTGGTTTTACGAACTTCTCTTTTCCCTATTTCATGACAACACACCCTAGTTGCACACATAATAAGCGACGACGAATATAAAGAGAAGAGGAACTTTTGAAGGCTTGAAAAAATATTGCTTTCATAATTTATAACTCGAAATGACTGCGCCAAAAAGAAATCGAAAACGCACGTAAAGGACACGTGTCGACACGTGAAGGACACGTGCTAACAAGAGAAAACGTGTAAGATGAATGCAGATATTGTGGCAACTAACAATGTCTTCTACATTTTTTATGTATGGGGATAAAAATTGAAATTATGGATGTAAGAACGGTCCAGCTGATTCTTTGTGCTGGCACCTTTTGAGTGGATTCACGCATTGGAAGAAAGGAAAAGGCTCAATTATCTGTGTGGTGGTAATTTTTCTTTGTTGTTTATGTTTACCGGTGCTTCAAGTTGATAAAACTTATGAGTGCTGAGGTTTTCGCAAGTTTACCGCATATTGTGGATTGGCTGTCTATCCTAATTCAGCCTAAATAAATTTAATGTGAATCATCAGTACCTGAAACATTTATAGTGCTAAACTAGGCAGAAACCACAAAAGACAGGACAAAGAGAGCAACAGCTGCACACAATGGGATATTCCGCACTACAGATGCAAAGTCGCATGGAAACAAAACTTTTCAATATGCCAGTGCTCATACCTTTCCTAGTGCCCCCTTTCGAGGCAGGAACATTCCGTTGCCCATGAAAGGGATCTCCATGGCTGCCATTGCCTCCTCGAGATGCGAATGGCCAGACCCGATGCTTGTGAATGCCCACACATTAGCATCATTTATGCCAAGAGCTGCCTTCTCTGTGAGAGGCGTTGGCTCTGCAACAGGGTCGGTAGACTCTTCTGAGTTCATGGCTACTATTGCGCTGGAATTTGCACTGTGATTACAGGCCGATCTTTTTTTCCTCTTTATACTCAAAGCGCCCTCCATTAGGACGAGGACCGCGGTATTCGCCGAGCTCTTGTACAGCATTTATGAAGTGGTCTACAGACACAGCTCTTCTTCCACATATGCCTGCATCCTGCGCTGTCGGGGAGCTGCAGTCCCTCTCTGGCAGTGGCTTCTGAATTCCTAGGCCGTCCCAGTAGTCAGTCAGTGTGACTTCGCAGCTATTAGCACATGGCGCAGATTGTGGTGATGTGCATTGTGTTCTGCTTGGTGCAGGGCTGCTGTTCGTCGGTAGAGCTGCATATTTTCTGTAAAGCACAATGTGAGAAGTGAAACAAAGACGATAATAAAATGTTGCAAGGCGAAACAAGGATGCCAAATAATTTTGGCCAGCATCAAATTTAGGTAAACCTCGTTTGTATTGGGTTGACAAGGGCTGACTGCGCTAGTAAGCACTGCACTTCCTCAATACGACGCCAGAAACAAAGGGACCTGTAGGAAAAGAAAATAGATGGTTATGTTATAGGAACTGTTTGTTTGTTTGTTGCGTTTTATGGCACATAGGCAACTGAGGCCATCATGCGCCAAGCTCGGGGTATGAGGGAATTGTCCTGTGCAGAATTTTATAGGAATATTAAAATAATCGCCGGTGTTGAGAGCCTATAACATTGGTATGTGTTATCTAGTGACGACAGATGAAAAAAAAATTGTAAATGGCTAATGATAAAAGCTTTAAGAAGGTCAGGTAGGCTCCGCGGCCATCCTGGGCTGGGCAAGGACGTTGAGCCTTCCAACCAACCAGATAAAAACCTCAGTCCCTTTATCAGGAATGAGAAGGTGGCTGAAGTGCATCTTAAAGTGAGGCAGTGGATAAAAATTTAGAGATTGTTGAGCAGACCTGCTTCTCTTAAAAAAACAAACACGCAAGCTGTGTTAACAATTGCATCTTCTGCCAGCAATAACATCGGGTGGATAGGAAAGTAGTAATTATAAAACTGTGTAAAATACTTTTTCCTTAGTTTTTCTACTTTTGTACATGACAGTAAAATGTGATTTACTGTTGATTCCTCTCCGCACTTCTCACAAAGAGGTTTTGCTTGTTTTGTCAATAGAAAGTTATGAGTAAGATGTGTATGTCCTATACACAGCCGGCAGAGAATTACTTCTTTAAAACGTTCCTGGTGTGTGCAAGACTTCCATTCAACTAAAACTAGCTTTATCAAATGTAGTTTGTTATTTACTTCATTGTTCCAAGTTAACTGCCATTGTTTCCTTAATTTACGGTGTATTAAGTGCATGCAATCATTAAAGGGTATGTTTACTTTGTTTATTTGCTTGCAACGGGCTTTAGCAGCACATAAGTCTGCTCTCTAATTGCCTTGAATTCCAATATGGCTTGGTACCCAGCAGAGTTTTATGTTTTGTCCTTGAGCTATGGATGTTGTTATGTCGTGTATGAGGTCACCAAGTAGTGGACTGATTGCATTTCTTGAGTGGAGGGCTCTAAGTACACTTAGTGAGTCTGTGTATATAATACTGTTTGCGAGGTTCTCATTTACTATTTTTTTATGGATAGAGAGGGCGTGACATTCGGCAGTGAAGATCGATGTACACTGCGGAAGCCTTAGTATTATGCGAAGCATACTAGCCGCACAACCGAGCTCTTCCTTGCTGCGCCGCGCGCGGCCGCGTAGCTACCACTTGACCTACATAGGCGCACCACGTGATATGACGTCACAACAGCTGTGAAAGCTGGGGCTCAACTCGTGCGCTCGCTTGCGGACGCGCCGCCTCCACCGGCGGCCTAACTTCCGCTCCTTCCGCTAGGGGCGCTGGCGTCACAACAGCTGTGAAAGCTGGGGCTCAACTCGTGCGCTCGCTTGCGGACGCGCAGCCTCCGCCGGCGGTATGCTTCGCATCCTAGGCTTAACCATAAGCTAAGCCAGACCATTTTTTTTATTCCAATCCCCTTGTACCACTGCACTTCCAACATAGAGATCTGTTTTTGAACCATCTGTGTAAAATGCTGTGAAAATACTGTACTTTTCCTCAAGTGCGAGAAATTCTTGTAATATATGTTGTTGTGGAGTTTGTTTTTTAATGTTATAGAAACGTTGGGAGACTCGGGCTAAGGATGTGTATACGTTTCTAATTACCATACCAACAGCGCAGAGCGCAGTGCAGAGCCGACGCAGAATAGAAAAAGGTCAGAACTAGCGCTCACCCTGTCGTTTTTCCCTTCTGCGCCCTTTCTGCACTATGCTGTTATTAGGAATGTGAATATACGTCATTCATAACTTAGGATAGCGGCGGGGGGGGGGGGGGGGGGCTGCTTTAGCATGTAACAGTCCGGCACATTCTACCTTTGAGCGTAAGGTTTGTTTCTGGAAAAGGCCAATCACACATTGTTACTCGAGTATATTTGGGCAAGAGATTCATGGTTGAAGCGCAACCACAATGGACTATTTGCGGAAATCTATGTCAGCTTCTTCGCAATGTTTGTTTTTGAACTAAAAGGCCTCGTTTCCAGAGGACACTCTCATATTCTTTGTGTAAACGAAAAGGGTCGAGCTTCCCCTTCTGCGTAAACTGACCAATGTCCTGTGACGTAAAAGCGCAAGAGACAGGACGAAAAGACAAGGGACGACACCCACAGGGGCGCTGGAATGTCGCCAGTCGACAATGATAGTGTTGAAAGGGCACGCAGAGGTGCAAGGGTACAATGGTTTATGCTACCTCTTTGTAGTAGAGTAGACGAGGAAGGGAACGAATGGTTGTGCGCCTCGCTCCTTGTGCGCGGCTGGTTTTGACCGATTTGTTACGCTCCCTCCCTCTTTAGAGCAGCGCGACTCCGAAGTGTGAATGTGCCCGAAGGAGGCAGCTGCGCTTCCATCTCTGCAGGGACGGAACGCAAAGAATCGTCCAACACCAGTCGTTCATGAGGAACCAAGAGCGGAGTCATTAGAGAGAGAATATCATTACCGTGTTTACGTTAGAGTTTACCGGGCTCGGCTAGCGACATCTGCGCATGCGCGCCCATTACCGGGCCGCTAACACTTTACGGAATCTCTTTAGCGTTGCGGAGAGAGTTAGCGTTCACTCGTAATCAAACATGATGGCGCCCTGCACGGCCGCTTCGGACCAAATGCAGCAACGCCGCCGCATACTTCTGCGCCACTTCTAGCTCTAAATGGAGACATTCGCTTTTAATTCGAATACTCTCACGCATACGTTGAGTTTAAGTGACAACTAGCCCATGTTGTCGAGATAATTCAGCGATTTTTGAGACGTTAAGCCTAGCTATCCGCGTACGTAGCGAAAGTAGCAACGACAGCACTGTAGTTTTTGTGCCAGCTACGAGACGAGACGGCCGTAGCCTAGCCAAGCCAAGATAGCCAGCTCGGAGAAAGAAAACATGGAGGTCCATGCAGTATGTTCAACCGTGCATGGTACGAATATTCACACGAGTATGGAGGAAATGGATCATGCCATAGCAGTGGCAGCATGAGAAATAACGTGGTGCTGCGCAGGGTGCGCTATCATATCAGCGACGACCTCGCTCTTCTTCGCAAGGTCGTCAATTTGAATCCATTTGCGGACCCGTCGCAAAGAAGGACTATTGAAAATAATGTGTACATTGCGACTGGCCGAGATTTCTCTCCGAGAGGCGTAAAGGAGCGACTGCTGCTCATGGTGAGAAGGTTCCTCCACAACGAACGGCAGGTGCTGAAGCAGTAAGTGTTTACAAATTCATGACTGACGTTTTTCGTTTTCAATGCCTCAATCTGCGCTAAAAACTGGCTGTTCATTTCAAAGTAGGTTCTTCACCGAAGAAGAATATACGGAGCGGGACCTGCTGCTTCAGCAAGTTGCCGACCTCAGCAAAGAGTTCGGCTGCACTCTGCGACCGGCAACAAAAATGGTCGCGAAAAGGCAAACGTGCAGAGCTCCGGCACGATCCGCAGCCCACATCATACACTATACTAGAGTTAGTTCTTGGGCTAATTGGTATTCTTGATTGAAACTCAGTTTTTCAGCGCAACGGCACACGGCCAAAGAAAAAAAGCAGGAAGAGAAGAAGGACGAACACAGCGCTGGCTGTCAACTGTTTATTTAGGGACACACACACAGCTTAAATACACTCTGACCAGCGCAGGCGCACACCGTGCAAGGTAAACAAGAAAAAAGAGAAAAAAAAATCGCCTCACATCTGTATCGCAAAAACTTTGAAAGGAACATCTTTTCTGCCGTGTACAAAAGAACTGAAACATCGCTGACACATTCTGACACTGTTCTCTGAATTTAACATGCCTCTATCGAATATAATATGATCAGGGAGCACGCAAGAGACTTAAGGAATAGGGAGGTGCTAACCTTGTCTAGCACTGCGCTACTTGCAAGGATTGTACACCAATGTTTTCGGGAGTAAGGATTCTGAGCACAAGCAAATTAAAAACAACCCGTGAAACGATAGAGGCATATTATATTCAGAGAGCAGGGTGAGAATGTTCCAGCGATACTTGAGTTCTTTTGTATACTACAGAAAAGATGTTCCTTTAAAAGTTTTTGCAATGAAGATGTGATGCGAGTCTTTTTTCTTTTTCTTGTTTACCTTGCACGGTGTGCGCCTGCGCTGGTCTGAATGTATTTAAGCTGTATGTGCGTCCATAAATATACAGTTGTCAGTCAGCGCTCAATTCGTCTTTCTTTTCCTGCTTCTTTTCTTTGGCCGTGTGCCGTTGCGCTGAAAAATTGTGAGTTGAAATTATACAGTAAGTAGAAAACGCTACCCAAAAGGGCACAAGACACTGAGTAAGGAAGAAGTGGTGCGTGAACGGTTACAAGTGGCCGCCTTTTCCCACCCAAACAGATCTATGTAATATGGTCCAGCATGCCAAAGAATGAACACATCCCAAGAATCGAAAACCCAACATTTAAGCAGCGGTAAGGGGAGCCGCCCAGCTCGTAACTCAAAAACCAGAAACTACCGTTCAGTACAATACTGCTGGTGGCCAAGTCCAAGGGGGTCTTGGACTGAGAAACTCCACCCACAAATAATTTGTTCTTAATAAATGGCCGTCAGCTCCTCATGCCCCTGCATGCGTTAAGTGCAATTGCAGAATGTGCCGCTCATCGTCGTTGCGTTGTGCCACAAGCTGATGGCATGGCGTGATGGCCTTCACGTATTATGGTTGCACGAGCAGGTCACTGCCAAAATGGGTGTTTGACTGCCGACTTCAAATATGATTACTGACATGCTTAAGAAAAAGTTTGCCTAACTTGCAGGCTGGAAAACAGTCAATACCACTGTACAACAGGGCAGGATTCTATTGTCGACAGCTTTATTCGTTATTTCTCTAGTGTGAAATGTGATGTACTAGAGTGCTTGTGTGGCCTTTTAATGGGCACTCTTTACTGGAACCTTGTGGTAGCAACATGAGCATGGTGCTCAGTATGACTCCGTGTAATTAGCAGACAGGCCGTGGTGTGTTTTCAGCGGATTTTCATGCTTATTTCCAACTTGATATTACGTGTACAGGCAGGAACATTTTAATATCTTTTTAATTGTTCTCTCAAAGTGTGCCGCCCATCTGCATTGCCATGTGAAGAGTCTACAAAAGATGCAAGTATGCATAAATCATAAAAAAACTGAGTTGATTGGCAGTTGCAGGATGTCCTTTCTAGTTCCCTGCGCAACCTGCACACTGCACTCCTCAGTACCTGGCCGTGCCTCGAGGTATCTAGAAAGCTTAGCTCTCCTTAGTTTCTCTTTTCCTGAAGACTGTTGCGGGCACTTGTACATTACCTTGCGTAAACATTTGCATTGCTATAACTGCACAAGCACTGCTTCAGGATACACATTATGTGGCAGTGAAGTAAAGAGACTGGTTGCATCGCCTTTCAGCCATGAATTTTTGCTCTTAAGGAATCGAAGCTACTCTCTTCAAAGCTGTTCTGTTTGGTAGCTATACAGCAATGAAAGCATTTTTCCATTATTTTTTGCAAAGCGTGGCAGGTGTCTTCTATCTCCTCGAGTGCCTTTCAGCTTGTTGGTGTTGCACTCTGCTAGGGCCATCTGAATGAAAATTCTAATAATTTTTTATCGAACATTGCAGTGCATAGAAACAGAATTATCGGGCGTCAATTCTCAGCACAGTTGACGTAACATGCTGGGCAAGTTTTTCAGCTGTTTGGATGGCTGCAGCTTTAATGGAAGCAATGCAGCTGCCCGGCCACTTGTGTGGTTGCAAGTCTAGTTACTTTCTTAGGACTGCATCATCATGTTTAAACACCCTAGTTTTTTTTTGTCAATGCCACCTCAAATTCCCAATCGTTGTGCTCGTGCATCTTTCTGTGAATATGTAGTTTGTATGTTCATACATTTTGTTTGATTGCTGCAAAGCCATAGCATGTGAAATAGCTGCGACGTGCAGTGAAATGTCGTAGCATTGGTTTCATCTATATTTTCATCTTCAGACTACGACACTCAGGGGTCCATGGGTACAGCCGCCCTGCTAGAGCAGATGTCTAATCGCTCGTCATCGCCTGCTGCGAGCAGCCAGCTGGAACTGCCACTGGAAACACCTGGCTCTCCTTGTCAGCCAGTAAGCTTAGAAGAAGCAGGAAGCCCATCAAGCCCTCCTCCCATCAGCCGGCAAAGTGATCATCGGAGCCTTGCGTAAGGGTTGGGGAGGTTGAGAAATGAGTATGTGCTGTTTTGAAGACAATGAACGATGTGCGCTTATGCACTGTGTGGGTCGACTACGACCTGAGGTGTGCAACGTCAGTTTTTTTTAAGGTTGAAGGTTTACTTCCACAACTTGGTGTTGCGAGGACAGCCAGGGAAAAAGCTGTATAGACAGCGTGAGAGGCCCTGGCTTCCTCTCACAGTGCAGCATTGACGGCGGCGGAGTACGTCACCAAACAAAATGTAAGGAGAAAAACACGTATGTTAGGTACAGAGAATGAGAAATGTACGTTCAGTACGCAGTACATTGTGCTTGTAAAGGAAAAAAGAACTACATTAGATCAAAGAGCCTATCAAGGGAAACACAGGGACCAGAAAATAAAGGACAGCAAAACTGACAAGTGCACTCAAAATGGTAAAGGCAAGAAAAAAAAACTCCACGAACATTTGGGGCAATTTTTTTCAGGGAAATATTCGATACATGAAGATTCTTGTGGGAGTACAATTGGTTCAGAAGTGTCGGCAAGGTATGCTGCAACATTTGTTTGCCATAGCATGTGCGGCATTTCTTAACATTCCAAGGCTCTGCTGCACGGGTATCATGCACGGTATCATGCTGCAGAGAAAACGCAGTAAAAGTGCCGTTTGGGGAAAATAAAACGACAAAGCAACTACAGCGGAAAACCAAAACAACAACGTATCCAGTCCGCGAATGACACGTCGAAGAGCACAATCAAAAAAATAAAATTATTGAACATAAATACTAGAAGTGTACTGAATAAAGTAGAGCCACTCGAAATTGATCTCACTGACAAAGATCCAGGTATTGTGGCTGTCACAGAAACGTGGCTCTCGAATGATATTGGTAGTCATGAAATCTTCCCTCCGAACTACTCAGTGATGCGTAAAGATCGGCTTTCCCTGGGTGGTGGCGTCCCATTGTTGATAAAGAACCACTTTTCCTTTATCCCTCTGCCGGACAACCCGGATGCAGAGGCAGTGTTTTGAAAGATTTTATGTGATGGTGTCAGCATTGTCGTGGGATGTGTTTATCGAAGACCCTCTTCCGGACATGATTCGTTGAGTGCTATACACGATTATATGCCAGTGCACGTACGGAACTCTAGACTAATCATCATGGGAGATTTTAACCTTCCGCATATTGTCTGGGATACCTTGCACCATACTGCTCCGGCCTCAGATGTACTCATTGATTTAATGCTGAATTTAAATCTACATCAAACTGTCTCCCGCCCAACTCGCATACTAGGCACAGCAAAAAGCATTCTCGATCTAATATTTGTAAGCGAGAATTTCCCAATACACCAGACAAAGCTTGACTTAATCGACGGAATTTCTGATCACAGTATACCAGTCTGCGAGCTACCACTCGATATTGTAATAACAACCCGCTCTTCCCAATCGACTGTAAGTAATTTTAATAGAGCCGACAACGCTAGTATATCAACCCATCTTGCATAGGAGTTTTAGATATTTGCCGAAGCAGCATCTGAAGCAGGCTCAGACGTAAACTCCCTCTGGCTTGAGTTGAAAGAAATCATTTTTTACTGTGTATGCAGGCATGTTCCCTAAAAAAACCAGCGCATTAAAACAAAGAACCCATGGATCACGCGAGAGGTCATTCATGCAAAACGCAAAGTGAAAAGGCTGCGTCGCTCCATTAAGTGCAAAGGTACTAACCCCGACAGAACACAAAAATTATCCGGTGCAATTGAAATCTTCAAGGATAAAATAGTTAGTTAGTTAGTTATATTGATTTTAATGGCGCAAAAGCAACTGAGGCTATGATGCGCCAAACACAAGGTTAGAGTTTTTGTTAATGGTGAAGCTTTTTAAAAATACTTAGAGTTTGTTTAAAACGTTGGCTTCCTTGAGAAACCTAAAAATACATGAAATGTCAACCAGTGCTTGATCACCTAAGAGTAGCATGGGGTGTAATGGGATGCTTTCCCTGTAAAATGTTGTGAAATATTTCTTTCTTAGTTCTTCTAGTTTTATGCATGAAATTAAAATGTGGTTCACTGTGAGTTCAGCACCACACATTTCACAGAGAGGTTTGTTTTGTTTGGCTAGCAGAAAGTTGTGCGTGAGGTGGGTGTGTCCAATCCGGAGCCGAGATAAAATAACTTCGGTAAAACGTTCTTGATGCCTACATGATTGCCATTCCCCTAAAATTGGCTTCACAGAATGTAATTTGTTGTTTACGCGATCTTGCCATGCGGCCTGCCACTTATTTCTGAGTTTACTGTTGATAAACTTTAAGCAATCCTTAAGCGGTATGTTCACTTGCTTTATTTGGCCATTCCGGGCTTGTGCAGCGCATACATCTGCTTTCTCATTACCTACGATTCCAACATGGCTAGGAACCCAGCAGAATTTAATGTTATGTTTTTGTTTTGTGATTTTAACAATGTTATGTATGATGTTACCTATTATGGGTTCAGCAGCATTTCTGGAGTGCAGTGCTTTGAGCATACTCAGGGAATCGGTGTAAATGATGCTATTTTTGATATTCTCTCTTACTATTTTTTCCACAGCTACAAAGATGGCATAACACTCAGCAGTAAAAACCGATGCGCATTCTGGTAGTCGCATTATCTGTTTGTTTTTTCCTTGGATTACTGCACTTCCAACGTGACTTTCTGGTTTTGAGCCATCGGTATAAAATTCAATGTAAGTGTCATACTTTTCTTGTAGTGCAAAGAATTCCTGTAATATGTACTCATTTGGCGTTTGCTTTTTATCTAAATGTGTCATTGTGAGGTCACATACTGAAGGCAGGCTGTACCATGGTGGTAAATATTCATTCCTTTGTGCAATATTCGGTAGGGCATCTAGTATTGTTAGCTCTTCACATTTATCTTCAAAGCGCAGCAGTAATGGTCTGATAGAATGTGGTTTGTTGATGAATAATCTTTTAGATGGGCACTTGGTGACAACTGGATGGCAGAGATGTTTCGGAAGAGAACGGATTTTTAAGACATATGAGCATGTAAGGGCAATTCTTCGATCCTCAAGAGCGGCTTCATTAGTTTCGACGTAAAGGCTGGCTACTGGTGATGTTCTGTATGCTCCAGATGATAGGCGCAGACCAAGATTATGAATGGGGTCTAATCTTTTTAAGTAGGATGCTCTTGCCGAACCATATATTATGCACCCGTAGTCCAGCTTGGAGCACACCAGAGAGCGATATATTTGTAAAAGGCTTGCTCTATCGGACCCCCACCGCTTCCGTGAGAGCACTTTCAAGATATTGAGGGCTTGAGAAGCTTTCTTTTTAAGGTTGTTAATGTGTGGTAGAAATGTGAGTTTCTTGTCGAAAGTTACGCCTAAAAATTTGTGTTCTTGTTTAATTGGTAGCGCAGTGTGATTCAAGTATAGATTGGGATCGACCTGTAGGCCTCGTCGCAATGAAAAAAGAACAGCTACTGTTTTTTGAGGAAAAAATTTAAACCCATTTCTGTCTGCCCAAGCACCTAGTTTATTTAGTGTGATTTGTATTTGTCTCTCACAGGTTGATATGCTGGAGGACGTGCATGCTATTTGTAGGTCATCTACATAAACTGAATACATTATGGACTTGGGTATTACTTTAGCTAAGGAATTCATTTTTACTATGAAGAGTGTCGTGCTTAGAATGCACCCCTGGGGTACGCCGTTCTCTTGGGTGAAAGTCATGGAGAGAGTTGCTCCTAGGCGGACTCGGAATGTGCGGTTAGCCAGGAAGTCGTTCAAGCAGTTCAACATCCTGCCGCGGATACCTAGCTCTGCTAGGTCACGGAGGATGCCGAACTTCCACGTAGTATCGTAGGCCTTCTCCAAGTCGAAGAAGACCCCAATACAGTGCTGCTTGTGGATGAACGCCTCCCGGATGGTGTTTTCTAGACGGACAAGGTGATCTGTGGTCGAGCATGCTTTTTTAAACCCACATTGGTGTGTATCTAATAGTTGCGGAGATTCAAGTATGAAGGTCAATCTAATGTTTATTACACTTTCGAAAGATTTAGCAATGCAGCTGGTGAGGGCTATTGGTCTGTAACTGCTAGGACTTGTTGGTGGTTTTCCGGGTTTGAGAAAAGGTATTATGACTGCTTTTTTCCACTCGTCAGGTATATTTCCAGTTATCCAGATTTTAATAAAAAATTTTAACAGTGCCTCTACAGCAGCCTCGGAGAGATGTGCAAGCATAGCGTAATGCACGTTGTCTGGTCCCGGTGCTGTCTTTTTGCCAGAAGATAGTACCTTATTTAATTCTTGTAGTGTGAGAGGCTGGTTATAATCCTCATGAACACCTGCTCCAGATGGAAATTTTTGTTTTTCAGCTATTGCTTTGTGTTTCTGAAATGTGTTTGTGTAGTTGGATGAGCTTGAGATCTCAGCAAAATGCTCGCCCAGTATGTTGGCCTGTTCTTCTAAAGATGTTTGTGTCCCGGGTGCTGTCAAGAGAGGAAGTGTGAAAGGGGTATGGTCACCAGTAAATTTACGAACTTTTTCCCACATTTTCTTTGATGTTATTGAACTATTTATTGAGGAGACATATTTCTGCCAAGAGGTTTTCTCTGCATTTCTTCGCACATACCGCGCTCTGGCTTTTGCCTTCTTAAAGGTAAGTAGGTTCTCTGCTGTGGGATATCGACGCAGAGCGCTCCAGGCTTTGTTTTGTTGTTTTTTTGCTAATGTGCATTCTTTTGTCCACCACACTTTGTGTTTCTTTTGTGCAAGTCCTGTTGTTTGTGGTATAGCGAGTGTTGCGGCCGATATTATGCATTCAGTAAACTTCTCATTAATTGCATCTGTGCTAAGGTCGTCACAAAATTCCTTTTCCAGAGTGGCACTTTTTGTAAAAAGTGACCAGTCGGCGAGCTGAATTTTCCAGCGCCGTGGCCTTGTGGGGATGATTGGAATGGACGATGAGAGCCTGATGACGGTAGGTAAGTGATCGCTGCCCATGGGGTCATTTAAAACATCCCATTTAAAATCGTTAAAAAGTAATGGTGATGCGAAAGCTAAATCGAGAGAGCTCATTTTTGCTGAGCTTGGACAGCAATATGTGGCTTTTCCCGTATTTAAAAGACAGATATTATTTGAGAGGATAAAATCTTCGATTATTTGGCCCCTCGAGTCACAGCGTTCGCTTCCCCAGAACGGTGAGTGAGCATTAAAATCGCCAACTACCAGGAATGGCTCCGGTAGTTCATTTATCAAGCCTTCTAAATCTTGTATTGTTAATGTCATGTGCGGGGGAAGATATAGAGAACATATAGTTATGGTTTTGTAGCTCACGACGCTAACCGCAACCGCTTCCAGTTTTGTGTTAAGATTGATTTTTTTAGCAGGGACGCCGCTCTGAGTGACGATTGCGACGCCTCCTGAGAGTCTGTTAGCATGCTCGCGATCACGTCGGAATGTTTGATGTCTCAGGATATTCGTATGTTGTGGACCGAGGTTGGTTTCCTGAAGACATAAAGCTACAGGAAACATTGAGCCAAGAAAATGTGTGATATCATTGTAATTCCTGAGCAATCCTCTACAGTTCCATTGAAGTAGGAAAGTCATGTTTATATTTTTGAGTGAGGATTGAAGGGATTTACTTGTTTTCTGGGCCCGTTATTGGGGTCCTGTCTATTCTTCGCTCAAGAGAGCGGTTCCGCCGCTGCAAAGCGGGCGGATCGGGAGTTACCTCCATCACCTCACTAGAGGTGCTGGTGGACCGCGGGGAAGCCGCGGATGTGTTAGTGTCAGGCCTCCCCCGACGGGGGGAAGTCCTGCTGGGTGCCGACCCGTGAGCCGGCGCTCCCTGCTTTGGGGATGGCAGAGCAGCATTCGCTGTCTCTGCCTGGGGCGCAGATGGCTCTGCCATAGCCTCGGTGGAAGTGGCCTGGGCAGATGCCGGAGTGCTGTGTGGTGTGCCGCCCCTGCGCACCACATCAGCAAAGTTTGTTTTTGTGGAAAAGTTGAAGCTGTTCTTTGCGTAAAAGAGTCTTCGCGCTTCCTTAAATGTGATGTTCTGTTTGGTTTTCATTGTAACGATTTCTTTCTCATTTTTCCACGAGGGACACGACCTTGAATAGGCGGGATGATCGCCTTCACAGTTTGCGCAGCGAAGTGCTGCTCCTTGACAGTTGTCGGAAGCGTGTTCTTTTGAAGCACATTTAGCGCAAGTTTCGCGGCCACGGCAGCTTTGAGACCCATGACCGTACCTCTGACATTTGAAACACCGGCGTGGATTTGGGATATAATGCCTGACATTTATTTTGAGGTAGCCTGCTTCTATGTATTCTGGGAGTGTGCTCGAGTTGAAAGTCAGTACTAAGTGTTTTGTAGGTATCTCTTTGTTGTCTTTCCTTATTTTGATTCGATATACACTTACAACATTCTGTTCTCTGAGGCCATCAAGCATTTCTTCCTCGGTCAAGTCAATGAAATCTGATTCAGATATCACACCACGGACGGTGTTGAGAGATCGGTGTGCTGTGATTGATACAGGGATTTCCCCGATGGATACTAGGTTGGAAAGTTTTGTATATTGGGCAATGTCTCTGAGTTCAAGGAGCAGGTCACCACTAGGCATTTTAGAGACTTTGTACCCGGGACCCAAGGCATCAGTTAGACTTTTTGACACTAAGAAAGGGGACATCATTCTTGCGGTTTTTTCCGTTTCTTCACAATGAAGAACGTGGAACTTTGGAAATGATTTTGGTTTTTGGAAAAACTCTGCGGTTGCTTCGTTCCGCCCTCTTTTGTGAGGGCGATCTGGTTTGGAAAAAGGGGGAGCCATGAAAAATATGTGTTGTTCGGCCATGGTGCCAGCCACCCACCATGGAGCCCAACGAGGGGACGCGACAGGAACTCGCAAGCGAGCCCTGCCCACGCCAGCTGTACACCTTAACTATAACCTAATATGACTCAACTCGGGATAGTTGGTCACACACGGTTAACCCTCGCCGCCAGGAAAAAGAGGAAAAAACAAAGAAAATAGGAGGAGACAGGAGAGTTGTAAGAAATAGATAGGAAAGTGAAAGATAGAGGGGAGGACAGGAAAAGGCGACTGCCGATTTCCCCCGGTCGGGTCAGGCCGGAGGTGCCGTCTACAGGAAGCTGGGGCCAAAGTGGTGTGTTGCCTCCGCCGAGGGGCCTTAAGGGTCCAAACGCTCGGCATCGGCTCAACCACCAGGATCCCCTTTTCCCCGGACACGGCGATGCCACGCACGGCTAAGCGCGGATGCTCGGGTCCGTGGTGATGCATTGTTCACCATCATCCCCCTGCGGGGATGTCCCTGCGGATGCTCGGGTTAACCCCGTGGTGTCGCCACTCACCAACGTCTGCATGCTGCAGACGCCTCCCTGCGGGGACAAGGATAAAATGATGAAATCAAATGAATACTACTTTAGTGTTACGCTGCCTGATTTCCTTACTTGTAGTCCACACAGGTTCTGGAACCACTTCCGCAATAGAAACACAGCAGGACACGAACAGACACCAGAGGAAAACAGTGCGAAGGCTAATTACTTTAATGACTTTTTTTCAGTCTGTATTTACCACCGATAACGGCGTTATTCCCCAGATGGCAACAACCCCAACTTCAGATATCAGAGAAGTAAACATAACTGATGACGGAATTTTCAATCTTTGAACATCGATCCGAAGAAAGCCAGCAGGCCAGATAACGTACCCAATGCGTTCTTAAAAAAATACTCGGAATGGTGCAGCAAATACCTCGGCATAATATTCCGCAAATCACTTGCTGTGTCAAAACTACCGGATGACTGGAAGCTGGCGAAAATCATTCCGATCCATAAAGGAGGAGATGTCAGTAGTGCATCAAACTTCAGGCCCATTTCACTGACTAGCACAGCATGTAAATTTTTCGAACACATCATGTCAAAACTTCTAACCGATTTTATAGAGCATGATAAGTTGATACCGCCTGACCAGCACGGTTTCCGGAGGGCTGTCGACTACCACTCGGTTAATCGAAGTCGTTCATGACTTGGCCCTCAGCATCGATACCTGAAGTCAAACTGACATATTACTGCTAGATTTTGCCAAAATGTTTGATTGCGTGTGCCATAACAAACTAATCCCAAAGCTGCAATGCATGCGCGGGCAGGGGAAAGTTTCTATCTAACCGTTCTCAATTTGTAATCTTTGAAAATATGCCTTCTAGAATAACCGCGCTCATTTCGGGTGTTCCGCAAAGCTCCGTTCTTGGCCCACTTCTATTTCTTATATATATTAATGATATCACCGCGGAGATTAAGTGTAACATTAAGCTATTTACAGACGGCTGCGTCATCTACAGAAAAATCGAAAGTCCGGAAGACCACATTGCGCTTTCCCAGTCACTTGACGCTGTGGTGGACTTGTGTGACAGATGGCAGATGGCCGTTAATTCTAAAGAATCAGTGCGCATGTCAGTAACCAGGAAAAAAGTACTGTCATCTTTCCCTTACAGCATTCACGGCACGCATCTCATGAAAGTCTCCCAGCATAAGTATCTTGGTGTTACACTAACCGCTGACTTTAGATGTGACGTACACATCACTAATGCAACATCGGCAGCTTTACGAAAACTTTTTTCTGAGAAGATATCCGACTCGCACCCGCATCTACTAAACTCCTAGCATACAAAACTTTCATAAGACTTATTTTAGAGTACGCCCGCACTGTTTGGTTTCCGCAAACAACCACTAACAAAGCAAAATTAGAAAAAAATACAAAGAGTTAGTTAGTTATATTGATTTTTATGGCGCAAAAGCAACTGAGGCTATGCTGCGCCAAACAGAAGGTTAGAGTTTTTGTTAATGGTGAAGCTTTCTAAAAATACTTAGAGTTTGTTTAAAACGTTGGCTTCCTTGAGAAACCTAAAAATACATGAAATATCAACCAGTGCTCGATCACCTAAGAGTAGCATGGGGTGTAATGGGATGCTTTCCCTGTAAAATGTTGTGAAATATTTCTTTCTTAGTTCTTCTAGTTTTATGCATGAAATTAAAATGTGGTTCACTGTGAGTTCAGCACCACACATTTCACAGAGAGGCTTGTTTTGTTTGGCTAGCAGAAAGTTGTGCGTGAGGTGGGTGTGTCCAATGCGGAGCCGACATAAAATAACTTCGGTAAAACGTTCTTGATGCCTACATGATTGCCATTCCCCTAAAATTGGTTTCACAGA